>NC_058403.1:181717323-182068025 GCF_002201575.2 Neomonachus schauinslandi | reverse complement strand
GCCCGAGGGTTGCACACGTAAAATCACCAGAGCTCTCTCTGCCCGAGTGTTGCACACGTAAAATCACTAGAGCTCTCTCTGCCTGAGTGTTGCACATGTAAATGGAGGTAATGGTGGTACCAACCTCACGATTTAGGAGACTCGTAAGGAACACCCGTGGCAGATAATATAGGTAAAGTGCTTGGGTGGGGTGCCCGGTACATAATGACAGCCCAATAAATGGGCATTGTTATTTTGGAAGATGGTGGTGGTAGAGTGGGTGCAATGGAGGGATGGCTATAGAAATCTCTCTCTAAGCACCAACTGGAATTGGAGAGTTTTCCTAAGAGCAACTCTCTTGAACATCATCACTTGCTGGAATTGGAAATACACTCCTGATCACAGGAAAAGTTTTGCTGAATGGTGAACTTAGCAAAATTCATACCCAGCAGTCTAACCAAGTTCGCCACACGACTTCTTCCCGAGAGTACCACAGGCTGCTAGATCAGGACTCTTCACGGGCAGGCAGGGAAAGGAGACAGCATGAGGTGGCAAAAGGAATTTTATATTTAAAAAGTGCTGAAGAGGCCACAATCATGCTGCCATTAACGTTATTAGCTGCTGTGTTCTATCTTTATTAAAACCATTAGCATCATAAAAATGTGTACCTAAGCCAGGAGATATTATTTTACATAAACTGGTATTATTACCAATCTCTTGACATGATCAGTTAGCAAGGAAACAACTTCCTTCTCATGAAAATAATAATGGAGGGATGAAAATTAGAGAAAAGAGTTTTTCTACTTATCTTTTCATATCTAACATGACGATACCTCTTTAAAAATGCACAGAGAACGAAGACGAACTTTAGTCTTTTTAATGGGTCTGTACCACAAACCTTCCCCAACTCTATCAAATATAATGCTTGTTCTATTTTTCTTTTTCTTTTTTTTTTTTTTTAAAGATTTTATTTATTTATTTGAGAGGGAGAGACTGAGAGAGAGAGCACATGAGAGGGGGGAGGGTCGGGAGGGTCAGAGGGAGAAGCAGACTCCCTGCCGAGCAGGGAGCCCGATGCGGGACTCGATCCAGGGACTCCAGGATCATGACCTGAGCCGAAGGCAGTCGCTTAACCAACTGAGCCACCCAGGCGCCCGTTCTATTTTTCTTATTTAAAGGAAAAAAATAAGCAAACAAACAAAAAAAACCCTCCCGAATCTTCTCTATCATTTAAGAGTAATGAGGCCTGAAAGTAGCAAGATTCTGGAGATACCAATTTTCAAAAATGAACCTCTCTAGGAGGGCTCCTACTATTTGTGAATGTAAATGAGTGAGACCCAATGAAACATTATAAAAGAAGCATAAATGCCAAAGTACAGCAAGAACAGCAGATGAGCATTTAGAATAGAATAACATCAAATGATTTCATATCTAAAAGAAAATCTTAGTCGAAAGCAAATAGGTTGACTAGGATCTTGAAATATCTCATGCTGACTTTTTGATTTATTTTATTTTAGCCCAATACTAAATATCTGTAGTCTCTAAATCCGTGATTTACAACTCTGGGATTAGCCCCCACCCCCCACCCCAGGGGCACTGGGCAATGACTGGGGACATTTTTAGTTGTCACGACAGGGGGAGGGTTGCTACTGGCCAGGGATGCTGCTAAACATCTTACAATGCACAGGACAGGCCCCACACACGACAAAGAAGTATCTGGCCCAAAATGTCAACCGTGCTGAGGCTGAGAAACCCTAACGGCAATTAGTCATCATTTCCATGGCATTACAATTAGCTGCAGAAATTTACACAAAAAAAGTGTTCCATTTTCTCAACAAGTTTGATTAACAATACATTTAGAATTTCTGACCTCATGGTTTTCACTATCAAAGGAATGACTTGGGAGCTACAAGTTCCTTAAAAAAAAAAAAAAAAAAAAAATTAAATTTTTGAGCTAAATACCTAGCCATTATAAAAGCATTTTACCCTGAAGTGGAGCTTCTCTGGCTGGCTCCGGATTGCTTGGAGGATGGTTTGGAATAACAGGAGGCACAAGCGATGAATGATCTTCTGTCCATTCTAAAAGAAAAAGAAACAATTTACTGTTTTTCCTTCAAGGTGCTAGTCAACTCACTCAGGATTCATCTTCTGAATTACACAACTACCCAAACCAATAAAACCAGGCACAGAGAGCTTAGACTGAAAAACAAAAACAAAAACCACTCATATCTGACCCCACCCTTTGTTAAGGACATCAAGATTCTCTCTCTCTGTGTCTCTTGTGTGTGTATCTGTCTGTTTCTCTCTCCTAAGGCTGTTGATTGTCTGTCTCTCTCCTAAGAACTTCGACTGTCTGTTTGTCTCTCTCTCCTAAGACCTTCGAGGAAAGAGATACTGTGATATGAACAATAAAAACTTCAGTTCTCTCTGGCGGGAGAGTCCAAAGTGAGACCAAGTAAAAAATATCAGGGAAGATATACAATCAACTGATGCTGGCCCAATAAGGGAAAAACCTCTAACGCAATTGAGATATGGGCTGAACTGCGGAAGCCTACTAATCTGAGGTGGTATAGGTGATTTTAGCAGTTGGCTGAAGTGCTATCCCCTACCATCTCTCGAACCCAAACGGGACCCATCACCAACACTCCTGTGTCCTAACTGCACTCCTACTCACCTCGGAGGCCCAGAAATAACTCACTGTGAGTGACCCTTGAGATGTACACAGTCACTTTCCAGCTAAGCGAATATATTCAACTATACACTCCCATTCCCCAAGCAGCACTTTCTAACACCACAAAGTTTCACCAGCTCAGAAAAAAAACATTTTAAGACCTTTTTTTAAATAGAAAAGAGATGAAGGTCGAAAGGAGAACTTTTCGATAGGTGCACACACACACACACACAGAGATACACACGTACATACTCTATCTGAAATACAGTCTAGGGGGTGCCTGGCTGGCTCAGTTGGTAGAGCATGTAACTCTTGATCTCGGAATCATGAGTTCTAGCCCCATGTTGGGCGTAGAACTTACTTAAAAAACAAACAAAACAAAAAAACACAGTCTATGGCAGTGGTCGGCCACCTGTGGCTTAGAGGCCGAATTGGCCCTCACATCTATTTGTATACAACTTTCGAGCCAAGGATGGTTTTTCTATTTTTAAATGGTTGAAAAAAAATTAAAATGGGAAATACTTTGTAACACATGAAAATTACATGAAGTTCAAATTTCAATGTTCATATCTAATGTTTTATTGGAACACAGTGCAACTATTCATTTGCAGATTGTGTGTAGGTGCTTTCATACTTTAAGGGCAGAGATGAACAGGTGTAATAGAGACTATATGAACAGCAAAGCCTAAGATATCCACTAGCTGGCCATTTACAGAAAAGATTTACCAACTTCTACTCTATGGTTTATATTTATTATATCCAATATTATAATAAGAAAAGTATTATATTAGATTTTCATGTATTTGCTATTTACACACTATATATTGAGGGGTTAGTAAGCCTATCATTTTAAAAGGTTGCAATGAAAAACTAAAAAACTCTATTAATAAATAGATGACTGTTAATGATCAGATCTATTAACAAAAAGATGGCTAAATGAAGTGGAGAGATTCATAAAATGGAAAATTATGCAGCCCTTAAAAATTAGAGGGTAAATCTGTATTAACCAGCTTTGAACTATGTATAAGAAATAAACTTAAATGGGAAAATGAGATCACAAAGCTAATACATACGTGTGTATATATATATGTGTGTGTGTGCATGCATACATATAAGTTATGATCTGATTTTTGTTAAAATATGCATTTATGTACAATCCTAGATAGATTCTGCCCAGTGTTTATCATTGAGAATGGGATGGGAGCCAGCAGGGGAGAACTTAATATTCTCCATTCTTGAACTGTTTGTATGTTTGTAAAGAGCATGAATTAACTTAGTTTTTAAAAAGCGTTCCAAATTACCAGCTTTTTCTGATTCCTACATGTCACGTTCCTAAAATTAGAAGTTCGTTTCATACACAGGAACTCCTCTGAAAGTGCTCAGAGCAGTTTGGATTTAGACACCAGGTGGTATTATAAACATGCTGGGGCAACAGAAAGTTCTCCAGTTTGGCAACAGCCTATTTCTACATTAAAGTGGAGAGTGGGGGGGGGGGGGTGGGGAGGCTTGGGATTGCACACCATCCCCCCCCCCGTCCCCCCAAGCTGTCTGAGTTCTGGGCAGGGAGCTCCAGCAGAAGCTCTGTCATCCACCCCCCTGCAGGACAGCAGGTCTGCCTGCCACAAGGCGGGAGGACATGAACACAGAGGCCGGGTCTGACCACACGGGGGTGTCAGCGCCCAGGCTTTGCCCCAAGCTCCTCTGCCCACACATCCGGGGAAAGCCAACCTTCGGGCTGCGGCTGCTGCTGGGGCTGCTGCTGGGGTTGCTGCTGGGGTTGCTGCCGCTGCTCAAGCTGCTTCTTCCGTTTGGCTTCTAGAACTGGGTTTTCATATTGTGTCTTCCTGTTGATGTGGCTGGAGCAGGAGACAGACAGTATTCGGTTAGGAAATATTTCCTCGCCCAAGCAAAATGCCAGTCTAGCCAAGGCCCTGGATTGGAACCAAGCAAAGCAGGTGGTCTGCGACACTGACCATCCCGTGTCGACATGTGCAGTCAGGATGAGGAAAAAGACATGAACACCTTCCACATCCTGACTGCTTAGATGCTACCAGTTTTTCATGTATTTTATTTAAAAATCTTCAGTAAAGGCCAGGAGGTAGGTCCCACTTTTATTCACATTTTTCTGGTAAGGAAAGTAAATTTCTGAGCAGTTAATGACTCACCTAACATAACATAGCTAGTAAACAAGAAAGAGGCATGTAAGCTCAGGTCTGCCTGCTTTCAAATCCCAGGATTTTAACCACTGACTTTTCCAAATGTCCAAGGAAGCACCCTTACAGGGATAGGTGCTTTAATTCAACAGAGAGTAGATTGTTAGAATGATAAAAAAAAAAAAAAATGAGATTAAAGCGGAGATACAATGTTGTGTGTAACACACAATGCCAGAGTGCTATGTGACTTCCTACCGCAGTTCACAGGGGCAGAAGCACTCACCCGAAGTTCAAAGAAGGGCTCTACCAACACCTGTCAACTATTTTGATCAATTGACATGGAGCCAGGATTAAAAGTCTAAGCCTTAGGCAAAAAAAACTCCAAATGCAGCAAACCTAAGCAAATGTGATGTGTTCAAAGTGACAGAGACCCAGATACTTCAGATGGCTCCAAAACTAATAAGGCCACGGCCAAACAAAAATGCACACACACACACATACACGTCCATATGAATACATGTACATACATGGGTTTTTTTGCCATGACCTTAGTGTATATACACATGTATTACACAAATATATACACACAAGCATACATACATTCTTTTTTCCACCAAAATCATACTTCATTAGAGGTTCGGGAACATACCTATTATGTGGTTACAGTATTCAGAACTCAAAATATTTCTTAAAGACAGGTTTGTCAAATAGGGTGGAGAGACTAATTACCTCTCATTCCTAGGACTGGTTGCTTATTTGCTAATTCTTGTAGGCAATTTCATGCTAAGAAACGGTCTACCACAGCAGGCAGGTGGAGTTGCTAAGACACAGGGAGGAGGACCAGATATGAAGGTAACAACTCTCCCCTCAAACCAGGTCTCTTTATCCTATAAAGCTGTTACCGCCTCTTCCCTTTCTCTCTTAATGCACAAATTAGTTGAGGGAGAACTCCAAATGAACCCCGAATATACAGAAACCGCACTAAACATCTGAAAGAAAGATGATCTGCAGGGCACACGATGGAATTTTATTTTCTGAGTATCAGAGAAGGAACGGAGCTTGCTTTTCTAAAGTCCCAAATCACCAAATCCTTCTTGTTAGGTCCAGCGGTAGCAATGTGAGTACTGGCCAATGACACTTGCTATATTAAGCTTATAATTTTTTATAATACGATGCTGAGCATTTTACAATTTCCATCAGATGCTCTTATTGCCAGGGCATGATGCAGATGACTTTTCATTGCTAGCAGCATGAGGGATAGAAAGCTGGCTAGTTATCTTCATTGCACCAGGTAGGATTATGATGATAGAATATTTATATAGCATTTGTTTCTTTCAAAGGATTTTTTATTAGTTATTTCTCATCTTTCTCGAAGGAAGTGATACAGAGCATTTCTGCTTCAATGTCCAATCTCTCGGGTTTCTTTTCTTTCAGTATCATCCTAACAATAGATGGTTCTAATGAATGGACAAAGTGTGTGGCCAGTGCTAGAATAAGGTACATACTATGGAGGTCAGGAGGAGGGCTTAAGAGTCTTAAAAATGGAAAGCAGGAGCTATGTAGATGGTCCTCAGGCAAGGGAGAGGCAAAGAAGCATACAAGGTCTTGCAGCTTGGGCCAGTTCTGAATTACCTTCTTAATCCTGGTGACATTTCATACATTACTATGTGTCTGGCCCTTTTAGAAAGTCTGAATGAATAAATAAGTAATTACTGAAAAGTTCAGACCTGGGTGGGGCAAAAAGTAGGTAAACAGGTTCTTCTTCAGAAGATAACACCTACTCATCTGGTTTGCTTTTCTTATTCATTCATGCATTCATTCAGTGAATACTTACTGAGTAGCTGCCATATGCCAGGACTGTGTTGGGTCCTGGTAAAACAGTGGTAAACAAAAGACATAGATCTTGCCCTCATGAATTTTAGAATATAATTTACTGTCTTCAGATTTGCTGAATATTTTCTCATTCACTAATATATGCATATATATTTTCATTATAAAATTATTATGTTGTTGTTATTAGTATCAGTTTGGACCATATAATGATGACAAACTCTGATCAGCATAAATGTACCTAATTATAGAGGAGTATAAACTAAAATAGAGATTAATAGGCACTTACTCTACATAGTAGATACCATAGACAGGGTCTTCAATCTTTTCCCAACCAGCAGGCAGTTCTGAAAAATAAAAGAACATTTAGAGCAAGAAGAGCATATTCTTTAAGAGCTTAAGGATTTTCAACAACTGAGTGAGGCAAAAAGAGAAAGACTCAAAAAAATGCCTTAAGTCCAATGAAAACTGTGTATCCTAACAACAACAAACTAGAAGGCAGTCTTATATTTATCAGTGTATTTTTCTACATGAGGAACAATTCTTTACTGATATTTTGTACAAGCTAATAAAACTTAATAAAATGTAGTCCCAGAAGCCTTTGTTCTGAATCAACTATTAAATTAGATTTTAATGGAAATATAGTTAAAATTTGCCTTGAATGCCTAGTTTATACCTTATACATTTACAATTCTCCCATTGTATTTCTAGACTACCTTACCACACAAACAAAAATGGATGAAAATTAATGTTTCTTTTCATTTTCAATACAATAGTGCTGTTTTTGCTCTCCCTGGAATAAAATAAAATTTGCATCTTATTTCCTCCTTGTTTCTTTCTTCTTTTTTTTTATTTTAAAGATTTTATTTATTTATTTGAGAGAGAGAGAATGAGAGACAGATAGCAAGAGAGGGAAGAGGGCAGAGGGAGAAGCAGACCCCCCGCTGAGTAGGGAGCCCGATGCGGGACTCGATCCCGGGACTCCAGGATCATGACCTGAGCTGAAGGCAGTCGCTTAACCAACTGAGCCACCCAGGCGCCCCTCCTCGTTTCTAATTAAAATGCTGCCAAGTAAGTAAAAGATGGAGTTGGGCTTTCAAATTGCAGGCATCTATCACTTAGGTGCCATATTCAAACAGACCCACCTTCGGCAGCACTTTGCTTGCGAAAGCAGAAACATAGGTCCTGCCCTCTGAGAACTCACTAGTTAAGGGGGAAGATTTTATTCCTTTCTCGTGGTCACGTAAAATGGCATTGCGGGATTTCTGTGCCTTTCTGAAAACTCACCCGTGCTCTCCTGGACTTAACTTCGTAAGGTTTCCTACAAAGGCTGGAACTTTATTAACTAGCTAATAGTGACTTCTGCCACAGCAAGAATCTATTATGAAAAAGCCCATTGCACCAGATAATTTGACTTGGTGAAAGAAGCAACCAGGTTGTGTTTTGTGTCACTAAGCAATTCTTTCAAGCAGAGGAGCAATTACTCAACTTAATTTCAAAGCCACTCGGATATATACACGGTTGCGGCAAGCTTGTATAATGCACTACTCCAAAGTGAATCATTCTTCCTAGAAGTCGGCTATTAAGACCAACATGAACAGAATATTACAAACACTTGAAATATCACTTATTTTGAAATACTAGATTCTTTTTTTTTTTTTTTTAACTCAAGGACTCCTATGGTCACTATTTCCAAAGAATGACTCTGTCATCAAGGCATAAGCTTACATATGCCACAAACCGTCCCACACTGAAACGGAGTCACGCGCGTGCACGCAAACACACACCGCTAATTATTCAAAGTTTATGTTTTGCTCAGATTTGGCTGCATATCAAGAGACATTAATTTCATGGTTTTTGCTCCACATGTTATCTATTTGCAAACAAAGAGACAGGTTTTCCCCCTTTTCTTCTCATTTTTTTAAAACACTTAGCAGGTTTTAAAGAAGTCTTTGAATTCCAGGAGACATGAGCTACTAAAATGCAAGACAGGTCCAATTTGCAGATGTTGATACAACTTGGCATTTTTATCCACCAAGCCATATGAACTGATGCAAATCAAATGCCTGAGAAATGGTTTCCCCTTACAAAGCTGGAAATTACCATTTAAATGAAAATGAACCAGGAAAATATTTCCAAGGAGTTGAGAAATCGAATATTAAAAAAATGCAAATTGGGGCACAGTCCACATGTTTGTTCAGGCAGGGGGCAGGAGTGGGTATAAATGTGAGGGGCCCGCTCTATGTTTCACTGAACCAGATCTTTTCCAAAATTTGCAACCTTGAATATTTGGCCTAGCTTTAGATAAAACAGGAAATATTAAGAATTTAATTCCTTTGTACACTTACAATGAGCACCAGTGATATACAGAATTGCTGAATCACTATATTGTACACCTGAAACTAATAGAATACTGTATGTTAACTCATTCAATTATTAATTTGTCAACTTTTAGAGAGGGTCTATTGTCTGCTTGAGGGTGTGGTTGGCACCCGGAACACAAAGATAATTACAAGTGCACAACTAAGCAGACAATCCAAACCCTATACAGTTAGTGCTTTGATGGAGGTCTGAAGAGGGTACAAAAAAAGAAGCCACCTCTGACCTTAGTCCTGTTGTCTAGTCAAAACCTTTATACTCTAGGGTTGAGAAATGCAGCAGATCAACGGCTATTCCTGGACACTTGCAAATTTACACACATCTTCTGGAACGGATTAGCAAACTCCAGAAATTTTCCAGTTTTCCAAGCTAAAACTCATTTTCAGTTGAAAAGATAGATTTCTCACTTCCAATGTGGTGATTAACTTAATAATAGGAATTAGTCTCCTAATGCTTAAAATAGAAATGGGTCATCGATTTAAAAAAGGAAGATGTTTGTCCTCGAATTTGTCTTCCGGTTCTAAAAAACTGAGAATGACAGAAAATGCCAAAGCCCAGAAAATAATGACTACAATTTTTTTTTTTTTTTTTTACTAAAAACTCTGCTCTCGCCTGAAGGGTCAGCCCCTATGTCTAACAACTGCTGGACATCAGACCAGAATATACTACCTGTCACAGCTATTTTAGGCGGCTAAGACCCTTTGGGGGTTGTCCAGACTGGGGACTGAACCTTCGCTCTACCACTTCATAGATCTGATATTAGACTAGTTACTGAGTATCCTGCAACTACATCTTTCACTGGGATTTACTTGAAGGGTCAACTATGGATTAAATGAGGATGCCTATAAGACATTTTGCACAGCACCTGGCATGTAGGCTCAACAAATGGCCATGTTCTAAGAAAGCAGGAAAGGAACAGAACAGATTTATATGGCCTGCTTGCTAGCTAGCCCTGCCCTTAAGAATCTCATCCTGTACTACTTGTTACCACAGAAGCAAATATGAAGCAGTCACATGTGCTACGTTCTTTTCATAAGAGATATGTCAGCACATAGATTAAAAGTCATGTTCACAATCACAGATAGATTTCAAAACTGTGACTTAGCCTTGGTGGGGAGGGAACCTCATTTTCCTTGTCTCTACCTCTCCGAGTTGGTGTTAGCACCTAAATACCCTATAATTCCAAAAGGGAGTACTTTTCAATTCTGGGAAGATGTCTGCAGAGGATGTGATAAATTCTGCAAACCAAAAGTGCATAATGCAGCCACTGACCCAGCTCAAACAACAGAGTTCAGAAATGACAACTCTATAATCAAATGATCTGTGTCCAACACCTAAGCCAACCGCCCCCACCTCTCAGACAGGGTTTCCTTGTCACATCTGGAATCTCATTGTTCTCTGAAAACCTGACAGTTGCTATTGTTTGAAATTAGGACCCTCTTATTAAGAAAATGGGCAGTAAGCTTGTCAATAAAACCTGGAATGAATGCAAGAGAAAATTGTGTGTGTGTGTGTGTGTGTGTGTACACACTACTCTTTACACAGTGGGTATGTGCAGGCAAAAAGCAAGAGTCCTGTCTCTACCCACAAGGACACATTTGGGTCATTTCCACATACACATTCTTCTCCTGACCCATATTAAAGGCAAAAAGTACCACAAAGAGTATTAAAAAGTCCAACAAGATGGAATTAGTTATTAAATAATAAAGCTACTAGAAACAACAATATATACTGATCGCAGGGACAAATATTAAGACACATTTTCATTAAGTTTTCTCACAAACAGTATGGGAGCTCCTCTTTCAGCCTCTCTTGACAGGTAAGGAAAGGAAAGCTAAGAGAAGTTGAGTGACTTGCCCAAGTCACAAAGCCCCGCATTAAACATGGGAGAATGGACAAGAAGCAAGGCAGCCTGATTTGCCCCCAGAGACAGTTCTGCTATGTCACCAAACCAACTCTCAGGATTACCACTGTGACCATGAGAAATGATATATGTAGTCATTAACGCTTATTTTTTTCAATCTTCAACAGCACAGGAAAGTTCCCACAATATTATAGTTACAGGGGGAAAAATACAGAAAATTCTTTCCTAAAAATGTCAACATTTAAACTTCCATAGAAGCAAATATGCCTCTGTGCACAGCTGTATTAACTCTACCAGCCATCCACAGATAGCAGTGGGTATCAATCACCTAGCAAGAGTGATTTAAATTGTTTCAGCAAATGGTTAAGGCACTCATCGTGTGTCTCAAAAACTAGTTGTCTTTTTCTATTACTTTAATATTACCAATTAATTTCTTTGATAAAACAAATTTCAAATTGTTCCAGATCACAGGGTGAATCTCAAGTCCTTCTTACCACAATGACAAGGACAACTTATTAAATATCTTTTAAAAATAAGCTCCATGCAACAGTTATCGATCAATGTCAGCATATCTATCAGTTACAACAGGATATGTTCCCAACATTAAGAAAAACAGAGCTAAATTCCATTATATCATAACTCCAGTCAACCATGATTGATTATTATATAACAAACACAAACAAAATCACATTAAAACAGTAATCTGTATTATTAAGTATTTATGTTTTTAGTTCTTAAGGCAATCTCAAAAATGTTAGGTTGATTCAATAATCTCAGGACAGTTCTTTTCATATCGATGTTAAACAATCTTCTATCTCAAAAATACATGATGGTCAATGTTCAATAAGCCAAGGCTTTTATGTGCAATTTAGCTTGAAAACCTGGGCTTTCCAATCTATCCTTCAGTAGATGCATCAGATGGAATGCAAACTAATTTTAATATTGTTCAAAGCCCAACATAAAACTTACGTAGAACATAATTCAATATATTCCAACAGCAAAGACAAAAGCATTTGGCATTATCTGCAAATGTAAATTATTTCTAACTGCAACAGCTAGACTAGTCGAGACTTGATTTACATGGATACACACACTCTAAGGAAAATGTCACATAGAAGCGCAGTATCTGGTTTTCAAGCCATTCACTACATCTACAAAGTCACCACGTGGCTCGTGACTTAATAACCCAAGACTAAGACTTATTAACTATTCAGTTGATCAGGAGAATCACTGTATTGCTATCACTCCTACAAAGATCCTTAATGCGTTTGGTGGGTTTTTAGTTTTGTTTTGCTTTGCTTTTCTGCATGGCCCATGGAGATAACCACCCGCACCAAAGAAATGAGGCGGAGGTAGGTCATACCAGAGATGAAGGCACACAGCAAGCATCTACCCTCTCAAGGCTCTTCTTAATCCTCAATTCACAAGACTACCTAGCACCAATTTGCTAACTCTCATTCTAGTCTTGATGCACTCAGACATTTTCTTTGTAAACACAACTTATTACAACTCTGCATGATGCCTGCAAGTCAGACATTAGGGTTGTAAGATTGACCTTTCATGGATAAGCTGGAATGAAAATCATCATTGAAGAAGTGCAAACTAAAGAAACTGAAGGAATAAGCAATTCGCTGGAGACAAAAAGCATTCAGGGCAAGTCATGCAGCAGCAGCAGGCTGGGAGGGTTTACCTAGTTCACTGTCCAGCTCCTCGGTGTGGACCCCTTCTTCTCCAAAGGAATAGCGGGAATGAGACAGAAAAGAAAGAAAGAAAAATTCAGACACCAACACCAAGAAAGAAAACTCCCCTCAGAAAAACAGCAGCAACACATCACTCCGTTTTGTCCTTACCTGCATTGTGGCCTATCTCACTGGCTTGGCTAGTAAACCAGAGACCTCAGTGTAAATCACAAAACGGTAAGAGCTGATATTGGCAACATAATTATATGGCTCATTTCCTTGCATGTCAGAATGGGGTTTGATTGGTGGTAGAAGATGACAAATACCTTCGCGGTTTCAATGTTCTTAAACTGGGAAGTCACTTATTACAGACCTTATTTCGGGCAAACAAAGGTGTTACACCTTTCAATATTAGACCTTTTAATCCTGCAATAATCCTCTAATCAGTGAGGCAATTATACTCACAATTAAAGCATTACTTAACTTAGAAGTAATGCTGCTGCCTGAAAAATGGAAGGTGAGGTCAAATTGAGAATGCAGATTGTAAAATGCACTACACTTAACAGCGTCTTACAGAGGGAGTTAGAGAGGAATTATGTCAGGATGTTGCACGTTGGGAAAGCAGGCTTGAAGGCTGCCCTGAAATGAGTATGGGAAGGCATCGCTTAGTTTGTATAGGATTTCTAAGTCAAATAGCTCAGAAATATTAGAATGAAAATGTTCTCAATAAGTCAGGGGGCAAAACCAGTCAAGATCCTTTCCATGCTCGACCTCCTCCTGTTGTAAGTAAAACGCTGTATGATAACTGAGAACACAGAACAGCACACAACAAATCACTTCACGCATAAAGTCTCTCCAGCTACAGAGCAAGTGGCTGTTCCCCGTGTACTGTAGGTTCCACAAACATGGGAATAAAACCGTTTTCACACTGCAAAATGCTCAGTGCCCAGGAGTTTTTGGTACATGGTAAGTACTAAATATTTCAAAATGGACGGACGGATGAATGGATGTCTCCGTTACTGACTTCAGTAATCAACGTGGCGCTATATGCCTTGTAAAGCCTTGACTTAAAAGTGATTCAATTGCCAACAATAAGTTTTGGTGCTGGCATTGTCTCTGAAAAATGGAATCTTATTTACATAAAATCTTTCAAGAAAATGCCCATTTAAATATTATCTAATAATGTCTTTGGGGGTGCGTTCATTCATTTCTCCGATAAGCATTTAATGAGAGAGACCTACCATGGGCCAGTCACTGTGCAAAAGGACAGATCAAATATCCTTTTGGAGGAGGAGACAAATCCCAAACTCCCATAAATAAAACTAAAGTTAAAACTGTGATTATTTCTCTAAGGTAACACACATCACACAGTGACCTACTCATATCTGGGGGCAAGGTCAAGGAAACAGTCCCTGAGCTATAACCTAAAGGGTATGAACAATTTAACAAAAAGACCTACAGTGATGAATGACTGAAATTTGAGCTTTCTGACAGCAAGGAATTTTGACTGTTGTGTTCATTGATACATCTGAAGTTCTTAGGACACACTTGAAATATAGAAGGCAATCAATAACTGTTTGTGAAGAGTAAGAATATTCTGAGAGAGAACTAGTAGGGATGAAGGGCAGAGCGGAGAGGAGTAAGAGTGAGAAAAGCCAGAGGTCAAACCACTTAGGGCTTGGGGACCAGCTATGGGGAGGGCTGAGTATTTATGGTGCAGAGAACCAGTGAATAGGGCTTGAGGGGGTGGTCCATGATAACACAATCACACCGACATTTTAAAAGACTGCTCTGGGTACAGTGTAAGGAGAGTGGGAAAGAGTCTGGGTGGGAGGTGAGTGTGGCCTGACCTAGGATGCTACAGGTGGTAAAGAAAATAGTGAATGGATTCCAGAGATATCTGGGAGGCAAAGTAAATTCAAAGGGTAGATGGGTTGAAATGAATGTCAAGAGAAGTAGTAGGTCAAGGGGGACTGTTAGGTATGCATGAATTTTACCCTCGACCGAGATAGGGAACACTTACAGAGGACCAGGTTTGGGTGGGGAAGAGATCAATAGTTGGGTTTTAAGCAGACTAGTTTGAAGTCTCTTTCAGACAAAGAGCATTATCAACCAGGCAGATTCAAATATTGGCCTGGAGCTCACAGGCAAGGTGAAAGGCTTTTAATTCAACTCGATACACAGAAACAACAAAAGGAGTTATACACTGAGGATCAAAATCCCAAACCAGTTCATCACTTTTTTGAGTTAGGAAACAATATATAAATTTTTTACAATAAGTGTGATGCTATATTGTTACATTCCATGTGTGTATGACTTCCAGAGAACAGAAAGAAATACAGGAGGAATACTGTGACCAACAACATTATTCTTCTTTGTGTCACAACATAAACAACAACACAAGGCAGATTTGTGTTAACAGGCAACAGAAGATGCAGGTGTGGGAACTGATAAATGACCGAGTGGTAACATCTGGTTATATATTTATATTGTTTATGTATACAGGCACACAGACATGCATATAATTTCTACTAGAAAAAGGTTCTGTGAATCCTAATGTTGAAGGGATAATTCATAAACTAATGGCATTTGGTATGAATACATACTTGTTCCAGATAATATCATTAACACCAATGACAAGAATTCTAAGAATTAAAAATAACAGTTGACCCTTAAACAACACAGGGGTTTAAAAAACAAAAAAACAAAAAAACACAGGGGTTAGGGGGCATTGACCCTCCGCAGTTAACAATCTGTGTGTAACTTCTGACTTCCCCAAAACTTAACTACAAATAGCCTACTGTTGAAAACCTTACCAATAATATATTCGATTAACACTTCTTTTGTACATTCTAAGTATTATATACTATATTCTTACAATAATACTTAATCTTTTCTTAATATTTTTGGTACTTCAAAGCTGTAAGATTCATTTGCAGGTTTTTCAAATTGTCAGAAATCTCCAAAACTTTTTCTAATATACTTATGGAAAAAAATCCACACAAAAATGGACCAGTGCAGTCCAAACCTATGTTGTTCAAGGGTCAACTGTACTAGATTTGGTCACAAAATAATTCAGCCATTCTACTCAACACTTCTACTCCATTAAGTTTCTCTTGGTAAAAGCTATTGGAGTCTTTTATCATCTATAAACTATATTAACACTCATTTTTGTATGTTCCCAGTATAATTATAAAGGAGATCGACACTGAAGCTCTCCTATGGTAATAAGAAGTCGAAAATGCCTTCACAATCATCAAGCATCAAGTAAAGATTAAATTTTGGTCCCTGAAATTTTACGGCTGAGTGTATTTTATATTCTGATCTTTGAAAATTGGTCACTTTTATATTATATATGAAACATAATATTTGAATAATCTGGACAGTTCCTTATCCCTGAAGCATGCAAATAATGAAGCTGACCACACATGTTCCATTCCTTCTTCAGGAACGGGACTAAGCAACCAAAATAAAATGAGCATCTCAGTCATGCCTCCTTAGTCAGAAGGATTTGTATTTCCATTTGCAGTCACTCTATAGCTAAATATGAACACCCAATTTTATGCTCATTTCATGGTATCTGCAATCCGTGTAGAGCAGAAGGATCTAGGAGTACAAGGTTTTGGCAGTATTACACTTTACTGGCTTACATTTTCAGACAAACCTCAAGTTTATATATATACAACAATTCTGCGCCATAGGACAAATTAATAAAGTTTCATTATCTTATAGTAAAATACGTACTCCATAATTATACGACTAATTTAAATGCCAGAGATGAATAATGAGTAGCAAAACAAGTCATTTCCCTTTTAATTCATCCATGTCAAAAAAATAATTCTGGTAGAACTTGGGATAGACTTTGGTGTACTGAAAAGGCACACATTTGTTCTAATTTTTTTTTTTTTTCCATTTTGGAAAAGTAATTAGAAATCCCAAAACTTTGAAATAAACTTTTCAAAATAGTAACTCTTATAGCCAATTGATTCTTTTTCGAGATTAACAGGCAGAGTCAGGCTAAGGGTAACACCTCATCTAAGAAAGATCTTAGATGAATGTACTTTTCAGATAATGAGGATAGATCCTAAGAAGTCAAGATCTGCTTTCCCTTTGTCAAGTTATGAACACGTAGAATTTAAGAAAAGCTCTTGATTTTTTCCTTTAAGACTTTTATAATATAGGATCAGGATCCAATAGGTAAGTAACCAGAGCAACTTTGGTTTCTATATTCCCAGAGATTTTCTTGAGTTTTCTCCAAGGTCCTGAAGGCAGAGGTTGTATCTTCATTGAAATAGTCTGTCTTAAAGTTCTGTTTCTAATGGAGATAGTAGCATGCATCTGCCTTTATGTATAAACAAACTGTTCTTTTCAAACAAGTCTGATTCCCCTACTGCTTTTGGAAACTACAGGTCACTTTCCAGAAATTGGATGACCTTTTAAAAACTCACTTGTTAAAACCTGGTTGACCTTGCTATATAACTCCTTAAAACTTGCACATGTGAATAAGCCCCCAGCTCACTTGAACCAAGACCTTCCTAGCCCCTTACCATCATCTTCACACTCTTCCAGAGGCTTCTGCTGCTTGTTCAGGCACCGAGGGTCTAACCAAGATGTTGTCTTTGTGTTATGGCTGAAATCAAGAAAGAAAAACAAGAAACACATTTGAAAAGGAAAAAAAAAAAGCAAAAACCTCAATGACAAAAAGAATTACACGCTCTTGAACATTTCCCCTCAACCAGAGCAAAGCTACTTTCCAACAGCAAACCCAACCCAGAAGAGAGCCCAAGTTTGGAATCTGAAAAGGCTTGGGAAGGGCCTTAGGTAGACTTTTTACTTATCTAAGGTATAATCATTCCATTATGGAAAGATTAACATGTGATGCCAGTTTTATTTTTGAAAAATGAGTTCCAAATGATACCCCTTGTCCATACTGTCTCCCCTTGTCTAGACTTATTTTAGTCTTCACTTTTGCAGAAGAGCAAACTCCAATTTGCTTTAAATTTGCCTCTGACTTAAACCTTGGATGCTGTAATTCACAAAGAAGGCTGCTATTTCACTCATTATATTACATAAGATTTCCCCTGACATTGTGAAACCACCTCAGTTCACGCAATTGGCTCACAGCGGCTAATACCAATCATTAATCACAGCATCCTGAATTTCGTTGCACACAAAGTGAAGGCAACCTGGAATTACCTACCATAAACAGAACGTGGGCCAAAAAAAACCCACACAAAGCTTGAAGAAGCTAAACATGTCTGCCTTCTGGAGGGCACAGCCCGACTCCAGATGAAGTGTTTCAACAGACAATGAGCGAGGCCTTGAAGGTCTGAGAGTGTACAGTAATATTCCCGATTACCGCCTTGCAACCATGTTAGAAGCGTCATGAGAATGTCTGGAGGAACTGCCCGGAAGCAGCTCAGGACCCCGGGACAAAGTTCTGCGTGAGCTCCTGGGCCACACTATGGCAAGCTCAGCGGGAGGGGCAACGAACTACAAGGCCAGCAGTTCACGCTGCAAACCAGAAATGAAAACAAGAAATGAAAAAAACTTTTGGGGGGAAACTGAGGTAGTAACTTCAATTGTTTTTGAAAGTCTGCAGTTTAGGTTGTAAATGCTGAAAAACATTGCCACAGTTATTTGAGATCCAAGTCTTATTAATTGTTGAAAAAACTTAAGGCTTAAGTGAAAAACAATGCAAATGTATATAGAAATCATCTCAACTGTATGAAAAGGAAAAGAAAACATATGAAAGGTAATATAGTAACAACTGTCATCACTTACAACTACCAGAATCCGTTCTTTTACACGTATGTTACAATTTACCAATCCTTAAGATAACCCTATGAAGGAACTATTAATAAGTATTAATACATTTTGCAGATGAGAAAAATGAGGACAGAGGTGAGAAAATTGGTACAAGATTACTGTGTGTTGATACCTAGCAGCACTGGGAACAAACCCAGGGAGTCCAACACTAGAACCCACGGTCTGTGCTATTCCTACACCAGCAAGATGGTAAAAATGGCCATTGCTGGGAGGGAAGATTATCTGTGATTTTTTAAAAGACACTTTTGTATTTTGAGATAATTATAGATTCACATGTATTTATAAGAAAGAACATAGAGTGATCCCACATGCCCTTTACCCAGATTCCCCCAATGGTAACATCTTACAAAACTAAAGTAAAATGTCACAACTGGGATATCGATCTCCAGACAGTCAAGATAGAAAACATTTCTATCATAACAAGGATTCTTCCTCGTTACCCTTTTAGAGCCACACTTGGTTTTCTTCGAGTCTCTGCCCCCTCAAACCCCTTTTAAATCCCTGGCAACCACTAATCTATGTTCTCCATTTCCATGGTTTTGTCACTGCAAAAATGTTCCATGAAATCATACGTATGTACTCTTTGGGGAATGCTATTTTTCATTCAGCTAATTCTCATCAAGGTTGTCACATATATTGATAATTAATTCCTTCTTTGCTAAGTAGTATTCCATGGCATTTGGAAATGGCATGGAAAACTGGTATTTCCAGTTTTTGGCTCTTTGGAATAAAGCTACTATAACCATTCATGTCCAGGCTTTTGTGTGAATGTTAAGTGTTCACTTCTCTGGCCAAATGTGCAATTGCTGGGTCATATGGTAGTTGCATGTTTAATTTTATAGGAAACTCCCCAACTGTTTTCTAGAATGTCATACAATTTTACATACCCACCAGCAATGTATGAGTGATCTAGTTTCTCCTCATCTTTGCCATCATTTATTGTTATTAACTATTTTTTTATTTGAGCCATCCTAATAGGCATGTAATGGTATCTTTGTGATTTTAATTTGCATTTCCCTAATGGCTAATGAGGGTGAACATTTTTTCATGTGCTTATTTGCCATCTGTATATCCTCTTCAGTGAAACGTCTGTGGTTCATTTTCTAATTGAATTTTTTTAATGTTACTGTTGAGTTTTGAGAGCTCTTTATATACTCTATAGATATCAATCCATTTTTAGATATGGGGTTTGCAAATACTTTCTCCCGGTCTGTAGTTTGCTTTTTCATCCTCTTTTCAGGGTCTTTTCTGAAGCAAATGTTTTTCATTTTGATGACATCGTATTTATCAATGATTCCTTTTTTTTTTTTTTTTAAAGACTTTATTTATTTGACAGATTCAGAGACAGGGAGAGAGGGAACACAAGCAGGGGGAGTGGGGGGGAGGGAGAAGCAGGCTTCCTGCTGAGCAGGAGCCCAAGGCGGGGCTGGATCCTAGGACCCTGGGATCATGACCTAAACCGAAGGCAGACGCTTAACAACTGAGCCACTTAGGCACCCCTCAATGATTCCTTTTAGGGTTCATGTTTTGTTTTCTTCTTTATTTTTATTAACATATAATGTATTATTTGTTTCAGGGGTACAGGTCTGTGATTTATCAGTCTTACACAATTCACAGCACTCACCATAGTACATACCCTCCCCTATGTCCATCACCCAGCCACCCCACCCCTCCCACCCCTCTCCACTCCAGCAACCCTCAGTTTGTTTCCTGAGATTAAGAGTCTCTTATGGTTTGTCTCCCTCTCTGGTTTCACCTTGTTTCATTTTTCCCCTTCCCCTATTATCTGTCTTGTTTCTCAAATTCCTCATATCAGTAAGATCATATGAACAGACATTTCTGTAAAGAAGACATCCAAATGGCCAACAGACACATGAAAAAGTGCTCAACATCACCCGGCATCCGGGAAATACAAATCAAAACCTCAATGAGATATCACCTCACACCAGTCAGAATGGCTAAAATTAACAAGTCAGGGAATGACAGATGTTGGTGGGGATGCGGAGAAAGGGGAACCCTCCGACACTGCTGGTGGGAATGCAAGCTGGTGCAGCCACTCTGGAAAACAGTATGGAGGTTCCTCAAAAAGTTGAAAATAGAGCTACCGTATGACCCAGCAATTGCACTACTGGGTATCTACCCCAAAGATACAAATGTAGTGATCCGGGTGCCTGGGTGGCTCAGTCGTTAAGTGTCTGCCTTCGGCTCAGGTCATGATCCCAGGGTCCTGGGATCGAGCCCCACATCGTGCTCCCCGCTTGCTCAGCGGGGAGCCTGCTTCTCCCTCTCCCAGTCCCCCTGCTTGTGTTCCCTCTTTCACTGTCTCTCTCTCTGTCAAATAAATAAATAAAATCTTTAAAAAAAAAAAACAACAAAAAACAAATGTAGTGATCCAAAGGGGCACCTGCACTCCAATGTTTATAGCAGCAGTGTCCATAATAGCCAAACTATAGAGACTAGAGGGTATTATACTAAGTGAAATAAGTCAATCAGGGTTCATGTTTTTGATGTCAACTCTAAGAACTAACTACTTGTCTAGTCCTAGAGCCCCCCCCCCCAATTTTTTTCCCAAAAAGTTTAATTGCCTTGTGTTTTACACTTAAGTCTGTGATGATCTATTCTGAGTTAATTTTTTGAATAAGGTGTGAGGTTGAGGTTGAGGTTAATTTATTTACTTCTGGCTAAACACTTAATCTAATACCACTTCCGTGAAAAGGCTATCTTCCCTGCATTGAATTGCTTTGGCATCTTTGTTGAAAATCACTTGGATGTATTTGTGGATCTGTTTCTGGATTTCATTGATGTATGTGCCCATTTCTTCACCAATACCACCCAGCCATTGTTACTGTGGCTCTATAATAAGTCTTGATATCTGGTAGACTGATTACTCTAGCTTTATTTTTCTCTTTCAAAACTGTTCTAGGGGCACCTGGGTGGCTCAGTTGGTTGAGTGTCTGACTCTTGATCTCAGCTCAGGTCTTGATCTCAGGGTTGTGGGTTTAAAAAAAAAAAAAACCAAAAAAAAAAATTTTTTTCCAGCTATTCTAGTTCTATTGCCTTTCTATATAAATTTTAAAATAAACTTTTCTATATTAACAAAAAACCTCACTGAGATTTTGACAGGATTTGCATTTAACCTGTATATCCAATTTGGGAGAGCTGACATCTTTACTATACAATTGTGTCTTTCAATCCATGAATAGGGGACATTTCTCCATTTGTTTAGACCTTCTTTGATTTCTTTCATCAATATTTCGTAGTACAATTTGTAGCATATAACATCCTGTATGTTTTGTTAGATTTACATGTAACTGGTGTTTTTCTGGAAGTAAATGTGAATGATATTTTATTTTGAAATTTGTTGTCCACATGATCATATAGATATACATGCATGCTTATATCTTGTGATCTTGCTGAACTTACTTATTCTAGAACTTTTTTTGTACGTATTTTGTAATTTTGGACATTTCTTGTGTACATTCATGTAATCTGCACTGAGGGATAGTTTTATTCCTTCTTTTTCAATATGTAGGTCTTTTATTTCTCTTTCCTGATTTATTATCCCGACTAGAACTTCCAGGATCATGTTGATTAAGGAAGGTGGGAACTGAGGTGGCTCCTCAGTTCGTTAAGCAACCGACTCTCGGTTTCAGCTCAGGTCATGATCTCAGGGTTGTGAGACTGAGCCCTGTGTGGGGCTCCAAGCTCACTGAGGAGTCTGTTTGTCTCGCTCCCTCTGTTCTTCCCCTCCCACACATTCTCGCCAATAGATAAGTGAAATCTTAAAAAAACAAAACAAAACAAAAAAAGAGTGGTGAGAGCAAACATCCTTGACTTGTCCCTAATCTTGCAGGGAAAGTATTTTTTTTTTTTTTTTTTTGTCTTTTACCACTAAGTATAATGTTAGCTGTACATTTTTGGTAGATATTATCAAGTCAAGAAAATTCCCCTCTGTTCTTATTTTTCTGAGAATGTTTATCACGAATGAGTGCTGAATTGTGTCAAACACTGCATTGATGAATACGATCATGTGATATTTTTTTCTTTAGTATCTTAATATGGTAGATTATATTTAGGAATTTTTCACATATTGAACCAATCTTGTATCCCCAGGATAATTCCCACTTGGTCATGGTGTATAATTCTTTTTCTTTTCTTTCTTTTTTTTTTTTTTAAAGATTTTTTTTTATTTATTTACTTATTTATTTAGAGAGAGAGAGAGAGTACGTGGCAGCGGGGGAAGGCAGAGGGAAGGAACCTCCAGCAGACTCCAAGATGAGCATGGAGTCCAATGCAGGGCTCGATCCCAGGACCCCGAGATCATGACCTGGGCCAAAACCAAAAGTCAGACACTCAACTTACTGAGCAACCCAGGCATCCAACTCTGTAGTTTTCTTTTTTCTTAGACTGTCCTTGTTTTTTTGGTAACAAGGTAACAATAGCTGCATAAACATAATTGCTAAGTGTTCCTCTACTTCTATTTTCAGAAGGAGACTGTGTAGAAATGTAATTCTTCGAGCAGTTCTCCAGTGAAACCATCTGGGCCTGGAGATTTCTTTTTCACGAGTTTTTAAATGACAAATTCATTTTCCTTAATAGTTATATAGAGTTAGTTAAATTATCTATTCCATATTGGATGAGTTGTGGTAGTTCATGCTTCTCACGAAATTGGTCCATTTTATCTAAGTTGTCAAATTTATGTGTATAGATTTGTTGGCAGCATTCTCTGATTACCTTTAATGTCTTTAGGGTCTGTGGTGATTCCCTGTTTAATTCCTTATGCTGGTAATTTGTGTCTTCTCTAATTTTTTTTCTTTGTCAGTTTTGCCTTGTTACTGTTCACTGAAGAGCAGACCTTCAACTTCAATCTATTTGAGTATAACAGATTTACTTATACTTTTATTTATTTTATAGTTTAATTGGCCTTTTCGGTTTTCTTTTTTAGTGGTACATAAAACTGTGGTAAATCTTAACAGAGAATATTGATAATAGAGCCAAAGTGCAGCATTTTAAAAATTGACTATTACTCGTTAAAAAATTATTATTATCTTAGATTTTTTAGAATGGTTACAACTGTATATTTTTCCATTTTTAGTCAAGGTTATTTATTAAATGTTTAACTTTAATAATATGTATTATATATGTATTTATATGTATAATAATATGTATAATAATATGTATTATATATGTATTATATATATATATATATATATATATATACACTAAGTATATATAAGTTTTATAATTTTGAAAGACTTTTCATATCCATGTAGAGTAATACCCCCTTATCCACAGGGGCTAAGTTCCAAGACCTCCAGGGGATGCCTGAAACTGTATACTGGACTGAATCCTACATATACCATGTCTTTTCCTATACATACATACCTATGATGAAGTCTAATTTATAAATTAGGCACAGAAAGAGACTAACAATAACTAAAAGAGAACAATTATAACAATAAATGATAAGAAAAATTATATGAATGTGTCCTTTCTCTCTCTCAAAATGCCTTAGTGCATCTACTCACCCTTCTTGTAATGGCGTGAGGTGATAAAATGTCTATGTGGTGAGATGAAGCGAGGTGACTGACATAAGCACTGTGATGTAGCATTAGGCTACTACTGATCTGACAATATGTCAGGAGAAGCATCTGTTTCCAGAACACAGTGACCACGAGTAACTAAAACCATGGAAAGTGAGACTGCAGATAAGGGTGGGGGTGTGGGGGGGTGGTTTCCATATTCTCAAATTTTAATCCATGTAGTTGCACCATGTTTAAAAAAACACAACAAAAACAACAACAACAACAACAACTTAAAATGGATCAGAGACTTAAGTGTAAACTATAAAACTTCTAAAACAAAAATAGCAGAAAATGACAGCTTTATAACTTTGATTTAAGCAAAAATTTCTCAGCCAGCACACTAAAAGCACAGCTCAAAAAAAAAAAAAAAAAAAAAAAACACTGATAAATCAGACTTCTTCAAAATTAAGAACTCTGGAAGACACAGTCAAGACAATGAAAAGAAAATTCAGGCTTGGGGAAAATGTTCACAAACCAAAAAAATGATACAGGAACTGTATCCAGAATGTATGAAGAACTCTGAAAACACAACCAAAAACAAAAAACAACAACAACAAAAACCCTGCCACCCAATTAAGAAAAAATAAGCAGAGGATTTACCTCTTCTTAATGGCTCAATATATTCTTTATATACTATGCCATTATATAGACACCAAAATGTAGTGTCCCACTATTTATAGGGAAATTAACCTTATGCTTCTTCAAGCTCCTCAGACTCAATGATTAGGATGCTATGCTAATTGTTTTTCTGGACAAAGCTGGTTAAATTGTATAAAAGAATACCATGAGCCCGTGACCAGTCCTTCTAGATGTAATTTACCAGTGCAGCCACTAGAGAGTGGGAAGGAAGGGGGAAGACAGAAAGGAAGGGAAGTTCAGGGAGGAGGAATGGTATACTTTACTCTATAAAATAGACTTCTCCATTTTCGGTGTAGGCCATCTCCCAGTTCTCAGGTAGAGGACCTAAATTATCCTCTGCACAAAGAGGTAGGTATTGAGGGAACTTCTGAGAAGCGTCCGTGTTGGGGGCAGCGACGATGCTAGTATTCACAGGCAGTAGGGCTGCTTCTTGGAGAATGTGCTCTTCTTGGTCTCCAGAATCGGCTGTGAAGTTGCAGGGAGTTAGAGAGAGAGAGAAAAGAAACTCATCAATCATATCCCAAACCAGGGAGTTCACTACTGTCTGCATCTATATTTTCAAAAGCCCTCACTCTTTCCTAATTGCTGGCCATCAGCTCTATTCCATTTTATTTAGATGGAAGTTCTTTCAATAGAAAACATCTAAGTGACATACCACAGTTATTATACCTAGAAAGAAAGACGAGAAAGACATGCTCAGATAATGCATTGCTCGAAATCTTGGAAATGCCAAAGAAGAAACAAATTCATGACTCAAAACCTCAAGTCTCTTGTACTAATAAGGCCACTGAAACACAGACTGAGCCATACTCTTGCTATTAGGTATCATTTGGTTTCATGACTCAGTGGGCATCGGAGAGCAAGAATAAAGTCCATGCTGAAAACACAGATACAGTGGCATCATTACCATTTTTGGATCGATTATTTAAAACATTTTTGGTAGACAGTGGCAAAGATCAAAGGCTGACACATCAAACTGGAAAGTATACAAAACTTTAGAATATAGACACAGCTATACCAGTGAGTCAGATGCAAGCCTCTTTTGGAAAAGTGAGGGGAATGTTCCTGTGAAAACCAAGACAGTTACCCCAGAACAGGATCATGTGGGTTGACTTGGGTCTTAAAAGAAGACTCTAAGTACGTGAATCTCCTTGCCTTCTTATTAACTAGAAACATCAAGAGGTGATGTCATCAAAGTATCCACAAAAGGCACTGTTGACATTCTGGCTGAAGTTTTATAGAGGCCAAGAATATTAAACATCATTCTCCATGGGGCTTTAAAAAATAATAATCAGGGGTTGTAGTTATTTTCTATCTCCCACAGTAATTCTCCTGTAGACATTTCTGATTTCTGAAAGCAGACTGAGGAATAATAAAAGGCTATTTTCCACTCTTTCTCTGATGAGTTGCGCCCAATGACGCAGATGAGAATGAAGGTAATTCAACATTTGGAAGGAGGACATGTCGAGCCTACTAAACAGGCACCTCCACCAAAAATCCACCACCACTGAAGAGGCTGCCTTGCATCTCTCCCATCTTTTCCTAGAACCCCCTCTCAAACCTCCCTTTGGAAATCCGTCCATTCAAGGTCCTGGTGGTCTAGATGGGGACTGACTTAAACCTACTCCTAGGTCAGGTGGTGTTTCTAAGTCACATTATCACTCTTGCCTTTGTGATCGGATCAGGCACATGATCCAAAGCAAACCAATGAATGTCAGGCATAGAAGTGTTTGCTGGAATTATCCTCTTGATGCTGAAATTGTTAAGCTGACAGATTCTCATGCTGTAGGTGCTCGTGGCTATCTTGACACAGCTTGGCAACACCTGCCTTAGAATTAAGCCTACATAGAGGAAAGCAGAAAGGAAAGGTAGAGAAAGTCACCAAATGGCCCTAATTGAGTCACTGATTCCATGTACTCCTGGCCTCTTCAACTGCTTGATCCTCTAAATTCTTGCTTAAGCCAATTTGAATTGGTTTTACAATTTGTGTCCATGACTGCAGATTAAGAAAGCAACTAGAATTCTGAAGGAGAAAAAGGAAATTAGGCCAACATGGAAGAAACATTTTGAAATTACTGATCAATAAAAAAATAAATTCAAAACTTGGCAAGATTTCAAAGAGTCACCCTTACTTCTCTAGGAGCCAAGGTATATTCATTTCTGATGTTGTTAGAATGTACACTTCTCACATTTATAAGTGGACATAACAATCACCTGGAGAGATGCTAACATGCTGATTCTGACTCCCTACTACAGAGAATAGGTTTGGGAGAAGGTTCCAAAATGTGCATGTTGAAAGCACCCAGTGATGGAGATTCAGGTACAAGAATCATACTTGGAGGACAGAGATAATGAATTCTCAAAAGAATCACTAGAACCTTCAGCTTCTAGGAGGGGTTCTGTCCTCCTGCCAGAGTATGGGGCAAACTCCTGGGTCTGCCGTGCCAGGTCCGAGGCACAAGTGATAGGTCTGGAGGGAGCACTGGAGAGAGCACAACCTGTCTGAGTGGAGCAGGGAACGCAGTGCCAGGTAATTAGCATCCTGAGGAAATGTGGACTCAGTGAGTCCAGATCTCTGATTTTTCAAGACAAGGTAGGAATCTCTATTTTTATCCAAAAACTCCCAATATTTCAATCACAATTCCTTTAAAAAAAATAAAGCAATATGGCACAACCAAAAAAAAGAGAGAGAGAGAGAGAGACTGATTATAAGCACTGACTCAGGAGCCAGACTGCCTGACTTTGAATCCTGGCCTCACCCTTTATTAACGTGGGCAACACACTTACTTAACCTCAGTATGCCTTGGCTTCCTCATCTATAAAATGGGGATAACCACAGCAAGCCCACGGGGTTGTGAGGAGGACTGCAGGAGTAAAGCACTCAGGACAGCGTCTAGCATACAGTTAACAGTATGTGTTAGCTGCCATCATCATCAGTTTCTTCATCAACATTATGATTAACCTTTGTTGCCCGGTCAGATCTGGCCCCCAGGAAATTGGCAGGAAAAGGAAGCATGTGACATCAGACCACAGACGAAATCATAGGTTTGCCTGTTTCTAGCGGTGTAACTTTGGAACAGACTGATTACCGTTCTGAGGATCTGCTTCCTCATCTGTAAAATGGGAATGACGCATAAGCCATGAGAACTGAAGGACTGAGGACACATAAAATGCTTGCCAAAGCGCCTGGCACTCAGTGTGGGCATCATGTGTGCTCGGGACTGGGACCTGCTTCTGGAAACGCAAATGTACCAGAGCCAGTGATCATCTTTTAACACGATATTTAAGAGCTAGAGAAGTACCAGGACAATGGATGACATTCGATAACTTTACCTAAGAATTTTAATTAACCCATTTTATTTTTTAAAAGTATTTTATTTATTTATTTGAGAGCGAGAGAGAGAGAGAGCACAAGCAGGGGGAGCAGCAGAGGGAGAGAGAGAAGCAGGCTCTCCACTGAGCAGGGAGCCCAATGCAGGGCTTGATCCCAGGACCCTGGGATCATGACCTGAGCCGAAGGCAGGTACTTAACCAACTGAGCCACCCAGGCACCCCGATTAACCCATTTTAATAGAAACTGGATATAACAAGAAAAGGTTGTGGCAATAGGTGGGACATAGATATGAAATGATTTAGCTTAACATGGGAGTATATATAATTTATGTTAAAAAAAAAAAAAAAAGAAGAAGAAGAAAGCCCTGCCAGGGTTCCAGAACCTCAACTATGGGAAGGGAATATTAGCGCAATGGCAAAATATCTAAGTAACTGTAACTTCCTAAGGAAAAATGCAAATCCCTCTAGCAATTGGACCTTATTTTAAATTATCCAAATATTTTCTTATTTTATATATTTTTCATGTCTTCTCAAAAAATGCTTTGAGGTATGATTGACATAAAAAGCTACAGATATTTTCTATCAAAAGATTTTTTTAGCTTCACTAAGGTATAACTGACAAAACTGTAAGATATTTAAAGTGTACATCATGATGATTTGATATGTGTATACACTGTCAAAGGATTCTTCCAATCTAATTGAGTAACCAAAAAAAGCTATAGATATTTAATGTAAACAATTTGATGTATTTGGCTTTCTGTGTCTTCTTTCCAGTTCAATAGAACCTTAAACAACCTCATTCTCTCAAATAAAATGAAAAGTCCAACAATGAGAGGCTGGGACAAAGTACAGACGTACAAATTCATAGTCCTAATCATGGCTTTGACTTCGACATATGCTCTGATTTTAGAAAATCTTTCATTTGATTTACCAAACATTTAGGAGCACTGCTATCACTCTCTTACAAAAGGTTGCCAATGGATCCAAACAGGATAGGTAGGAGGGGTTATTGGAACACAGGCTGATTGAGGAACAAGGAAGCCTGGTTCTCCCACTGTCTAGTGGGGGAACACGCACTGTTCCTCAGTGTTCTCATCTGCAAAATGGGGAAGGTAATGCCTAGGTTGCTTAGCTCTCAGCATTTCCAGGTAGTTTATAGGATACATGTGAAAATGACTTGTAAGCCATAAATGAACATAAATAACTTTTTCACTTACAGTAAGTAAGAAGCTCCCAAACATTTACATACACATACGCACACTTGGGGGCTTTTGAAGGTGACTCTGAGAATATACGCTGTTGTCAAAAATACATTTCTGGAGCCTATATTACATGATCTCTACTTTTAGATTTAGGTACATGTCTGCACACAGAGCTAATAACCTTGATTTAAAACACAAATGGCACACTGGATGAGCATGTGGGCTCTGAAGTCAGCTTTTGGGGTTGAAATGACAGCTTTGACACTCACTGGCTTTGTGATCTTAGACAAGCTATTAGACCTCCCTCGTATATGTGTAAAAAGCTTGGCAAAGTGCCTGCCACATCGCCCTGAGAAACATTAGCTCTTAAAGTAATATCATCTCTTGACATTCCAAAGCAATGTTTTATCATTGCTTACCAATGGAAGAGAAGCACTAGCAACCTCGTGTTCAGTAATAGGGGGACTGCTAGGAGAAAAAAAAAGCCTTGAGGGCGCCTGGGTGGCTCAGTTGGTTGGGCGACTGCCTTCGGCTCAGGTCATGATCCTGGAGTCCCGGGATCGAGTCCCGCATCGGGCTCCCTGCTCGGCAGGGAGTCTGCTTCTCCCTCTGACCCTCCTCCCTCTCATGCTCTCTGTCTCTCATTCTCTCTGTCTCAAATAAATAAAAAAAATCTTTAAAAAAAAAAAAAAAAAGCCTTGAAACACAATTAAATAACATTTGATGTCTCTAGAGGGGGTTAATGGATGAACCAGCTACTTTTTAGTTGTGATGGTTTGTTACAGATTTTCCAGTTTGTCTAAAACAAGGTCCTTATACAAATGCTTTTATTTAGTGTAAGTAACTGTGTGCTTTGGTCAGCAGTGTAACTCTACCTTCATGAAGCACATATAAAAAGTGTTCATTCTCAAGGGCTCCTGTAGGTCCATAATTGAGGCACAGTTTGTAGACGACTGGCCTGTTGCTTTGTGCTCAACAGTCAGTTCTGTGGGAAGTATCTGGGATGACTTTTCATTGCTCAGGTCCTGCCTCAGTCACGGACGATGGGAAGGAATTGTGGCCACCTCCCCAGGATGCTTCTGGCCACAAGTCTCCTGCTCTGTTGCCTGCAGACATTCCCAATATTATTCAGGCATGTTATTTAGACATTTCATACCTCCTTCGAAAGACCCAAAGCAGAAGTCAGCTAAGATAGCAGCAACAGCATGTTAATTAAAAATATCCCAGTGAATATTTTTAATAGCTCTACCGTGTTTCTCTATTTGTATAAGAAACTCATTCCTTTATCATAACTCTTCCAACCAGGAGCCAAGACTTCATTATGTTACTGTCACTCTATTCTCCAAGTGGCTGGTAGATTGCTACTTAAAGTGGTTCAGAGAGCAAAATGCTTTGACACAGCTAGTTTGATCCACATATCATAGACGGGGTACTGTCAATTATTTGAAAGAATTTATATGAGTTAGGGTACGACAGGTTGTCAGCTGTCATAGTTGTAGTTTGGTAAATGAGGAGGCACTTACTCAACATACTGAGGATGCCCATCACATGTATATCTGAAGATCATTTCTCTCTGCATCCTATCGACTTTCTTGGTGTTAAGGACAGGAAGCTAAGGAAGACAATTAGGTGCCACTTGGCTTTTGTGTGGGTGTGTGCAGAACAAATGATCAGACTGATTTCAGCAATGACAACCTGGGCCCCAAAGTTTTTCTTTGATGCCAGGATTTCAAGGGAGTATTCAATGGGGTCAGAATTTCTGAGGCGTGGCTTTTAGAGACAAAGATTTGTAGTAGCTAGAAACAGGAAGAGCATTAAAACCTATAGTCAACAATTCCTACTTTATTCTTGCTTTATACCAAGAAATCTACCTAATAAATAGAGGAAAAATAAGGGCACACAGATTTCTTGGGGGCCATCCAGTCCTCATGGCAGAACTATTCAGTGCACATCACTCTGAAGGTCTTACTTCGTTGCCCACAACCATGTTTTGGGTTATATTATGATTCGTTATCCTTATTTGTTGAAAGATCAAGACATTATAATGTTAGCTACTTTTTAAAATATTAACTTTTTTTTCATAATTTGCTTTCATATCAGTGAGGACTACTATACATGAATCAAGTATTTCTAAGTAAATGAAATGAGCTGCTTTCAATAAATGCATATATAAAAGATGGTAAATTTCTCCTAGCTATTACAACTACAGGTCAGCCCCTGGCCTAACCATTCTAATTGGAAAATGGAAAGTTTCGTGGAATCAAGTTCTTGGAGCTGGAAGGGGGAACTTAGATATGATTTAACCTTAGCCATTTTACACATGAGAGAAGTTAGATATTATGGTCATAATAAGACAACTATCGAGAACCAAGAAGCTAGGATAACAAACTAGGTCTCCTCTTCTTTATCCAATGCTTCTTGCAGAAGGGGTGGGTTACTGTTATGACAATAAAACCATCAAAAATTATTTTAATTGTCATCTTGAAGAATTTTAGGCTTCTGGGTTTAATGAATTAGAAAACTTCAGAGAGGCCTATACGGGCTCTAGAAAGCATTCAACTAATACAAGCATTTTTCTAAATATTCTATTAGATTTGCTAACTCAATACAGAGCTTAACTAATTTCCCCTTTATTGGAACTGAGTCTAATCAAGTAATGACTGAAGTGTGGTGATGTCAGGAAAGGTCACGAAGAGAGGGTTAGATCTCATTTGCTGCAAATACATAACTACTCCATAGCGATACTCTAAAATATTGAAGAAATTACTTAAGCAGAGGTAAAATAGGAGAAACAAGCCTTCTTCAAAGTCACCATATTATAAACTGGAGTGACTCATGTCTTATACAGTTGCTACATCTTGAGTTACTATAAAGTGAAAAATATTTTTGAACAGCTCTGGGTCACTACACTAACTCAAGAAATATACATCATAACCTCTGTGAAAGGTGCCCCTAAGAATTGTGCAAGACCCAGCCTGCAATAGTCTCACCCAGAGGCACTGTCCTTGAAGATCCCCTCATAAGATACAGTATACCTAAGCTTCGCCCTCTCCCACTCCCCATGCCTGTATTCCCTCTCTCGCTGTCTCTCTCTCTGTCAAATAAATAAATAAAATCTTTAAAAAAAAATAAGTGTATAATGCAATGAGTAATGTATGATATATAATATAGAATACATATGTAAGATATAATCAAGTATTTATTATTTTTCCATCTTTCTCCATTTGGAGGCAAATGGAAAAACTGCACAAGTTAACTGAACACAGTATACAGTTCCATTATAATCTCTACTCACAAAGGTAGGAGATAAAAGGATGCTGCTAGCCTTCCATACAGCATCAATGGAAATTAAACTGTTAAACAAATTCTCATATTTCTCTTTATAAGCCATCAGGCATAATTATGGAGCAGCGTCAAGGCCAAGAAATAAATGAACAAAATACAAATAATACATATTTTGAAGAGAAGGAAACAATGCTGATTATTCTTGATTCCCTTGTACAGACATTTCCCTCTAGCCCCTTTAAGATATGTTGGCGAAGTTAAAATAGTCCTGCAAAGAAGCATGAAAAATAGATTAGGGAAAAGACCACCTCTTCCCCAAGTCTTGAGTGGTCAGTTTGAATTGTGTCAACCCTTCCGAATAGTTCTTGAGAATAGACACCTTCTCTTCACTCTCTGCAAAAGCCTCGCACCACCCCTTCCCCCGAGGCCATCAAGGGGTAAGGTGGTCTGGTCTTTACCTGTAAAGCTGCTGTTCATTTCAGGAACATCATCCTCCTCCTCATTCTCCGCATGGACTATGCCAGCATTTTGCATATCATTGTAGGACTTGGTTCGCTTTGGGGTCGACTGCTTGGAGCCAGATTGAAGGCTTTGCAAGGCATCCGTCGTGATCACTTTCCCACTGACTGGCTGGCTAGGAGGTTTGGGTGTCCCATAATAGTTTCCTAGGTGATGGAGAGACAAATTTGCATGTTTTAGAAAAAATACCTTTTTTTTTCCCCAAGATTTCACATCCGAATCTCTCAGCACATTAAAAAAAATTTTTTTTTAACTAGAAAACCAGAACACACTGTATTTCATTTCTGGAATAGGTTACAAGAGATGTTGTTCCTACCCAGCTAGACATGGTGATTTCAGAAGTCAGGAGGAAAGCTGCATTGTTTAGTTGCGAAGAACCTACTACTAGGGCTAAAACAAAGCCGGCTGTACTGAATAGCAAAACTTCATCCTCATTACATTTGAAATTCAATTGGTCACCTTTTTATATAATGCTGAATCCAATTTAGAGTTAGCTTCAGAGAAAATAAAAAATTCATTACTGCCAGCACCCTTACATGCCTACAAAGTCAAGGTCACCTTTCCTTAATAAGTGGACTCCATAAGAGGGAACCAGGGCACTATTAAAAAAGGAGGATGGTGAACACCACGTGGCGCCTCTTTAACTGAATGGCAGGCTTGACTCTCAGGGCCATGTGGGGTGGGAGCAAACCCTTGCCAAGTTTTAACAGAAAACTGTGTCAATGGTGGCACGGTGACCACTCTTTTAAGAAATGTCCATTTTACTTTTAGCCACTTTTCCCAACATTTGACTCAGTACGCTAAGTGATTCTGAGCAGTACCTGGAGGGATTTTTATATTTTATTATTTTATTTTAATAAGTGTGTGTATTTTTAAAAAATATAGATTAAAAAATCTAGCTACTAAGTTATGGTAGTAACATAAGGTTTACTTTTAAAATTAAGTGAAAAAGCAATACATTTTTAAAGCGACTTTTTAAAATTTTAAAAGGTATAATAAAAAGTAATTAACTGAATAAATAATAGTAACAGCAGTGAATAAAGTTTCCTTTTGAAAACTTAAGTTAAAAATAAGTTATTTTAAAGAATATATTTCACATAAATAATAGATAACATGTTCAGATATGGACAAAACCATAAAGGTGATTCATGAACAGCCGAAGTTTGAAAAATATAGCTTATAAACAATAATATGCAGTGACTACATGATAAAAAACATCAGCACTAGAATGCCACTAATCTATTCACCATCACACATCTTCTAAAGGAAGGCCAGAAAGATAAATTACAGAGTCCTTCAGTAAATCCTAAGTAACGTTTGTAATTCTTTGCTTAGTGAAGTAGAATTTATACATAATAACAAATCCTGTACACACTGTTTTTTCCCAAGGACTCACCCCACTGTCTAACTTCAGTACATAATTACACAAAATACACCCTGTATTACACAAGCACAAAAGCAAAAGGAGACAGTAACATGTTGCTCTGCATGAGACACATTATTGTTTTATAATTAAAATTTTTTTATTAATATTATTTCTTTAAAATACTTTTTGAACCACCACACTTATGAATATACACACCCACTTTTCTTTGACAGTGGCATGATAGTGTGTGTCAGCAGGGAAACTGACGACACAAGTTAAAACCTGCTGTAGACTAATGGGTACCATGTTTGATTTGAAGGACACCCAAACAAAACCTACAAAACACATTTTGGAAGCTTGTACTCAACTCAATCATCATAGTTCTTTCACAGAAGATGATGGTATCAATTTTTTCAAAAAACTTGTCAGGTTTCTAACTTAAAAGGCGCAGGTGCTGATTATTACCAACTTGAAGAAAGGCATCCCATGTATGTGTTTAGAGGTTAACATGTGTTGCAAGGAAGAATTAGCACACGTACGATCCAAGACTCTTCTTGCATTTCTACCGAGGTTTCATCTAGGACATCCCATGTCTTTGTTGAAGTTGAAAGGAGGCCACAGCGTTGACTTGTTCATGAACTGAAGACCATTAATGAGGTTTAGGTAAGTAAAACAGCTAACTATTTAAAAAATCATCTTCACAGGGGAAAAAAAAACAGAGACAAACTCTAATGAATTTAATTCTAACTCCTTCTGATCACAAATCCACCAAAGAATCTCATGTGTATTTTTGAGTTGGAAGTTAAACAAAGACCAATGTCTACGTAAGACTCCTCCACTGAAATATGGGACCAAAGGATGGGTCCCTTTATTCATAATTTTATAATTATAGAAGCATTATCATTCAATTTCAGTGCCATTAAACCAAAGCAATATTCAGGAAACTGCTGTCACTTGAAAATCAATTAAAACCTAGATATCCTCAGTTTATAACAAAAATAAATGTTTGGAAAAGAAAAGTTCTACTTAAATTTGACAAGTATGTATGGATTTTCCTCAGTTTTCAAGTTCGGAATCTTTCTTAAGTTAAATGATTAGCAGATTTCTCAATGCAACTATAAACTACCCCAAACAATCCACTTATTCATAGTTGTTTACCATTTCTGAAAATTAGTTTAAGATAGACTGGAGACAAAAAAAGTACATATTATTAGGCTGAACCATACTCAATGGCTATTGTAGAAGACAAACTGCTGTGTATCAGCAATCTCATTCCGGTTAACCTAACATATAGGCATGAACAGTACCCAGCACACCAAAGTGGTAAAGAGACAGTTTGGGCTTCAAATCCTAACTGGCTCTGGGATCCTAGGCATCTAACCATTAAACAAACAAACAAACAAAAAAACCCTCTTTGTCCTCTTCTGTAAAACTGGGATTCTAAGAATACCTCATTTCTTTTTTGTTTTTAATATTCAGCATTTTTATTTATTTTATATTAATCACCATACAGTACTTCGTTTTTGATGTAGTGTTCCATGCTTCATCGTTTGTATATAACATCCAGCGCTCATTGCAATACTTGCCCTCCTTAATACCCATCACCGGCTAAGCCATCCCTCCCACCCCTTCCCTCTGAAACCTTCAGTTTGTTTCCCAGAGTCCACAGTCCCTCATGGTTCATCTCCCCCTCTGATTTCCCCCCCCTTCATTTTTCCCCTTCTTCTCCTGAATGCTTCATTTCTATCTAGAGCACCTGTTTTGAGGATAAAACGAGATGGTCCATTGAAAGCCTTTCACCCATACTAAAATGTGCCACTAACACTGAGCCTTGATAAATGCTACTTATGTTGACAGTTTCTGTTTCTAATCTTTCAAATGAGCTCATTCCACCATGTTGGAAGGATTGAGACAATGTGTCTGAGGTACTAGCCACAAGATAACTGAATACTCTTCCTTTACTCTTGTAAAGGAACAAGCAACAGAGCCTGCCAATGACCAAAGAACCTTGGGCAAGGTTTTTACCCTTGGTCTAATACTTCCTCTGTGAGACAGAAATGACAGCCCGAGTGACACTAGGTGACAGCACAGGATTATTGTGAAGATCAAATTACGTCACTTTCTGGAAGGTACCCTGTAAATTATAAGGGGTTATAAATGGGAAATGGTGTAATTATTCAAATCCCTCCAGCATTTCTTATTTCCCATATTGCCTGCAAATGCTACAGAAAAGCTTATTTCTAGTAGTTCTCTAACTACAGAAGGTTCACCTTTCCTTCACAGATCTGTTTTTTTCCCCTCTGTATTCTAAAAAATCATTTGAATTACTAACATAGAAAAATGGAATGTTTCTGATTAAAATCTGGATATACTGAGAAGTGCTGCATGATAAACTGTAAGTGCTGGTCGCTTGGATTCTGTCTCTTCCAGGCAATGTTGATGACAAGTGTGTGACCACAGCCAGTTCACCTGAAACATACTCGTTGAATTAAGGATGTCTGCATAGAAGCTGTTCTCCTACCCTTGGTGTGTCCATGTCCTTACCAGGCCAAAACCTTGGCCCCAGTCAAGAAGAGCCCCTCTAAGGCTGCTGCAATGTGAAAGCATGGACATACAAAGGGACTTGGGCACAGGAAGGAAGGAAGAAAACCTAAACCTTCCAAACAGCCTCAGTAACTCACAGATTGGTCTTAGGGATGGGATTCTGGGTGAATGTGGTTTGGGTGCCCTGACTTGTGTGGATGGGGTTATGTTGAAATCCCATGTTGTCTTCACCACAGGATGGGCAAGATGGGTGGTGCACTTGCCATGGGCCAGTCACCACGGGTTCCACTGCCTCAACCCGCCCTCTTCGCTTTCCAAATCTAGCCGGCCGGCTCCTGGGCATGTCCCTTACAACTCCCCCACTGCTGGCAAACTCTCTGCCTTATTAAGTTTCCACGCTGGTCAGCATCAGGCCATGCCTAGCCACGGCAGAGTGCAAACTTACAGAGGGTATGTGCAAGAGCCTGCCTGTGAGGAATACGTGGATCACTTAATGGTATTAAATAAAAATAATATGAAGAATTATAAGTGTTTAAAAAATTAATTTGGGTTATCACCTGGCAGGCTTCACAGTTTCTAGGAGACATGAGCCCGGCTGTCCTATGGACTCCACGTTAGCCAACACACACTTCCCGAGGTGGCCAGGTTCCCTCCCAAGTGGGAATGTGTGTGTGTCTTGCTGCTATTTTCAAAACTGGCTCTACCATAAAACTTAACAGGGATGGTGGCTGGGGAGGGAGGAGAGGGCAAGGGGAAGACAGAAGAAGAAGCCGCTGCTAGCCTTAATTAACAGGCACAATCTTTGGCCATGACCAAACCTAAGAAAATATTTTCTGACATGCGTTTAAAAATTAATGGGGACTGCAAATCAATTTTTAGAGGCTGATAAAATATTTAAGGAGGACCGTAACCCTGAGTTTTAAGCCAGAATGAATCAAATCTATATGGCCTTTCACTTTGTACAAGTTTAGTATTCATTCACTTCCCTACAGAGAACCCCCCCCCTTTTTTTTTTTGGCCAGGCACTATGCTAGACACCAGAAATAAGATGTAAAAAGGGGACTAAAACATGATCTTCACAAAATGCTCTGTGTGGTATACATCCGTTTTCTTAAATTTCACGCAAACCATAAAGTTCTATTGCATAGAGATTCTGGTTGAGTGGGTCAGGGAAGGGCCCCGAGATTCTGAATTTCTAGGAAGGACTCAAGGGGCACTGGACCATACTCTGCATAGATAGCAGAGGGAGCCAGGTCAGAGAAAACCATTCATCTTTAGTAGATGAGGAACACGGAGGCCAAGAGTAGCAGAAATGCCAGACTTAAGAGTCATTGGCTGATCCAGGGTAAGTAGCACTCAGGTTCTTTGGCCCCCAGTGTGTAATTCTGTGTGGGAGGTGGGTGGGGGCAGGGGCACTTGTCTGTCCTCTTCCTACAGAACATGCTTTTGAAAATAAGCAGAACAGGATGGTAGTGACTATCAATGGAAATCTATAGTATATGCCTTCAATGGGGCAATATCACCCCCAAAGGAGCAAAAATAGGTTTGATTCTTTGGGGGTGTGGTAGGATAAAAAAGTCTTACTCTTTTTATGTGTAAAACTCAGATGTACATAGAGTACATAAGGCCACAGACATCCAGCATATCTGTTTTTGCCTAACCTCAGGGTCATGCCATTACCACCCACTCGTCCTCAGAGACTGTATCCCTGACACCCCTCCCCACCCCCCAACTAGATCAAAGCTGCCCTTAAGTGTCCTCTCAGGGAACCATGTACCTCTCCTTCCCAATGCCCTCTGTTGTAATTATCATATGGTTGAATTCGCCAGTATCTGTCTTTACCTCTAGACCACAAGCGCCACGAGAGCAGGGACCACATCTGCTCTTATACACCACTGCATCTCCAGGCCCTCCAGATGTAGGGCCGGCACATCCTATCATTAGGAATTCTTTGAGAATGAGTCAATACACAAGTAGAGACAGCACACAGGAATGCCAGGCTGGGATGCTCCTCTACACCTCTATTGTGGATCTGGTTTTTAATAGCATGACTCACAGCAGCCTCTTCCCAGTCCATCAATCACATCTCAATGACCTCAGATCCGCACTATTTCATTTTCCACTTGCTTGCTCAGCACATGAAGGTGTCATTCGTAAAAACGCCCATCATTTTCTTTTTACTCTTCCCTGTCTTACCTGCTCCACCCTACGGAACCATGATTTGCACGCAAAGAATGACAATAAGCCACTGATCTATAATGAGATGTTTGTTCTTGCCACTGCCATTTGGCTCTGAATATAAGACCGAAGAGGGTAATGTAATTTAATAGTTTTGTGACCCTGAGCAAGATAAGGGACTTCTCTCTCTGCAGCCTCAGTTCTCATGGTATAAGGGTAAGAACAGTACTCATCTAGCAGGTTTTTTTGTGTGTAGATGAAATTAGATACTGTGTACAAAGTACTCACTCTTGTGCTTGGAACAATGTTAGCATGTAATGAACCCTAGCAGTCTTAAGTGGCACCTACCACTGGAGGCCAATATATGCTCTAAAATATAGAAGAGGGTATTGGTATCAAAATGCGTACTTAAAGAACAACATTGACCAAAATTTACCTTTATTGTGCACCTACCATGTCACTACCCATACATTCACTTACACTAATCTTTATTAATAATCCTATGGAAAAAAAGACATCAGTATTACCATTTTCAGATGAAGACGAGATTCACACAATGTGTAAATGATGAATGGCATTTACACACACATTTGTCTGTTCCCAACATCTATGTTGTCAACTCCAGGAATCTCTGAGGATCTCTAAGTAGGGAATGAAGCAAAACTACCGTAGCACCAGCCTCTTCATCTTCATATGCAGAGGAACGGCCAATTGCAGTACAGATTCCCTTTGGTTACTTTCATTATCAACAGAGAACATTCCATGGTGGAGTTTGCCAACAGAGCTTATCACAACAGACGGCTTCCAAGGCCTGCCAAAGAACAGGACTCCAGACGTCTCGTTTTCCTCAATGACAAACAAGAACTCTCTTCACCCCTGCTTTATCTCTGTGTCCCCAAAAAGTATACCCTTGGCAGGTGCTTTCTTGTAGACCTTCTAGGAAGCAAAACAATAACATCATTGAATGCCGACATCCCTCTCTCTCTCATTGACATGCAGAAATATGCAACCCATAAATCGATTTTGAAATGTCACCGTGGCACCATACTTCCATGCTGGGGGAAAATCTTTGCAATGCTTAAAGTGTATAATCAGCCTCTTCTACCCAGAGGCATTTGTAAAACAGGCATGTTTGGAACCACCCCCACTGAACAGTTCATCCCTTGTAAACTCTCTCTTAGAGAAGTCCCAAGGGCTGACTGAAGCAGCAACATGTCTCGCTGAGTGAAAATGTCAACAAGAAAAAAAAAAGAAAGAAAATCAAGGCAGAGAGAGATGGTGCAGTTGATTTATTTTAAGCACCGCATCAAATGAATTTGTTCATTGCCACAATTAGGAAGTTGAGCCAAGGAGGAAAGACATTTATTTCTGTTTTCTTGGCCTTGATGTCAAATCTATCTAATGACAGAATGAGGAGTTGGTTCAAATTGCGAAGCACAGATCAATTATGAGATCCACTAATAACTTCTATGCTTCGTGAGGGACAATAGTTAGATTCCTTATATAGACAGATAGGGCCTCTACTCTGTTGGAGTATATGCAACTCTTGGCATTACAGCTGGTGGCACATGGAAAGTTTCATCATGCAGCCCCTAGCCCCGCCACCAAACACAACCTTTTCCAAAGTTTTTTTTATCTCAGCAAATGGTACAAGCGTCTACCCAGTTATGTAAGACAGAAACTATGAGTCATCCTAGGAGGACTACCATCACTTGCATCTTCTACCTCCTTCTTATGATAACTGACATATTACCAAGTCCAGCTTTTTAATCATATAAATATCTCAAGATTCAGTCAACTTATTCACTAATACCACCACCACAGTCCAAAGCTAACTCCATCTAGGGTTGCCAGATAAAATGTAAAACTAGATGTTCTATTTTTTTATTTGTTAAATCTAGCAATCTAACTCCAGCTCAACTACTACAGCTCACTCCAATTATTACTTCTACAGGAAAAGCTTTTCCCAACCCCACAAAGATCAAATCTCCCCAACCTATAGTCTCCTCTATAGACCCCAGCACACTCACAACTGTACACTTATTTCTGTAATTATTTGAATGCTGCGCCTTGTGCACTATATGATCGAGGAGGGCAATGATCATATGTGGTTTTGCTAAGCATTCTATTTTTGATGAATAAACAACTGAAGAAACAAACTAGTCATACAGTCTACAAAAGAGGTATCCATTTCCAGGGAGCAGAATGGGAAATACTGGCATATCAGTCCGGCCTGTGACATGACTTGGGTGACGGGCTTTTGGCCAGGCTTTGTCCCAATTCTTTTTAGTGTCTTAGACCAGTCTCTCCCTGGATCTCAGTTCTGTATCATTTCCAGCTTTAAAATCCCACAACCCTGCAACTCTTAAACCCCAAACATATATTGACAGTTACCCGGCCCTGAGGTGTTTTTTGTTTTTTTTTTTTTTTCTCCCGGCCCTGAGGTTTTATTGCTTCATTCTACTTTTCTGCCATTTCACACGTCACTGAACGTATCCACAAAAGAAGATCACCCCTGCTCTGCAGTAACATGCTCTTTGGGAGGATTCGAAATTATCCTTTTTAAAGGAGCTTAACTCTTAAACATGTGCTTAGCTCTCTGAAGTCAGCTGAGTGAGAAGGGAGGGCTCTTCTCGAGTAGGTGCTCACCCTTCCCTGCAGAAGCTTTCATTCTAGAGCTGCGCTGTAAAACATGGCAGCCACGAGATACCTGTGACTATTTAAAGTTAAATTAGTTTAAATTAAACTAAATTTAAGTCAGTTTCTCAGTCACAATAACCACTGCGGCTAGTGACTGCCATGTTGGGCAGCTCAGAATACTGAACATTTCCATCACTGAAGGAAGTTCTATTGCATTGCACTAGTTCTAAAGGAAACAGGGCATGGCTCTTTGTCCCTCCTTCTCTAGAACCAATGTTCTGACCTTCTCTCGGTTCATCCCACTTGCTCTCTTTGGATTCAGACCTCGGGGCTGGTGCTGACTTCCAAACTCAAGCACTGTCCCTGAGTCTCTCACTTGAAACCATGAGGTCCTCTGACTGTCACTTCCACAAGGGGTCTCCTCTGATGGGAGATGAGATGTAGTGCCCTTGAGGAATGCTTCTGGAGCACCCTATTTCCCTTCTCAGAACACACATCACTTCTCTTGAAACTGTTTAATTTGCTTCACAACACTGAGGGGCTGCAGAGGACAGACTATGGGGCCAGGCAGCCCGGGGCTGGGATCCCAACTCTATTCCTGGCTCACCATGTGAACTTAGAAAAGATGACTGGCCTCTCTGGGCCTCATGCTCTTCTTCTGTAAAATGGGGAATCAACTGTACCTACCTCATAGGATTGGTGGGTAGTTAAGTGAGCAGCTGCCTATAACATACTTTGAAGAGCATCCAGCACATAGTGCATGCTGGACAAGTGCTGGCAAAAATGAATAACTAAAAAGTGTAAGCATCTTCAAATGCAGAGCTGCTTTGGTTTTCTGTCCTGTACATCACGCCTCATGCTACGGAACAACATCCAATGCAAAGCGAATGCTCAATAAATACTTGCTGAATTGAACTGTGTATGTGTAGATGGGCTTGCTGGAACACCGCACCGCTGGAAACTTATGGTATAGCCATATTCAGAACAGTGTTAGCAAGATATCTGTGCAGGGATGCTCACTGCTGCCATGTTTACAAAGTACCAAAAATGGGGATGGGGGGCGGGTAACATCCTAAATGTCCACCTGCAGGGGACTGGTCAGCATACACTGGGATACTTCACAGCATTTTAAAAGAGCAAGATAGAACTGCATGGGGTAATATGGAAAGATTTCCAAGACACGTGAAGTTGGAAGGGCAAGAATAGAGGGAAATGAACGAGAGTCCATAGGCGCATGCCCTGTGTGTGTACATTTTCTGAATCTCTGCACTAGATCCTTTCACTGTGGCTCCCTATGGGGAGGAAGGGAAGCAACTTGGACTTAAACATGTTTACATTCTTCACTATAGTAAGGATTCCATCATGTACATTTATTACTTTTACTCAGAATGATCAAAGTGGCTTGCATTAAAGAGTGTGCTGTGGGGGCGCCTGGCTGGCTCACTCGGAGCACGCGACTCTTCATCTCAGGGTCATGAGTATGAGCCCCACAGTGGCTGTAGAGATTACTAAAAAAAAATAATAAGCTTAAAAAAAAAAGAGTGTTTTGTGTCCTTATGCTAGATTTTTCCTCTCTGGAACCAGGACAGGCCAAGAGACAAAAATGTGAGCAGGAAAAAAGACGGTGAGTACCTGGGAAGTAAATAAAGATGTTTTACTGGCAAATGAACTGGTTTACTGACTAGTAGAAGGGGGAGGGAATCCACCAGCGTGGCAATTTCAGATCAGTCGTGTGTGTAAATGTAAGAGCTAACGCTGATTGAGAGCTTACATGTGTCAGACACTGTGCTCAGCCCTTTCCAATTATTGTCTCATTTAATCCTACCTATGAGGAAGCACTATTATTATCCTCATTTTACCAAAGGGAAAATGGAGACACGGAGCATTAAGCAACTTGCCGGAGGGCACACAGCTCCACAGCAGAGGGGCTGAGGTTCCATCTCAAGCAGGGCGGTAGCCCGGTCTGCACGCTTGTTAGTGTCCAATAGACAGCTGTGGTCGGGGCCTGTCCAAGGGAGGCAAGGACAGAGGAAGTTCTCTAAAGATCTATCCAGCCCTATTCCTGTGACAGTATCTGGCATTTAATAAAAATTCCATTTTGCTTCCAGCTTCTAAGAGTCGACATAATACACTTCAGTGCGTTCCAAAAAAGTATGAACTGTCTCCTATGGTAGGGAAATTATACAGCTAAAAGGTCAAAGGCTGACAAACACTGAACAATCAAATGGCTGAAAAACGGAATGGATTAATGCTGGCCATGAGAAAATTTCAACTCCAAAACAACGGAGCAACATTCACAGAAAGACAGTTTTATATGAGACGATCAGGCACTCTCTGAAAAACGTTTCCCTGTTGCTACCCACCACGAAGTTAGGTGAAAGTATGGATGAGTTATTTCTACGACTTTTTAATTACATCCAGGATATTCTTCTTGGGTTTTTTGGGCAAGAGTGTGAGGCTCTGAAAGTCAAACTGAGCTGGGTTTGGTTCTGGGCTCTAGCATTCCAGCACCAGCCATACAACCTTGAACATGTTCCTAAATGCTTCTTGGTCTCAGCAATCCCATCTGAAAATTCCGTGATAATAGTTACCTCTGCCAAAGCGATACCATTAAATGGGAAACAAAGTGACTCCACCTATATGTCATTTGTAATATAAACAACTGGAGAAAATGAGTTTATCTTCCTTGTTTCCCAGACAAGTTGTTGTCTACCCCACATGCTTTGTTCTTCCAATCCAACACATGCCGTTTTGCATTGCACAACCACTCCCACCCTCAACCTTCCCAAAAATGCAAATGGAAGTTTGTTGTTGTTGTTGTTTTTTACATTAGGGGATTCAAGCTCCCAGATGGGCATAACAATGGATTTCATATAAGGACAATTCACTTTCTGAAGATGAAAGATGATTCACATTTGCCCTATTCTGGGCCACCTGAGTTTTTAACTAGATTCACATTTGCAAGACAACCTTGAAGAAGCTCCTGGTACATCCACTTAGCCTCCTTCCCTCACCTCACTCCTAGGCTTTAGTGAATTATCCTTGCTTTGGGTTTTCCCAGACCCCCTCCCACTTCCCCAACCACCAGTCATATCACAACACTTCAAGGAAACTGAGACAATTGATAATTAGCAATGTACTCAAGGGAAATACTCTTGAATTCACAATCAGAAATTTGATTTACATCTGAACACAACCCAGTGTATTTTCACAATTTGGAAATGAGCTGTAGGTACAAAGATAATGCTCTTCCCTTGCACCCTCTCCAAAGAATATCAAACCATGATCAGCATACCTAAGATCCATGACCGTTACTTAACTGTTAGCCACTGCCTGGAACAGGGGTTATTATCATATCAAAGCTATAATATCCCTAATAAAATAAGAGTCTACATTGTACCTACGTTTTGTTTTTAAGTCTACTCTTGCAATGCCCCTGTGATCACCAAATAAATCCAAATTTTAAAAGACTGTAAAGACATACACATAATAATTTGACCAAGTTAATAATCTGACCTAGTTAATAGTATCATATTATGCTCTTCTGTCTCAGATTATAATCCTCAAAAGAGCAATCTAGCTACAATATTGTTTTCAGAAAATGTACTTTGAATTTTTTTCCCTACATTTGGCTTTGACCTTGCTATCCCATCTGTGGGATCTTGTCCTACAGACATATTTTCGCCTGTGTGAAATGATTTATGCCCATGTTATTCAATGCTGTAGTGTTTTGAGGTTTTAAAAATATTTATCCAAAGGGAGCTAGTTAAATAAATCCTGGCTATGCTGATACAAAGAGATTACACAGCCATTTAAAAAACAAAACAGTAAGTGCTCTATTACTAAAACTGCAAAGAACTATAAGACATACCGTTAAAAGACCAAGGTACCAAACAGCATGTGTTGTATACTACCTTTTGTATAAAATAGGGAAGAAATAAGAACACATGCAGAGAACACATATGTTTATATACACACGTGGCACATGTGTCCTTGTATTTACATAAAGAAATTTCAGAAGGGTAATCAAACTCTAACAGCATGGGATGTAATATGGAGAGAAAGGAGAAATTGAAATTAGGCAGATAAAGATAGGTATATGAAAGAGATTACTTATTTAATACTTTTGAGATATTTTGCTTCATGAGCCATATACATGTATTATCTACTCCAAAAATACATTAAAAATCGATTAGTGGTAAAAAAAAAATGACATTCTATTCCTTCAAGATTAAAACAACACCTGTAAAGTCACATTTTGTGATTGACCATGATTCTTTCCCCTCTTCTTTCTAATACCATGCAAGCCCATATTAAACAACGAAAACAACAATACACACACACACACACAGTCTTCAATTAATAAAGGAGAAACCTCTTGAAGAAAAAAAAAGCCCGCAACTATTTTTAAAGAGCTCCACAAAGTCTTACTCCATATATTTTATCAATCATATTAAGGTGAATCTCCTATAGTTGATTAGACTTCACTAGTTCACAAAACACTCTAGCCTGGATGGCTCCCGATCCTCTGATGTGCCCAGGAGAGAGGCAGGCTCACCACCCTCACACAGATAATGCTCACCTTCATAGGTGCCGACTTCCAGAAGGGTCCCGCTCTGCTCGAGGTCCAAGAACTCCTTCACAGTCAGAAAGTTATAGTCCACGCCAGGCACTTCTCCTTCTCTGGGAGATCGGGTTGTGCCTGCAGCCGACAAGACAAATACACAAGACACCATCAGTCAATGAAAACAGGAAGCTCCCCATTCGGTTGTAATTACAATAACCTGTTTTGTAGGCTGGAGTGCCTAACCGTGCCAACCCATCTGCCCAGACAGGGACCTAGGAAAGACAACTTCTTCTTTTTTTTTTTTTTTTTTTTAAGATTTTATTTATTTGACAGAGAGAGCACAAGCAGAGGGAGAGAGAGAGAGGCAGGCTCCCTGCTGACAACTTCTTTCTAACAGCACAGCATCCTCACTTCCACCCGCTCGTGCTTGGGATCTTCGAATGGGAGAAAGAGCAAACTGAGCACAGCTGGGTAGCCTGGGATGAGTTTTTATCACTTCTTAAAATGCACTGAATGAAAAAGGCAAACTGGATTTTAGACGGACAACATGCACAATCAGCAGCTTCTAGGACTCCAGTAGATACTAAAAAGTTATCCACCTTAAGCTCACAGCCTAAGGGGTTTATATTTTTAACACCGGCCTCAAGATTCCTGTGTTCCGAAGTATATCCGGCAAGTTCCAATGTAATAAGCCCTTTGAAGAAAATGACATCCACTGCATAAACACATCACTAGAGAAATGCAATTGCCCAAGATCGGTGGTTGGATATCTCCCAGGGATTAAAATGCTGCTCCTGTCCATGTAATTAATATGTTCGATGAAAAGAGGCCACCCGTAAGTTCTGATGGGAGAGAAGGGGCACTGAATTTGCTAGAAAATTCTCCCCTTGAATATGGTCATTCTGTCCATGACTAATAAATACAACAATTCTTCTTATGAACAATAGAGGGTCTCTAGAGGATTCGAGTCACCCAGCTCAGGTGCGAGGCTCTAGACCTATCATTTTAGCCTCATCTCAACCAAAACTATAGAAGCAATGTGGAAGGAACGTGATTTACACACAAACCGAGAAAAGAAGACAAACCAAGAAGCAATTATGTAGTGTGTACTAGGAACCTCTGTCAAATACTAGAAAAGACCAAAAAAAGAGCAAAATACCGGATTTCTGCTTTTACATTCAAGTTAGGTGATATGATCAACTTAACTCATTTTGCAAGGCACCGTTTACCTGCGGTATTCTAAAGTTGATATTTTCCTGTATAATAAGCAGGGATTTTTCTGTATTCCTAGGAACTTAATAAGCAAGGATTTCGCCCTAATCCTAGAAACTTTAAAGCAATTCAAAGTATGTACCTTGTGGCTCTAATGTTCTCTCATCACTTGCCCTATGAGAATGATCATATCCACACACCTACGGGGCCATCGGGAACTTCTCTTAAGTGAAAAAACAAAAACAAAAACAAAAACAATAAAACAAAAACCCTCAACACTTGCTGCATATTTAACTTAGGATAAATACATTTTAAATGAGCCCGATTTTTCTAATATCTGAAATTGGAGTGTTTGAAATAGCCGCAAACTCTCCACAGTTATGGTTGTTATTGCACACGTTTGCTTAGCAGGTCCCACATGCTGGAACTTTCCAGTAAAGAAGCCTGCTTGTGTCCAGAAGTCTACTCTTGTACTATTTCCTGATTTGTTCCTATATTGGGCTCCCCTGACAGATGACGACAAGCGCTTTCAGGTAGCTTACAATTTTTAAATTGAGATCTCCAATGTCAGGCACAGAAGTAGGTACTCCAGAAACAGAGAGAATACCATATACTGTTGCCGAGCAGGCTCCTGCAGTGGGAATGGTAAGTTCAAGGCTTGCCACTCCTCCCAACTTGTGGTCCTAGGCATGTTCCTTAGCTTCTGTTATTACTTGGTTTCCTCATGTGACACAGGGATAATAATGGTACCTACACTATAGATTTGTTGTGTGTACTGAATGAAATAAACCTTTTAAAAGACATATATAGCTTAATAATCATCAGCACATGTGATAGTTTATGTCATCATTAGAAGGAAATGAGTTGAGAGAATGCTATATATATATATATATATATATATATATTTATACCTCCTTACATCTCTCACCAGGTTTCATTTTTTTCAATAACTATTTATTGAGGTCCCAACTCATGCTGGGCAGCAGCTCAGGCACTGGGGAAACCCTGGTGAACAAGACAAAGCCCCTACCCTTGTGAAATTTATATTTTACTGTGACAGACCGAAAACAAATGTGTATGGGAATGAAACAAAATTTCAGGTGGAAATAATCTTCCATAGGAAACATAGGTTAAAGTGTCTCAGAGCAATGTAGGTTAAAGGGTTTAAAAGTATCTTGGAAGAAGGAAGCACGCTGGGGAGGAGGGAAGCTATTTTAGATGGGGATTAGGGAAAGCCTGGCTAAGGAGATGCCACCCAAATGGAGAGCCCTGCCAAGGTGATGGGAAAGCGTTCCAGGCAGGGGGAAGGGGCCAGGGCTTTGATGCAGGCAGAGCCTTGGTAGGTGAGGGGAAGGGCAAAAAAGACCAGAGTAATGGTGACAGAGTAATAGAAAAGGGTTACTTAAAAAAGCCACAGCAAACACTTCATATCTTAATATAAGGAAGAGGAGAAGCCACTGGAGGGTTTTCAGCAGGGTGGTGCTAGGCTTCATTTTAAAAAGATCATTGAGCTTGACAGAGAACAGGCTTTGGGCAGAGGAGGGGGAGGTGGGCACGAACAGAAGCAATGAGACCAGTGAGGTGGTTATTACAGGGTCCACGGGAGAGAAAATCAGGTCACGGATAAGAAGAGTAGGGCGGAGCTAGTGAGAAGCAGTCAGATTTCTATCCTACGTTGTGAATATTGCAAATAGCTGTGACACAGTCCACAGGATGGACATATTAAACTCATCAAGCCACAAGAGGTCCATATTTTGAAGACAGAGCTTGTTGATGGGAGTGGATGGGGTGTGTAAGAAAAACAGAGGTATAAAGACTGACATCCCATTTTTTGTCCTGGGCAAATGGGCAAATGGCCTTGTGCCCTTTACAAAAATCAAGAAGACAGGGGAGGAAGTGGTTCTTAGGGGAAAAACAGTAAGAGTTCACTTTGAGACATGTGAAGTCTGAGATGCCTATTAGACACCTAGATGTGGAGGGCTGTGCACAGCTGACCAGGTAAGTCTGAAGATCAGAGTGCAGGTTGGGACATAAAATTGAGAGTGATGAGTAAACCACTGGCATCTGAAGGCAAGAGACAGGGATAACAGGGGGCGGGGGGAGCGGGGAGTGTACAAAAAGAAGCCAAAAAGTTTGGATTGAACACTAAAACCCCGTAATTTTTAGTAACGGAGAAAACTAGGAAGACCCCCAAAGGAGACTAAGAGGTAGCAGTCACCAAGGCAGGAGCAAAGGAAGACGGTGTGATGTCCTGCAGCCAAGTGAAAAAAGCCATTTAGCCTGCTCCTGGGAAACCAGTTTACAGCACATTGGGAAATCCCGGTGTGGGGCAAGAAGAGAAACTCTGAAACTTGCTGTGAAGGGGTCTGTCCTAAATGTGATCTACATGGCAATTCTCATACTCAGCCTCCATATCAAAATTCCATTAGCTTCATTTATCGCCCCATCCCATGCCCCACTCCCCAAGAGATGAGGCTAAATAAAACTAACGAAAGACTTGTTGGGTTTTTAAAGTCTTCTGAAACCAGACAATGGTGGGGGATTTTTTCCTCCTTCTTGAGCCATCTTATCTTTCCTGTGTCTTTCCACCATGTTTTTCAGAACCAATCTGTCAGATTTACTTTAAAGGGTCTTAATTTCCTGAAAGGATTCAAAATTATGAATAACTTAAAAAATGCTACATTTTAGAGGAAAAAATGAAACTCAAAGATAACCATTTTCCCATGTAAATAAATACGTTTGGTGGCCTTGGACCTGCAGGGGAAGGAGTGGGGGGCAGGTTAGTCTCCACCCACAAAACCTTCAGGGTTTATTACCCAGACAAAACCTTTCTACGCTGCAGGCTAGCAGGAGGTTTACTCCCAGTTACCCTCTGAGCAACCTGCCCTGGGTTTGGGCCAACATGACCAGGCTCCATTCAGTGACGCGAGGGAGAAAAGGGCAGGGGAGGGGACCCCGCCTCCTCTTTTCTTCTAGCCGAATGACAGGCTGCCGGCTGGACACACGCCTGGCAGATGGCATTTCAAAGGGTTTTCAGGAGCCATCTGGGGTGGGTACAATTATTACAAACCATGCTTCTAACAAAGCCAGAAGGGTTACTTCCTGGCAGAAGAGAAGTAAAACAAATTCTATCATGTTCCTCAGGGACAGCATATTAAAAAAAAATAATCACCGGGCTGACAAACTGGGGTTTTCTACAGCCTACAACACTGCCTTCTGCTTGTCTAGCCAGAAATCAGGCCAACAATATTTAACAGTTATTAGCTTTAAGCAAATATGCACAGTGCGCACCTCCTTGCCTTTAAAAAACCAACAAACGCACAAACAAAAGACAGGAGTGAGAGATGATCAAACAGCAGGAAAGGATGAACAGCATCCATTTATTGGATACTTACTTATGTCCTAGGCAAGGTGCTAAGCACTAAATCAATACTACTGTATTTAATTGCTAGAAGAAATGTAAAAGTAAGGACTGTCATTATACTCATTTTATTGATGAGGAAGCTGAGAGTCAGAGAAGGAAAGTAACTGCCCAAGGTCACGTGCACAATTAAGAAGGAAAGTAACTGCCCAAGGTCATGTAACAAGTAAACTGAGCAGAGCTATGGTCTCTTGGAAAAAAATCTCTTTAGATATTTGGGGCAGCAGGGTTTGTAGCAAAAACAAAACAAAAGCAGTCCTCCAAAATGAAAAACTAAGTGCCCATACATATGGGAATGACTGAACGAAATATGGTAGATTCACCCTCAGGAAAATTTTTTTAACTATGTAAAGAACAGTGTGATCTACAGTTACCAGAAGGAATGTGTATGATGTTCAGTTGAGTGATACAAACAAGTTACTATGTAAACTTGAATAATATGTAAAATATGGCTGCATTTTATTGAAAAACAGAAAAGGAAGCGCTATGGACGCTATGTTTTTTCAGTTATTAAATAGTTAAGTGGGTGGAATAATATTAAATCCTTAGCAGAGGTAACCTCAAGGGGGGTGGGTTCAGAAATGGGAAGAGACAAAATGACTGTTTCTTTAAATAACTCTCAGACTCTGAATTGTACCAATGTGTATGTAGTTGTTCTGGCATTTTATAAATTGAATAAAAAGATTATTTCCGGAATCTTGAACAATTTGATTCTTGGGTATCCTAATCCAATATCTTCCATATTAACTTAGTCCTTGCAAAAACATGCAAAAGAATATAGGCTCCCTGTGAATCAAACAAACAATACTTTCGAGGTTTCCCATGTCATAGAAAGCCAGCATTGACATCAACACTTGCCTTTAGCTAATGAATAGAAATATACTACATATAGGGGTGCCTGGGTGGCAGTCGGTTAAGCATCTGACTCCTGATTTCAGCTCAGGTCATGATCTCTGGGTCCTGGGATCAAGACCCGTGTTGGGGTCCAAGCTCAGCGGGGAGTCTGTTTGAGGGATTCTCATTCTCTCTCTCTCCCCTTCTGCCTCTCCCCCACCCACACTCTTTCTAAAATAAATAAATAAATCTTAAAAAAAAAGAAATATATTACCTATAAAGGTGAGATGGTGATACTATTTTTCTGCCTGATTTTACTCTTTAAACCTCGATCTGGGGTGCCTGGGTGGCTCAGTGGGTTAAGCAGCTGACTCTTGATTTCAGCTCAGGGCATTATCTCGGGGTCCTGGGATTGAGGCCTGCATCAGGCTCTGCCTTCAGTGGGGAGTCTGCTTGAGGATTCTCTCTCTCCCTCTCCCTCTGCCCCTCACACCCACCTGCTCGTGCACTTTCTCACTTTTTCAAATAAATAAATATTAAAAAAAACACCCTCAATCTGTTCATCATTTAAACAGAGTCCTTTTTCAGTGTTAAAATGCCTACAAGATTTCACCAGGGTAGTCAATACTACCAACCCTTTCCACCACCAGATCATAACTTAAATTAATTTGAGCTACGCCCTACTGAATATCTCCGTATGAATTAGCAATGCCCCCAAAAGTTCGCCTTTTAAAGCTTGAGTGGCTGCTTGCTTCTTATGCACCTTTTATGGTTCATAAACTTTTAGTGTACCTGGCTTGAGTGACCCTTGCTGAGGAAATCAGAAAGTGACCTTCCTTATCAACTCTACAAATGATGGCTATAGAAAAGGAACTGGATTTGGAGTTCATTAGCTCTCTCTTCTTAATCTGAAAATTCTCTTGAAATATCCAATTAAGGCAGCAAACAAAATCTTAGGGATGGGACACAATATGCCGGTTCCTCCTGCTATGTATTCCCAGCACCATGAGGCTTTCGGGCAAGCTGTCACTCAGCACCTGTCCAAAAGGTCTCAAGGCCAGACTGCTAATAGAAGAATCATTACCCTACTAAGATTAAATTGTTAATAGTCAATGGTCTCACCTGCTGTGAAATTAATCTGGGTCCTGCTTATCAAAATCTAATAACGAGGCTTCAAAAAATTATAGTCCCTTCAACTACCTCCAATGTTAAGGAAGGATCATTCTGTATAATAAAGCAATTATGTGCATTGCTTGAAATTCATTAGATATCCAGGACAGGCTCATGCTGTTCGTTTTTTCAGCTGATGGAGATGGAGCACAGTTGAATGTATTGTTCCTACAAATTCACTCAGTCACTTACTCACACAAGTTTGGCCATATTTTGGGATGAACAGTACTATTTACTCAACATTTTCCCTTCAAATCAAACTGTTGGTTTTTTTTTTTAAATGTAACTATATTCATGTAAAAAAGAAATGCTTAACTGCTACACAATGACTAGAATAGTTTTTAAAAATCTTACAATACCAAAAGCTGGCAAAAGTATGGAGCTATTGAACTCACACACCGTTGGTAAGGTTGCAGCAGGGTACCGCCCTTGGGAAAAGAGTTTTGGCATTTTGTTACAAAATGAAACATAAATTCACCATATGACCCAACAATCATGAAGGGAGGAAGACCAATCACAAGGATGTGAATCTCTTCACGCCCCAAACAGATTTAGAAACAACATATCCACCAATGCAGACCACAGCCTTACATGTTTGATAGACTCGAAACACAAGCAATTTTTCTATCATGCCTTAAATATGGCAACAGGCATCCAAACATGTCACTAGAATGTGTACTCCATGTGATCTTCCAGGATGTTTAAATAAAAAACACTCACTTTTACTGAAGCTTTTGTTTCACCAATACGAACTATTCAAAAAGATCTGGGGACAGAAGTCAAACAGACCTTTTCTCATGAAAGAACATGCATACGTTTAAAACAAGTCCACCTGGCTTCTTCTTCGTGTCCTTTCAAATCTACATTCCTTGGGAAAGAGACTGAGGAAGCATACTAAGCCTAGTCCATAGTATAGGACTACTCAAAGTATCTCTTGATTAAGGAATAAAGAACAAAAATATTAACAGCTGCTATTTATTGAGCACTTACTATGTGCCAAGGAATTGCTAAGTATGTACATCACAGATGACAGTATCCTGATGCTTGGGTGAGAGCAGAGTTTGTTAGAATTACCCCCCCACCCCTACCCCCACCCCAGGCCAGCACTTTCTAATGCATGCTTGCAAGTCTTTCATTCTGCTGACAATTATTTTCTAAAGTGCTAGATGGGGTTAGAGGATGGGGGTGAGCAAGACCCTGAGAAAGCTTAAAGTTTCTTTAAGGGAAGAACAATAAAGGGGAAGAAACTAAAGGTGGCTCTGGGTGCTCCTATCAAAGGGACCTACCAAAAGAAAAAAAATGTGACAGGAGGAGACCCTTGAATGAGGCAGTCATGGAGCCTTGGGAAGGGATGCAAGTATTCTGTGGCTCTTACTTGGTGTGTGAGTATGGAGGGTAGGGGAGATCAGAAAATAGACAGTGGAAGGAGGGGATAAAGACCCAAAAGACTGGTGGTCTCAGATGGGACATCTAGTGGACTCAGAAATGGAATGGTCATAGGAATGAAACTGTCAGTGAGCAAAACACACACACACACACACACACACACACACAAATTGTGCTGTGTCTTCAACAGAACAAAGTTGTCTTCAAAGAGCCCAGTATCTGATTGGGTCTGTGTCCAATCCAACTTGATGCCTCCTTATAAACAACTAAAAGGGACTTGACTGATATCATCCCTGTAGGACACTGTAAAATAAGAAATAAAGAAGGGCAACCTAATAATCCTAGGAGGACAGGAACCCAAATGTTGAAGCTGTTGACACAATTTTTAATGCTCTACAAATTGCCACTCATTCCTTCACTTCAAAGGAAGCCTTAGTGAGGAAGGAAGGTCACACACGGTATGATGGTTGTTTTTATGTGTCAACCTCACTGGGTTAAAAAATACCTGGTTACCTGGTAAAACCTTCTTTCTGGCTGTGTCTGTGAGAGTGATTCCTGAAGAGATTAGCATGAAGAAGACTACCCTCACCAAGTGTAAGTGGGCATCATTCAATCTACTGGGGGTCTAAGTAGAACAAGAAGGCAGAGGAGGGGCAAATTTACTCTGCTGGAGATGAGACATCCATCTTCTCTTGCCTTCAGACTATGGGGTGGTAGGGGTTCCAGGTTCTGGGCTTTCAGAGTCAGACCAGGACTTACAGCTTTGGCTACTCTGGTTCCCAGACCTTTGGACTCAGGTGGAATCACACCACAAGTTTTCCTAATTCTCCAGTATGCCAAGGGCAGACTGTAGGACTTCTATCCTCCATAATTGCATGCATGAGCCAATTCCTGTAACAAAGAACATTCTCCCTCTCTCTCTTTCTCTCCCCACATACTCTCCTCCTCCCCCACCTGTTCTGCTTCTCTGGAAAACCTTAATACACAGATCAATGCAGATTGATCCTTTTAAGAAGCACCATTCTGACTAATTGGGCATTCCCTCCCTCTAAATCTTCCAACCATCATAACAAAGGTTAGAAATATTACCCTTATCTTTCTACCCTTTTTTAAAAAGATTTTATTTATTTATTTGACAGAGAGAGAGAGAGAGAGCACAAGTAGGCAGAGAGGCAGTCAGAGGGAGAGGGACAAGCAGACTCTCCACCGAGCAGGGAGCCCGAGGTGGGACTCGATCCCAGGACCCCGAGATCATGACCTGAGCTAAAATCAGATGCTTAACCGACCGAGCCACCCAGATGTCCCTCATCTTTCTATCCTGCTCACAACAAAGAATACTCAGTAATTATGTCTTGAATGGAATATTGCCAAGCTGCTCAACAGCAGGTGTGTAAAGACAATCGCCGTCATGCCATCAACAACTCACATGCTTGGTATCAGAAGATCCTTTCAGGTTCCATCTTGCATACAAGAACACCATATGACAGAGGCACAGGAATCTCATTAAAGAATCACACCTAAAACCCTGGGAATAAATAAGGACTTGGCGTTTGTCCCACTGTGCTGATGGTTTGAAAAAGTGGCCTAGATACCAGAGATGGGAAGCATCTGATCTGGTTTTTGTGACCTGACTTCTAGCTTTACTCTCTACAACTGTGATTCAGGACGAAGAGAAACAGGTTTTGAGTGTCTGATCCAGGTGAATCACCAAGATGAAAACAGCTCAATAGCAACTGTTCAAATTATCCGTGCATCCTTTTTCTGAAGGCCAAGTGTCCTTTGTTATTAGAAGTCTCAACAGGTCACCTTTCAAGGAGATCCACACAATGCCAAGGATGAATGGGGACCCTGCAGACTGCTGAGTACATCACATTATGATACAGCAAAAGGATATATATTTGCTTATGGAAGCCTCTGGCAAGCAACTGACTCCTGATAATAAACAAAGGCAGCAATTTTTCAAGAGGAAGGAACTCAGTAGAAGAAGAATCAGGTTCTAGTTCCAGCTCTGCCACTAAATTAAATTTTGTTACTGACCTTAGAAAATCCCTTTTAATGCACTCAACGTCCTTACCTGTAAAACAGGGAGGGTAACTATTGCAAGACTGTATGTTAAAGGATTTTTGTCCCCTTAGTGCCTGTGGTTCTTGGTTACGCCACTTTGAAGAATGAAGAGGTAGACCAGATGAAGAGTGGTGGGCAGCAAAGCAAAGTTTATTGAGCAAAAGTATAAAGCTTCCGGAGAGGGAGGGGGGCCTGAGTGGGTTGCCCTCGGAGTTTCTAAATTTAGGGGGTTTATGAGCTCTTTTGTAGAACTATCTTAATCAATCAGGGTGTGCTGAGCTGTGCCAGTCAGGGCTTTGGTCCCGTATATTTGGTTGTTGTCTCTGCGGATGGTCTTTTATTGGCGGCTTATGTCATAACTGCCCCTTGCCCACGATATTGACAAATGCTTTGTGGTTAATTATCTTGCTTTAGGATGTTTTGCAGAAGTCATTTTTGTCTGTCATTTCATGTCCTGTCTAAGCTGCGGAACAGGATGTTAGTACTGTTTTATTTGAGCTGTCCTGACTCCATATTTTCTTGTTGGGGACCCTAACACTGACTACCTAACTGTCCAACTAACTCCTAACATATATATCATGGAATCCTTATGAGATAATAAATAAATTCCTATGCAAGGATACAAAATTCTTAGCAAATTTAAGGCATTTAAAAATTTTGTTCATAGGAGCACCTGGGTGGCTCAGTGGGTTAAACGTCCAACTCTTGATTTTGGCTCAGGTCATCATCTCAGGGCCCTGGGATCGAGCCCCACATAGGGCTCCGTGCTCAGCAGGGAGTCTGCTTGAGATTCTCTCTCTCCTTCTCCCTCTGCCCCTTCCCCTGCTCAAGCTCTTTTTCTCTCTTTCTCAAATAAATAAATTTTTGTTCATAATAAAAATCTGTATTTAGGCTACTATTTATACTTTATATGCATTGACTCATTTAATCCTTGTAACAACCTTATCTAGTAAGTGCCATTATCATCCCCACCACACAGATAAGAAAACATACACAGAGAGATTTGGTGACTTGCCAAAAACTATACAGCTGGTAAATGGTAGAGGCAAGATTTGAACCCAGGATCTTATGGCCACAGAGCAGTGAAAGGCCCTGTGTGCAAGGAAGACACTGGGGTGGGGAAACAAACTGGTGGGGGGGCGGGAACAGGTGACTCTCCAGAGCTCTCCACCTGGGGGTGAATAAATCATTACCTGTCCTCATCAAAGAAAGCTAAGGGGGCTGATGAAGTTGAGCGTTGGGGGGGGGGGGGAGGGGGGGAGGGAATGCTTCTCCCTCATGACTTCTTTGACCCCAAACCCGAGCTCTCAGGAGCTATGTCTTACTACTCTTCTTTTTTTTAAAAGATTTTATTTATTTGACAGAGAGAGACACAGCAAGAGAGGGAACACAAGCAGGGGGAGTGGGAGAGGGAGAAGCAGGCTTCTTGCCGAGCAGGGAGCCCGATGTAGGGCTCGATCCCAGGACCCTGGGATCATGACCTGAGCTGAAGGCAGACCTTAATGACTGAGCCACCCAGGCACCCCTGTCTTACTACTCTTAACAAGAATGAGGTAAATTAGGCCAGAATCCAGTGAAGAGGGAAGTCAGGCAATAACCTGAAACTAAATATTAACCATTCTTTCTCTTTTACGCGGGGGAGGGACCCCTGGCACTACAAATTCATGGAAACCCTGCCTTCATTTAAAACAGGAAAGTGAAAATTCTTAAGCTATCATTGATTCATGTTAAACATTCAGCATTCAGGAAATAAAGGATAAGAATCTCCAACACTAGATGCACGCTTATCAAAAACCAACTTTTGAGGATTATCTTGAAGCATTTTTGTTCAGAAAGGCATTCCGGCAATCAGTAATGCTATTTCTTAGTACTAAAGGCTGTCTATGACAAAAGGGGATTACATCAGATAGACTTTTCTCCATTATGACAGGTAATACTTTTCACTTTCTCTGAATTAATGACAGCAGTTGTCTATATGAGATGGAATGAACGAATTCCAACAAACTCCACCAGATAATTTCAAAAGCAAATGTGAACGAAAATGATTATTTTGGTGAAAAGCTATAATTAATTAAGAATATCAAGGTTCCAGAAATTAGACGACTTTGTAAGTCCAATGCTGAATGTTTCTAATATGTGGCAGTTTCCTTTCTTTAGCTTACAAAAAAAAAAAAAAAAATCAAGAGTGACTCCTAACAGGAGTCATGTGGTTTCTTTTGGAGGTAAATGAGAATGTTCTAAAATCAGACAGTTACAATGGTTGCATGGTTTTAGGAATACAATAAAAATGCTGAATTGTGCACTCTCAAGGGATGAATTTTACGGAAACAGCACTGTGTATCAATAAAGCTGTTAATATTATCCCACAGAGATGCGGAGATAAATACAAAGCAGTCTTTGTCCTCAAGGATGTTACAATTGAGCATAGGAGTTGTTATATTTCCATGAACAATATGTGCTTTCTGTAACAATTTAACAGCTCCTTCCATGAGTCCTTCCAATAGATGAACCAAGAGCAAGCGTGAGATCAGAAACTACTGACCATCCTATGTCATTTTCCTAAAAACTGCAGGCGTCTGGAGTTCTCCCAGAATGACAATATAAAGAAATCGTGATAAAAACTGAAATCAGACTTGGTGAGTTCAAATTCCAGCTCTAATATTTACAAACTGTGCAATCACAGCCAAGTGAAATATTTGGGCCTTGGTGTCCTCATCTCTAAAACGGGAGGAAAAACAACACCGGCCTCAGAAGGATGTGTGAGGGTTATATAAGATGACACATATAAAACGTTTAGCCTGGTCATAATACGACTTCAACAAACCCTGGCCATCAGGAGAGAAGAGTCATCACTGTCAACACTACAACACACTCTGCTTATAAAGGGAAATTGCTGTGAAAGAAAGAAAAGAATTGAGCTATTGATCATTCATTACATTGCTAACATGGAACTCAGGTTTTCTACACATAATGCCGAATTCAATTCTCCCCCAGAGGGCAGTTTCTCCCTATCTTTACAAAATTTTCTGTCCTGAATCACCATCTTTCAAAACCTTTCACGTGAATGTACATAACTTCCAATCACAACTCGCTGAGTTATCTTTCGATAAGAAATCACAAATTCGGGGCTCCTGGGTGGCTCAGTCAGTTAAGGAGCTGCCTTCAGCTCAGGTCACAAGCCTGGGGTTCTGGGATCGAGTCCTGTGATGGGTTCCCTGCTCAGTGGGGAGCCTGATTCTCCCTCTTCCCCTGCCCCTCCCCCCTGCTCCTGTGCACTCTCTCTCTTTCAAATAAAATCTTAAAAAAAAAAAAAGAAATCACAGAGTCAACACAACTAAATATCATAATTTTTGTTAATCATTTATCACTAAGCACCAGCATCCACCTATAAGAAAATGCCTGTTTACTGAAAGACAGAGTTGGAATTGAAGGACCTCTAGTCCGCTAATTCCAAGGTATCGTGTTATTATTCAGATGACTCACTCCTTCTAAGTGAAAGGATGTAATATTACTTATGGGACAAATACTATATGGCTGAACATAAAGAGAGAAATCAATTTACACTTAGTACGGAAACAGAGCAATTCTAAGAGCAATTCAAGATGGATATAAGAAAAAAGGAGTCTGCATTGATTTCATAAATACATTGGTTCTCAGTTGACCTGGGCATGATAGTTCTTAGAGCCTTCGCAAATTGTCAGCCAAACAGTCCTCACCATGTACATGTTACTTTGGCTCCCATCAAGTATACATACTGCTATGGCCAAGCAAACAAAGGGAATATTGTGTCATGTGGGATATGACATGCTATAAGAATAAACAGGAGTTAGTTATCACGTGAAGCCTGCACCAAGGAGAGTCTACTGCCCCACTTACGTTTTTCCTTACCCAAAACACACAGGAGTATGGCCTTTACAGTATAAAGGAAAACATAATGGGAACAGTAAAATTTCTAGGATATTTCAGCACCGTATTGAAGGGTTACTGAGTGGAGAACATAAAAAATTGGCGATTTCTATTTTTTTTAACAGGTGCTTCCCTCCACCCGTTTTTAATACCAGCATTCACCTTGCAAAGGCTTTATTGACACCCAAAACTCTTTTAATATTCAAAGATTGTCTTGAGGAAAGACTAAGAAACGTGAGCAATGTGAACACCACTTAAAGGTGGGTTCCCAGGTAGCTGAATTCACTCTTGGGACTCTGCTACTGTTCCTAGGCCACTTATGCTGTTCCCTCATTAATGATGACATCAGCAGATTCCCAGAAAACTGAATTACTGCTCTGACTTCTTCCCACCCTGGGACTATCCATTACTTTATCTAATGCTTGTCAATTATCTCCATAACTATAGGTCACAATCCAAAAAAAAAATGGAGTTGGAGCAACTACAAAATGATCTAGAGCCAGCTGATTAACTGTTATTGCCCTCATTTTGATTAGTTCACTTCTCAATGAGCAATTACATTCTCACATTATGTAGTACCTCTCTCACCACAATTCTGGTTCATTTTCTGTTACAGACTACGCTTCCCAGATAGTTGAGTCATATAAATTATTTTTCACTCTTAAGCCAAATTATGTAGCTTTTATTTATTTTTTAAAAAGATTTTTATTTATTTACTTGACAGAGAGAGACACAGGGAGAGAGGGAACACAAGCAGGGGGAGTGGGAGAGGGAGAAGCAGACTCCCCACTGAGCAGGGAGCCCCATGCAGGACTCGATCCCAGGACCCCGGGATCATGACCTGAGCCGAAGGCAGACGCTTAAGGACTGAGCCACCCAGGTGCCCCAAATTAGGTAGGTTTTAGAGGTGAAATTAAAACCAATTATTAATGCTTCTAAACATCTGCTTGGAAAATGGAGACAGTGATGAATATATGTCTGTGCTGATGGGATAAACTGAAAATCCTGTCTTTATTCAGACTGACTTTTAAAAGAATTATTTCATTACGCTACTTTGTGAGGTATCAGAGGTCTTCTTAGAAAATGGCCAGTTTTTAAAAAGTAAAATCAAGTACAAATCTTCGTTATTATAAGTTACTTAGTATAATTATTAAATAGAACAATAAATTATTCTATGCTTTCTAATAGAAATTGGCTCTTTTCAAACATCCTTATTTCAGAGATGTCAGGTGGGTGAGTGGCCTGCCTTCTAAGATGGCTACAGCATTTTACGCCTATGGGATTCTCCTTAACCCAAGAATGCAAATTATGCCCTTGTCAGCTACACAACTGAATCCACTGTGAGTACAGATAAAATCAAATCAAGGATCAAGTCAATGCCTGCTATTAGAGACAGAAATTTTAAAAATCAATTCATGAAAAGTTAAGGACATCTTACTTGTGACATATGAACAATCTCTTAGAAAACATGGTGTTGTGTTTTGTTTGTGTTTTATTTTACACATATTAATTAAATGTTGTATCACACAATGCTTACTGGTCCTCACCCCTGGGTTTCATCTAATTCGTCAACCCTGTCAAGAGAGCCTGCTGATCAAGGGCAAAGGGAGGGTAGAGGAAATCTTTATTTCCTTCATTTGGCAGCAGGGTATGACTGCCATTAGCTTCCTGTCAGCAGGTGAAGACCTGCTGATGTGATAGATGATCCTGGAGCTCTTACAAGCAGTTTTTACCACATACCTGCCTCTTAACCTATTTACCCAGAAGTTATACTCTCATCTTGTGGGAAAACCACATTTTTGCCCAGAGGGAACAAAGAGTCAAAGCTTTAATAAATCCAGAAGCTACTGCCATCGCCTTCCACAGCCCTGGCTTCTCGAAACAAAAGCAAAAAATAAAATAAAATAAAATAAAATAAAATAAAATAAAATAAAATAAAATAAAGGGTATTTAAGTGAGCCACCTGGGAAATCCAGAACATGTAATACATGTTCTACCTGAAAAAAGTAATAAGAGATTAAAGCTATTCATTTTAAGAGACTTTACAACATTTTGTACAAGAAAATTTTTGTTTTATGTAGGTAAGACAGGAAATGAGGCACTTAAGAGGAAAGAGTGGTTTTCTAAACCTTCCAATGAATACCAACTAATGTCAATTAATGACATTTACACCAAAATACATGGAAATGGAAACGAGAAAATTCACAGAATAGGGCTTGGTCAAATTTTGAGTTGAAGTGGGTAACTTCCAAATTAATAACCATCAGTGCCTTCTTCCTCTCTTCAGATATAAAAAGTACCTGTTGTAAAAAATCTAGAACCCATAAAGAAGCACAAAGAAGACAAGCATCCCCACCACCCAGATACACACACTCTCAATAGTGAAGGACCTGAAGTCCCCAGTCACCACGGCAGGCTCAAGGATGGAGACCTGGAATCTTGAGGGAAACTCTCAGCCATCAGAGCCGGACTGAACCTCTGCAGGCCTCCCTACAATCTACACTCAACAACCGTGGGCCAGTAGTTCACACGGAGAATGCACTGCTAGTTGTCTACAACCATATTCGCACACCTGCCACTCACATGCTTCCGGTCACAAAAATCCTGAAAACGAGAGTGACGATACATCATCAAAGTTTATCGGAGAAAATAGTACTGATTGATGCCAAACTCAGGAATCTTTACATGGGGTCAAGGGATTGGAACTATAAAAATTCCAAAATTCATCAAAAGCAGAAGGAAAAGAAGGGAAAGCAGCAGCAACAAGGAACAGCAGGTGTTGAATTACTAATACAGGTCTACTATTATCACAACCACAACCAAATATTTATTCAGCACTTACTATAAATCTCATCAGAATCATGAGCATAGTATTAATATCCCCACTTCTCAAATCCAGAAACGGGATCGGAAAGGGTATATTACTTGCCTAAGACCGTCACACAGTTAAAGAGGGGGCTTCAACCCTCTTAATTCTGGGATTAAACTGCCAGATTTCCTGACTCTGAGACCTAATCGCTAAAATTTGATACCACATGCTTCATGTCACACTCTGTATCTCCTTGTTCTTAGAAAACTCCAGGCAGGATCCTGCCTCAGGGCCTTTGCACTTGCTATAACTCATCTCCATCTCTACCACACTTTTGCCCCAAGTGGCCACTCTTTCACCAGATAGCCTCATCACTGCTCCCAAACTGCCTTCAAGCATTTGCTCAAATGTCACTGCTGTGGACTGAATTATATCCCCTCAAAATTCCTATCATGAAGCCCTAATCCCCAGTGTGAAGGTATCTGCAAGTGGGGACTCTAGGAGGTAATTAAGTTTAGATGAGGTCATGAGTGTGGGGCCCTCACAATAGTATTGCCTTTATAGGACAAGACACCTTTAAGAACTCTCCCTCTCCCTCTCTCAGATTCTCCCTCCCACGCCCTTCCTCAGATTTTCCCTGTCTCTCACCTCCCCCTGCCCCAGATTTCAGCCTAAAGGCCACTTTGTAACCGAACCCTTCCCTGGCTCCAAAGTACATTGTCTTTAATTCTCCTCCTTCACAGACCACTGCATATTTCCTTCATGGCACTCTCCACGATCTGTAAACTTATGTTATCTGCACACTGATTTGTTGTCTTTGACCACAGTATTAACATCCTAAGGACGAGGCTTATGTCTGCGCCACCTTATCCTCAGTGCCCAGCACAGCCTGGGCACGCAGTAGCTATAATTATCTGCTGAAAGAAAGGTAAACTGAGGCTTAGCTAACATCACAAGACAATAAGTCCTTTGAATGTTGCCGAAAAAGGAAAGGGAGAGGAGATGGGAATTAGTGATCTCAGGGAAATCCTGCACCCTGGAGTCCCAAACAGATTTAATCCCATAGCATTATGAAACAGTAAGTTATATTCATAAATTAAGATACCTCATAAACAGCAACACCATGAAAATTTAAACCTGGGTTGAAATCAAGTTCTTCCATGTAGTCAACAAATACTTACTAGACATCTACTACGTGCCAGGTATTGTTCAAGGTACTGGGATACAGCAAAAAAATAAACCAGTTTCTGTCCTCATGGGGTTTATAATCTCATGAGTGGAGATACACAATAAATAAGCTGATAAACATGGAGTATGTCACTCAGTGTAAGGGAGAAAAAGAATAAGAACGGTAGGAAATCCTCGGTAGCAGAAGTAGAGTTTCCACTTCCTACGGTTTGGGAACGCCTCACTGAGAAGGTGCAGAGGTCTAAAGGAAGTAAGGGAAGGGGCAATACAGAAAACCCAGAAGAGTGTTCTAGGCACACAGCACATAACACTAAATGCAAATGCCCTGAGGCAGAAACGTACTCAGTTCCTGAATTACAGTATGGAGCAGAGACAATAAAACGTTAGATCAGAGAGATGATGAAGACTCAGTATAGAGGCCACCATAAGGACTTCAGCTGTTACTCTGAGTAAGAAGGGTCACCACTGGAGGGTCTTCACCAGAGGAGTGTCATGAGACTGTAGAGACTTCGATTTTAAAGAGATCACTCTGTCTACTGAGTTGAGAATAAACTCCATGATGGACCAGAAGAGAAAGAGAAACAATAATTAAGAAGCTATCACAGTAACTGAAGTAATAGATTGTGATAGGGTGAAAGAGCCATTAATCCCTCCCATTCAAACATGGAATCCAATTCTCCCCTTGAATGTGAATTGGTTCAGCGACTTGCTTGGCCAAGAGAATATGGAAGATGGGATGCTGTGTTATGCCCAAGGCTACTCAGAAGAATTCCTGTGGCTTCTGATTTGGTTTCTTAGAATATTTGGCTCTTGAAATACTGCAGCCATGCTAGCAGGAAGCTGGAGAGACCCATGTGGAGAGGAACTGGAGTCCCCAGCCAACAATCCCAGCTGTTCGAAATCACCTTTTAGCATTCCAAGACTTTGACTACCCCTGAGAACGGTTAACAAGTAGGATTCTACTTGTCAGCCTAAAGTCCTTGTGACAAGACCAAACATTCCCACAAGACACAACTCCTCTGACAGATCTCCTCCATTAAACATTTTCTGTGCCCTTGAATATAGACTGACCCACTTGGTTATGATGGTGTCTTGGTCTACTCTAAGGGGAACACACACAAGCCATCCCACTGAACCTGAGCCTAACTGCAGATTTGTGAACAAAATAAATGCTTTTCATTGGAATGGTTTGTGACATAGCAAATAGATAACCAGAACAGAATCCGTGGCAGCCTGGGCCAGCCATAAGGGAATAGGTAAGTCCCTAAGCATTTATTTGGGAGACATTATAGTAATACGGTTAAGAACCTGAGCTTTGGAGTCAGAAAGATTTGTATCTGAACTCAGCTATGCCACTTAACAGGTGACCCTGGGCAAATAACTTGATTTTTCTGAATCTCACGTCTCTCATCTGTAAATGAGATTAATAACAGGGCCTGGTTCCTTGAGGTATTGTTAGGTTACGCTGAGATAATGTATATAAGATACTTGGCCAGTGCTTGCCACATAATGAGTACTCCTAAAAAAAGTAAGCTAGCAAAAGGATTGATCCGTCACTTTTGTTAAAATGGCAGTATACCATTGAACATTCTGGAAATGGAAACTTCTGTGGCATGACTCCCTGATTTCCATTACATTAAGAGCCCAGATGCAAAAAAGAATTCGTCCCAGGGGAATAAACAACCACAGTGGACTATGATCTTGTAAGAATGAAGAGTGTTTATGAAGACATCATATGATTGTCTGCCAGGTTGCTTTTCAAAAGCCTCTCGTGACCGGTGAAGCATGGCAATAATGGAACGGCCTTACTAAATAGTACCGACTCTCAGCATAAGGCCTTCCCCAAATTTTAAGACCATCACATCTATTTGGGCAAAGAGTTCAGCCAACTCAGTGGACAGCTATTACAACACCAATTTATGAGAATCTGTAAATTTATAAAAGAAAGATCATGATTTTATCATTGCATCCAAAATAGTGCTGCTGATAATGGGTGCAAACTCTGATAAAACCCTGGACACGAGATGTAAGGTCTCCCACAGAGTGGAAGGGACTCCAAACACAGGGATCACTTTACCACTTTATTAACCTGGGCTTGATTACAGATCGCTGTTTGAGATATTCTCATCCTATTTCCATTTTATTACAGAGATTACACTGAATAGAGAGCTCATTTTAACAGTAAAAGTTTTTCTGTGGCTTTGAGCCAGGAGCAATAAAATTGTGACCTAACAGCCATAGCAAAACAGAGAAGCCTGCTGCCATATATCTATTAAATAAGCAGCCTGCGAGATACATCGCTGGATGGACACTGGAAAGGAATGTTGCTTAAAAAAATATCAATAGCCCACGATTTAGGAGCAAGTACAACAGATGTTTAGAATTGGTTTAATAAATATTTAAATATGTGTGCTGACATGCCATTAGTCTGTGAAATACAGGTTTCGGAAAATACTGACTTGAGGCCTGTATTACTTACTGACTAAATACAAAGTACATGAATATTCATGAACAATGAAAATACACTGTTTTAATGTAAATATGCATACCTGAGTTCCTGAGTGATTAGCTTCCTATTTGGTGGTTGCTGGATTATGATAAATGTTACACCCCTTACCATATGTTAATGAGTAATTTAAGGCACAAGAGCTTTTATGAAGAGTCAAGTTCTCATTTCAAACTGCAAAATTTGAAATGCATTAGAAAGTCATTACAGCCTAAGAGTCATAAACATCATTTGTACCAAGAAGCCACCATTTACCTGCAGAAGCATAAACTAAAGGATTTTTTTAAAATTTTTATTTCTAAAAACTGGTAATGGCTATTAATCTTATTGCTTATTTCAATAGGACTGAATGTCTCTGGGATGTGTTACTCTATCATTTCCATTGTTCTTCTTTACAGCAACATAAGCTTAAGGCAGCAATGGGTACAGACAGGGAGCAATCAGGAGACGTACAATCACAGAGGAAGAAAAGACCCACAATCTGATTCCCCTTTCACTGTCCAGTGGTCTTCTTCAAGAACAATGCTTTCTCCCCCACTGTAGCCTCCAAATGTTAACATAACAGCAATAAAGAGATCTAAGTCAAGTAAGTTTGGAAGGCACTAGGTGTAAACCAATTAAAAAGAATTCTTTCTGGGGCACCTGGGTGGCTCAGTCGGTTAAGCATCTGCCTTCAGCTCAGGTCATGATCCCAGGGTCCTGGGATCGAGCCCCACATCAGGCTCCCTGCTCAGAGGGGAGGCTGCTTCTCCCTCTCCCTCTGCCCCCCCCCTTTGTGATCTCTCTGTCTCTCTCACTCTCTCCCTCTCGCTCAAATAAATAAATAAAAAATCTTAAAAAAAAAAAAAAAAGAATCTTTCTGCAACACTCCTTTAAAGTCTTTCATATGCTCATACTCATTGTTGAGTTTCCCAAAAGGATAAACTAGGCTGTGTTTACCCAACTCTTTCCTCACTGGGCATTCCACAGGACTCATGCTCCTTGGTGCACACTTTGAAAAACACCAACACAGGCTGGTGAAATTTGAGTGCCATTTTCTTTAATCTCGTAGGCAGCTTACTCATGGTTTTAGAGGAACTCAGTATCAAGAAAAGATCCCTGTTCTTTTTTTTTTTTTTTTAATTCTCTCCCACATAAAGCCTGGTTTAGGATGAAATTGCACAATGAAGTATGAGACAGGATACAGCTCTGGACCCAGGAAACAACAGCAGCAAACAGAAATCTAATTACATCAGCCACCTGTTCGTAGTCCTGCCAACGGCTTCTGAAAGTCTACAAGATAAGATGCAATTTTTAAAGAGTTCCTGGTAGTTTTTGCACGACCTACTCCTGCTGTCCTCCCTGGTCCTACCTGTCCCCACTCAGGACCTCAGTTTCGGTACTCCTGGTTCCCCGCAACTCCCTCCTAAGTAAATGCGCTAAAGGCAGAGAACTCTTGGCTAATTTAGTTGAATGTGGCACCTAGCACGACTGTCTACACTTGGAGACCTTACACCTGTTATTCCTCCATCAGAAAACACATATGCCACCAATTCCTGCTAGACTCCCTTATGTTCTCTTGGCTTTAGGCTCAGCTTAGACATCACTTCTTCTGAGAAACCTTGCCTGAAACACAAAGGCTGGGCTGAGGATCATGACTGTGGGCTCTCATAACATCCACTCCATCCCCACAACACAGGACTTACTATTCTCCACTGGAATGACCTGTTGACTTCTTTCCTCAACCAGCCTCTCTATTCCCTGGGGACTGGGCACACATATTATGTCTAGTAAAGAATCTTTTAGACCATAATCAATCAATAAAGTATATGGAGCCACTCAGAATGTACGACAGTCCACAAGAGGCACAAACAAATTGATGAACCAATGCACACCCACCGCTTAAGAGTGAAAAGTTCTACTTCAGATGCTAGGTATGTCTAATGAGACAATGCTCTGGTTTACACCATTATGGACATCCACGAAAGAATTACAGTGTAATCATGATAAGCACCATTGAATAGGAGCAAACATAATGAGTGGGGAAAAAAAAAGTGGAGGGAAAAGAAAAGAAAGAACACAGAGAGAAAAACAAGAAAAAGAGTGCCGTTGTTTCTCCATTTAAATGAACTTCTGTCCTGAGTGACCAGGAGATGGGGAGCTGCTCTCCCACTGGTCTCTGCCCCACGTGGATCACAAAGTGAACACCTTACCCCATGGAGTGTTAGATACAAGTTTAAGAAAATTTCACAGGAAACCTTGACCTGAAGCAATTTTGTTTTGCCTTACGTGCTTGAAAAGTTAGGACTCAACTGCATGAGGATGCTAAGGAAGAATTCTTTCAGTGCTGGCCAGAACTAGAAATAGTGGCTAATACTAAAATGCAAACACAAATTAGCCACGGGGGCTAAAATGTCCTTCCCGTAACGATATGTCCTTCATGATAACAAGCATACGTATTTCCAGGATGTATGTCTGAGGACACACCGCCACCAAAGAGATGATGATAGAGAGTCTTAGTCCCAAAACCAAAAGAAGTTCAAATTTAAAGATCATGTAAAACACAGCCCTCGAGTTATTATAATGGCCAAGAAAAAGAAAATACTCAGTGAAACTCTGAGAAAGGAAGGAAGGAAATGAGAAAGGAAAGAAATGTGAAGAAGGGAGAAGAAAGGAAAAAGGGAAGAAAGAGGGGGGAAAAGAAGAAAGGAAAGTTGATTTTGGTCTTTGGGATAGTTCTGCTATTCCACAGCAATCTCTGCCACTAAAATGGTCATCTATACTCTCAAACCACAAAGCCTGGGATACAATGGAAAGCAATAATACTGCCCACTAGAAATATGTGACCTAGTCTATGTGGAGACAATGGAGTCTCTTACAGATCCCATAAGAAGAAAAATAAGGTGCCACACGTAAGGCAGATGGGCTCATTTTCTAATCGGCACCTCACAAAATTGTTCTGAGGATTCTAAGAGATAACCAATAGCAAGATCCTTGTGCAGAGGGTGTGGCACTTCATGGGACTTCATGCACGTGATCCTCTGGTTCTACTGCTTTGTTTTTGCTTAGAGAAAAGTGATAGACACGAAACTGTATTTGGTCGAATTTCCAGAGGAGATGCTGAGGCATTTCAGAGCATCATTCATTCCATAGCTGGCCTTGTTAGAATGGAATGGGGTCAGGTAAAACAGGGTCACTGAAAAAGTGAGCCAATGCGGCGTGCTCCGCAAAGCATCAACGCATTCTGCTCTCTTGGCCTGCCGTGTGAGCGTGAAAGCAAGGGAGCGATGCCAAAGTATGTAGTCCTTCCTGGAGAACCAACGTGAGCCAAACAAGAGATCAAGGCAAATGGCTATAGCGTAAGTCAGACCATGCAGAATCCCTTGTGGTCACCCTCATTCTAACTCCTTCAGCAACGTGGGGCTCTCTCTGGAGGTCGGAGCTCATCGACAAGGTTTTGGCTGTGATCCAGAAAAATGTAATAGGAAAACCAGCCCATCAATAATCTGCAAACGGTGCCCTTCAGATCAAGCACTCAAGACCACAGGTCAGGGAGGTACAGGCTCACGTTTGTCTTCCAGAAACAATTTAAAATAGAGGTTCATTTGTGCTGTTCACGAGAAGTGGTTCTCCTTTCCCTCAGCCCCACCTCTCTCAGACATAATTATAAACACCTATTTGGAGCTGCATCTCTAGACCGCAATTCTCATCTCCCTCCAAGGAGTCCATGGTCCCCTTTCTGGCTCACAACCATCAAGCAGCAAGTTCCCCAGATGTGGCCATCCCTCTGCCCCGACGTCAAAGCTGCCTCATTTGTGAACACCTTCCTGGGAAAATTCCAACATGTGCTGAACAGAGTACCTTCCTCAGACTGGTAGCTCCAATCACTACCCTGACAAAGTTCATCAACTCTCAGTAGGGTTACCCCCAGCCGTCTTCCTTACAGCATTTAGGACCAAGCATAATACCTGCTGTAGTGCGGTAATCTGCAGAGAAACAACCGGCTAACCTCTGGGATGCTTTTAAAATCTGTAGAACTAAGCTAAATTCATGATATCCAAAGATTTCATTTCTACCAAAGGATCAACAGTAATCTGATAAACATAAACACTGAATTCAGAATATTGCGTTTTCAAGTCCATTAAAGTAGCTAAGTATGGAGATAAATAAAACAACTTACACCCTTCACTACTAAGACAACCCTACTTGTCCCACTATATTATCTTGTGAGCTTGGTATCATGGAGTATTCCAATCACAGATACAAACAAAAAACCTCTGATGTGTAAAAATGTATGAAAAAGCAAATGGAGAACAAAACAATTATCTAGTCACTAATACAGCAGAATGTGCTTACTTCGTAACATCCTCAGGTTCAATGATGCGAATCCAATTCCTCATTCACTGAGGAACAAACATTCACTGAGCACCTACTATGGGCAATCACCATGCCCAGTGGAAGGGATGCAAACATAGTCTCCTATGCTTCCCATGTTCACACCCTTGGGGACCTCAGTGACTTTACTGAATCACAGTGTGGGGGGGGGGGGGGGCAGGAGGGGAGGAGAGGACAGTTTTTTTAAAAAATGTGTACAGGAAAAAGGCTTCCTGATCTTTGCAAAAGCAACAAAGACTCTTTTGTTACATATAATTAGTTTTCCAAAAAACTAATCTTACATTCTCCATTTTCATCATAATTTATATTATCCTAATTAATGAGACTTGCAAGTTAGCAATATCTATTGTGCTTTTCCACTCCAATGACAGAATGGGAGATTTGATTGCTTCTTTTCTTTTTTTCCCCCTGCCCTTCCTGATGTTCAGTTCACTGTGAAGGTGTCGTTGACATCGTTGCCATGTTTTGCCAAAACAGCTGCCCATATTAAGGTACCTTGGGAAGATATTGCCTGTAAAACAAATGGGGCATCAATGAAATGGCTACTTCTTGCTTATCTATCATTTGAAACTTAACAAAGCCAGGGAGATGGGTCCCCTGAGCATAACTCTAGTAAAAGCTCCAGCTCTTACCAGCAACGGGCGTCATGCAGTAATTAGGCTACCAAGCTGTCCAGAACTCCTTATCTGCATGCAAATTAGTTCAAATGTGGTACAGCTGTTATGATGAGAGTATTAAAACAAGAATGTGATAGTGAAACTATCCTCTTCATTGGAAACACAGTTCAATTACTCTAATAAACACACTGCGTCTACCTGCAATCGCTCACCAACTGAAGAGCCTAATGGAGACCTAATCCGGGCCCCTGCACTGACCCAATCCACATTGCTTTCAATAAAAACAAGAGTAGCCAAGAGGGGACTTTCGGGCCACCTTTTACAGACCCGACACTTTCTGCGGAGATGGGAGTGCTCACTCAACTGACAATATGGGTAATTGGGTGATTAAATATTCCCAGAATCCTCTAAAGGTTAAAAAATTAAATGGCCATCAAACCCACAGCTCTTGGCTCCTAGCTTTGCCAACAATCATTAAGTCCTGGGACTTTCAAAGGCTACCAGCAGGCAGGAGTGCAAAAGGAAAAGAATATTCCAGGCCTAAAACACATGCATAAAGCCAAGAATGTAGGCTTTAAACCGTGTAGGACGGTCATTGTATTTCAGGAAGGCTAATATTCATGCATCTTCTCTTCTTCCTCTGGTGATTTTCTAGATTTTGCACACAGTCATCCTAAACCACCACTCTGGGGTTGAAGCTGCAGAGGAAAAGTCACCACGCTCTGGTCACCCCAGCAGCTCCCTTTCAGGGAAACCCTGAGTCCCGGCCAGTGGTCGTCATACCTCCACAGCTTGCTGAGCTTCGGTTGTTACCATAAAGACACTGAGCAGTGTCTCACTTGTTGATGTTTGCAATATTGTTTTCAAAGCTAATTATATTTCAAAGAGATTACAAATACCACTGGAAATTTTATAAAAAGTGGGGACTAATGATCTTTACATAAAATAATTTTTAGGGGACCTGGGTGGCTCTCTCGATTAAGCCTCTGACTCTTGATTTTGGCTCAGGTTATGATCTCAGGATTGTGAGATCGATCCCAGCATCACGCTCCACACTCAGTGTGGAGTCTGCTTGAGATTCTCTCTCTTCCTTTCCCTCTGCCCCTCCTCCTGCTCTCGTGTTAGTGCACTCTCAATAAATAAATAAATAAATAATAAATAAATAAATAAATAAAATCTTAAAAAAAAATTTTAATAAAAAATCTTTTTTTTAAAAGAATTTATTTATTTGACACAGAGAGAGACAGCCAGAGAGGGAACACAAGCAGGGGGAGTGGGAGAGGGAGAAGCAGCCTCCCTGCCATGCAGGGAGCCTGACGCGGGGCTCGATCCCAGGACCCTGGGATCATGACCTGAGCCAAAAGCAGATGCCTAATGACTGACCCACCCAGGGGCCCCCAAAATAATCATTTTTATAGGCTGCCTTTTCTTGTTGACTGAAAGGATACAAAACTTTAAGAGGACCATAAGATAATTCAAAGCTGCTTATTCATTCCTCCTTGCCCCTCTTCTACCATTTCCATCAGTGAAAAACCAGAACCCCTTGAGAAATGTGAATTTTCCAAAACTTAGATTGTTTTAAACTAACAGAAATACCATAATTTCCCCTCGCTTTTACTCTATGTCAATGGATACGGATTCATCAAACAGCACAGAATTCATCTGTGTCTTCACAACTGATCACTTCCAAGTGGTGCCCTTTGCCATCACACACTGTGCTACTTTACAGAGCGCAAGTCGTTCATCCACTCATCGACCAGATGCAAGAACATACATCATGGCAGGGCTAGGGCCTCGAGGTCATCAACGGTGAATAAGAAGGGGTGCTGGGCACTCAGAGACACTGTACCTCTCTGTGAGGCACTGGACAGGTTACACAACCACCTCACCTCAACTTCTGAATCTACAACATGGAGAAAACACTCCTCATGACAAAGGGCTGTTGCCATTATTTAAATCTGGTAACTAGGGAAGGACTTCACACGGGGCCTAGAAGAGAGCAAATCTCAGCAAATGTCAACTCCCATTTCCCGTCCCACTTCCCAAAGTATAAATGGACCATTGTGCTGATATGTTACTTTTGGCTATTCAAAAATTGCCATTACTTAATGTCTAATTAGAATGCATTATTTTCTAAAAAAAAAAAAAAGAAAATCCTGAAATTTCTGCTCCTATTTTAAAAGTAAAAGGTTTTAAATATGTGTGTGTGTGTGCACATATACACATATTTTATAGTGGCAAAACAGACATAACACAGAATTGACCACTTGAACCAGTTTAAATGTATAATTCAGGGTTGTTTAGAACACTTACAATGCCACAACCATCACCACCACGTAGTTCTAAAACATTTCCATCGCCCCAAACAAACTCCGTATCCATTAAGCACGCACTCCCCTGCTCCTGGCAACTGATGGATTTGCCTATTCTGGGCATTTCATATAAATGGAACCATTTGACATGGGGCCCTTTGTGTTTGGCTTCTTTCACTTAGGGTAGTGTTTTCAAGGCTCATTCGTATAGCATATATCAATCTCTCATTCCTTTTCATAGTAAATAATATTCCAATGATACGGATATACCATTTTGTTTATCCATTTATCAGTTAATGGATATCTGGGTTGTTTCCACCTTTGGGCTATTATGAATAGTGTGCTGCCATAAACATTCATGTACAAATTTTTGTCTGAACATCTATTTTTAATTATTTTGACTATATCTTTTTTTAAAGATTTTATTTATTTATTTGACAGAGAGAGGCACAGCAAGAGAGCAAACACAAGCAGGGGGAGTTGGGAGAGGGAGAAGCAGGCTCCCCGCTGAGCAGGGAGCCCGACATGGGGCTCGATCCCAGGACCCTGGGATCATGACCTGAGCGGAAGGCAGATGCTTAACCGACTGAGCCACTGAGGCACCCTTTGACTATCTATATCTAAGAGTGGAATAGGTTTTGAGTATTTTGAACATATGTACACATGTATTACAGATACATAAAACACATACACACATACAATATACACACATACAATACATACATAGTACATAGATATAATCAATAGGTAGCTGCACTAAACACACATACACACATAAGGTAACTTCTACAGTAAGCCTTTGGTATGCCTTTTTGGTTGAGATCTTCCCTCCATCCTTAGCTGATCTTGACCCCTCCTACCTTCACATGTGTAATCTCTTCAACGACTTTACATCCTCTCCATACCTCACCCATTTACGTATTACCTATATATCCATGAGAGTGCCAACACTAAGGTGTTGATTGTTAGCTTAATGTGAATAAATGAGTGAACGAAGCCATACCTTGCATACAGCAAAGATACAGTGAGCACCTGAGGGAACATCTGCTCCATAATCATATCCAAGGTTAGAACAAAGAAGGGCATACTTCATGTTCAGAGCACGACCTTAAACGTTCAGGGTGCTATCTATTCAAACGAATACCTGCTACCAATGTCATTCATGTTGTTGAATTACCTCTTCATCACCAAACTCCTCCACAACAGTACAGCACAGTAGTTAAAAACAGACAGACCAGTATTGGAATCTCCACTGCCATCCTACAGTTTGCCAATCCCATCAGCTTCTATTTGCCCCTCTAATAAAACAAGGGAAAAAATCCCTATGGCTTCAAGTTGCTAGGAGAATTGAATGACATAATCCATGCAAATACTTATGGTGTCTGGCACGTCAAAGGGATTCCAGTTTAAGATAGTGTGATCAAGGGTACCTCTTACCATTAAGTAAGTAGGTTCCAAATAGGAGCTAAATCTCTCTTCTTACACTAAAGTCTCTTAGGGCATACCAAAATTTCTGGGAAAACCAATTCCAGGTGCTCTAATCCAGACCCATGGCTTTACATGTACATACTGGTGAATCTCAAAACTTATAGCTAGGGTTGCAGTTTGAGCTACAGACTTGCCTATGATCCAACTGCCTGTGTGAAATCTCCACTTAGATCTCTCAGAGACAGCTTAGAATATAGCACATGCTTAAGATACTATTATTGGTATAAGTGTATAACAGGAACACTCTATACTATGTTTATAACTTCGTATGAGCTTTAAACTATTTAAAAAGTTAAAGTTCCTAGTAATAATATGAAAATTAACATGGCCAAAACTCAGCTACTACAGATTTACCCTCCAGCCCTAATCTCCTTCACCATCTCTGTAGATGAACCACAGTGGACCCAAATGCTCAGGTGAAGCACTTAAGCATCACCCTCCAGTGGTACAGAGCAGCATTAGGAGCTTGAGTGCCAATTTTAGATCATGGCTCCTTCAGTTTCCACCCCTGTGACTTTGGGCAAGTTACCTGACCTTCTCGTATTTCAGTTTCCTTATCTGTAAAGTGAGAATAAATAGCACCCATGGACAGAGTTACTACAAAGGTCAAACGAGTGAGTCAGTACACGAGAGTGCATCAAAAGCTGCACCACACAAGTTTCCAGTAAGTCATTAGCTATTATTGTTACTACTTTCCCTTTGCCTTACACCCACACCCAACATGTATTCTAAACCTGACCTCCCCTTGCTCTCTCCACTGCCACCACCATCAATCCCCATAAATCTGCATCTCCCCCTAGAACTTGCCTGTTCACACTCTTGCTCTCTAACAGTTCATTTTCCATAGGAGTCAGAGTAAAACTCTCTAAAACCTACATCAAATCATCTTCTCTTCTACTCCAGTGGTCTCCATTCAGAGCTGCAATAACTTCCCATTGAGAGCAAAATTAAAAAAAACAAAACAAAACCAAAATCCTAACAATGACCTAAAACGTCCTGTGATCTCACTCCTACTTTCCTCTCTGACCTCATCTGCCTCTACTCTCTTTCTATTAGCTGCCAGCCACAGTGCCTTTGAACATATCAGAGCTTTTGCACTTGCTGATTGTGGCAGGGATTGCTACTTGACCCCCAATATCCATTTTCCCATTCTTCCTTAGTGATAGAACTCCCAATTTCTCATGACTACATTTCCAGCCTGCCTTGGGGGAAAGATGTAGCCAGGGGACTACATTCTAGCCAACAGAATCGAAGCAGAAATATTATGTGCAAAATTCAGGAAAAGACCTGAAAATGAGAGGGCACATCTCTCTTTAGTGCTTCCTTAGTCAGACTGGCTGCAAAGCAAATATGGCGGCTCAGGCTTGGATAGTCATTCTGAAGCATGAGGCTGGAAAAGCAACAACACAGAAGGAGCCAAAAGCTGTAGAGGTCAAAGGGGAAAAACAGGAGCAATCTGGGTCCAGGTGATCATCAAACTGCATTATCAGCTCTAGGATACTAACCTCTGTATTGTTAATGTGAGAGAGAAACAGACAATACACTCCTACTTTGTTTAAGCTACTTTAATGAGCTCTCTCTCCATTTCTTTGCAGACTGATTTTCCCCACAGATTGCTACATGGCTGTCATTTTCTCATCAGTACAGTGTTCCCTCAAATGGCACCACTTTAGGAAGCCTTCCCTGACCACCATGGTTCAGCAGGACCCTTCCCTCTCTCCCAGTGTCTCCCACCACATGGGTCTATGCTTTCTTCTTTGCAAGCACCTAATAGCACAAGGATTTATTTACTTCTTTATCATCTATCTCCTCCCACCAATGGTCACCTTTCTGGGGCTCCTCTCTAACCCTCCCCCAAGAATTTAGAATAGCTCCTGGCTCCAAAAGGAACGAAATACGTATCTTTTGAGTGACTGACTTATGAATGTGTGAATGACTTGGTTTTGTGTTTCGTCCAAATACTGTGACATTCTTTCTCATCTCAAATTAGTGAATTCAGTTGCACACTGATTGAGCATCTACTGGATGGAGACACTATGGTAGACACCAGAGAGACAAAAATAAATGAGGCAGTGTCACTGTCCCCAGGGGCTTCACAGTGTGACAATAATGCATTCCACATTTCTGAGCATACCATTAAATATTCAAGGAATAAATAGGAAGTTGGTGGCAACTTCTGCTCTGTGTATATTTAGAAGCTTAGAATTTACCCATTATTTTCATTTTTGGAACCAGTTTTGAAACACACTGCAATCATTACTTCAGTTTAGACTCTCACAAAATATGGACATCTTCCAAACGAGCTTCAAAATGTCACTAAACACCCAGTTATTGACAATTTTGTCATTGTACCACCCTCCCTTCAAACCCACTTTCTAGCATTCAGAGACTTTGACGACCCCCCAAGAACAGTCACAAGTAGGATTCTACCAAGTCCTTGTAACAAGACCAAACACTCCCATGGGGGGCAACTCCTCACAGATCTCCGTCATCAAAACATTTTCTGTGCCCTTGAATACGGACTTCCCCACGTGGTTACGATGGTTTCTCAGTCTAATTCTATTTAAGGTGGAGGCCTTGAACATTAAACCTGCAAAATGCTGTGAAACCACCCCAAATATTACATCCATCCAATCCAAAATTCTCCGCTCCTATCCAAGACCTCCTGTGAAAGCGTGTTACCACTTGTGAATTCCAGATTTGGAATGTTCTAATAAAAGCATGATCACTAGCAGGCCTGTTTCCAGATTACATTATGACATGGAATACAGTTTAAAAGCACGATTTAATATCAGATAATATTTTTAGAGTTCAAAGGAACTATCGTTAAGAGCATGGAACTGGGAAAGAGAAAGTCCGGAGTATGAGACTGGCTCAAGGCATGTGACTTGGGCAGGTGTCTTCATAACCAACCATCCTCAAGCCTCCGATCCCCAAGGGCTGATGTGACAAATAAATGACATCAGAAAGAAGACCACAGACTTGGCACAAATGCTCACTGCGGTGCCAGGATTTGAACCCAGGTCTGACTGCCTCCCAAACTCAATCTCATCTCACCACTTCTTGTTCAGTCTTCTCCTTCCTGGTCACCCATCGAGAGCATCTACAGGAGGCTTCAGCTCTGATTTTTAAGGCACAGAAGCTGCAGAGCCTCTGGGGGGTAAGCCTGTTCAACCCCATCACTATGGCGGGTAATTTGTGCGGCAGAAAGAACAGAGACTGGATGGCGGGAAAGTGCCAACTCTCCATGTGGGGGACAAGGCACCATATGGCCCTGCAATTAGGGAGGAAGAAGACTGCCAAGGGCAAAAATAACCCTGGCAAAATCCAGTGTGGCTGGTAGGAAATGTCAGCTCAAGTCAGTTTCTTCTCGGTGTTATTCTTGTTGCCCATGAGATTTTACTGTCATTCCTGACCATGAATTTGAAAAGGATTTCAAAGATGAGAAGGAAGTCTGATGATAGTGGATATGTCTAAGGGCAGGTCATTAAAACAATTTTCCCCTTTCCTAAAAGCCTGGTGCATGAGCAACACTTCAAAGAGAAGATCTGCTTCCAGAGAAGATCACTGTTCACTTTGAGGAAGCTTAACAACCTCCCTCTCTCCCCTCCTTGTAGAAGGCAGGTGAACTCGATGAGATGCGTTGTCTCTTGCAGCTCTGAAAGAAGCTTCGGATAGTGGTCCGTGCGCTGCAGACAGCAACAGGGAGATGAGGAAGGAAGCTAAATGGTCTCATCCTACCAGTACCTACGCTGAAGGCTACATTCAAAGGTAAAAGGCAGGTAGCACTGAAATAGCATGAGGATATATTAACCCCTCAACTGTATTTCTGTCATACACGGGTATGTTTCACACCAGGACAACAAGGAACACGGTCATCTTTTCAATCCAGAAAGTAACCCAAATGTTCCATTTCTTTCTCTTTTAATGTAGTGAAACAATCAGTGACGTTCAAATACCATCATTCATTCAACTGAAAGCTATTTTATACACTTGCCTGCAAGGGATGATTCAAAGAAAAACGGATGAGGCCTGTATTTGGCAAAGTGAAAATTAATATTTCTTAAAATAGAGATCAGTTAGGTAATTTCTATCTTCATTATGACACCTCAGTATTTTTTTTCTGACAGCTTGTAGTCAAAATCACCCTTGATTGCTGCTTCTCTGGTTAAACAGCAGCTGAGGAAGCTGGCTTGGATTCAAGGACCATGTGGAATTTTTAAAAAATACATAACAAGTACTAGAATCACACCCACGTGGTGAGATGCTCACACCAAGAGGGGCACATGGAAACTGGAAACAAATGAAAAAGGCCCATGCATGCTTCAGCTCCTCCTCACTCAGATCTCACTCACACTGTGATGAATGGCATGGACTGTATTCTTTATAGGTTTTTCATATAGCTTTCCTATCAGATATTATTTTGCATTAGATATATACTCATTTGTGTTTGATATATACTCATTTCTTTGCTATATATCATTATTTTTGTTCTCATCTTCTCTCCCCTACCAAGCTCTAAGTCCTGTGAAGCCAGGATTCATCTTTGTATCGTAACTGTGAGCACAATGTAGGTTTTTAGCTTCTGGTACTTTCTACATAGAAAGTTCTCAGGAACCTTGTGCCGGAGAACATAAGTGAGAAAAAAAAAAAGTGATATGCTACTAAAATATTTTCTTAAATAAAAGCCCTGAAAATATTGCTACAACTTAGCCTTCCTAGGAAGATCTATAAAAAGGAGGATGAGCTTTCTGGCTGGCCCTTCTGAAGGTAAAATGAATCAAAAAGGAATCTAGGGTCTTCTCAAAGGAGTTACTCCTTTTAATAGCATAGAGTGAAATTTATACTGGAAATGTACTGTTTTGGTTGACCAAGTCTCCATGCCTCATTTTGCAGCAAGCAGCTACCAGCTCCAGAGGTCAGCATGGTCTGGTTATTCTCTGGCCAAAGTGTTCAGGGGTGGTCATATGACCCAGGTTCATCCAAACTGGACTCAACCTCAGGACTCTGGTTGTTACTACTAAGAAAACGATTATTTTTCATGGAGGCTGCTAAACTGCAAAGATGGAGGTCTATCACCGCTAGGAATAGTCCCATGCCCACGAGAGTTGAGCCTGTGAATAAGACCAGCAAAGCAGAGGACGCAGCTGACATACAGGGACAGGTTCACAGCAATGTCTACCTTTGGACTTTTTCATATGATAAACCAATAAATGCTCTTTTCTGTGTGAGGCAGTTTTGAATTCAGATTCTGACTATGGTAATGGAAAGAGTTCGAAGTGAAATATAATGGTGTTACTGAGGATTAGCACAGATTTGACACACCAGAGCCTTCATGGTATTTCCCAAACTTTCTCTAACCTCATCTGCCATCATCTCTCATTCATTCCATGAAATTCTAGAAGCACTCCACTATATGCTGTCTATGAATAGACCAGGCGCATTTATGCCAATAAGCCTTTGCTCATTTTATCCTTCCCTAGGAGATCCTTCTTCCCTTGTCTGCCTGGCAAACTCCTATTGATACTACAAAGCCCATTCCCCTGTGGTAGCCACTCCCAACACTCATAAGCAGAAACAACCTCACCCTTCACTGTAGTCCCCTCACATTTTCCCCATGATTTATGGCATCTTATGGCATTTGCCACACTGGATTACTGTTATTAGTTCATTTGTTTCCCCCACGCTTGAAAGTCCCTAGTCAAGAACTAGAACTTATCTGCCTTTGTCTCTTCATAGATTAACATTCAATCAATCAATCAGTCAATCAATCAATAGGAAAGAGGAAGGAATAAAAGGGGTACAGAGAAGATGGATGTTTTCTCAAAGTTTCCAGGACCTGATTATACCTCATAATAAAAGCAAAAATCAAGAGGACACTACTGGATTTAAATATTTCCAAAATAACCTTCCAACCTTCCACCTTACACTGAAACATCACTATATTATTAAGTGAATTTTTTTTTAAGATTTTATTTATTTATTTGACAGAGACACAGCGAGAGAGGGAACACAAGCAGGGGGAGTGGGAGAGGGAGAAGCAGGCTCCCCGCAGAGCAGGGAGCCCGATGCGGGACTCGATCCCAGGACCCTGGGATCATGACCTGAGCCGAAGGCAGTCGCTTAACCGACTGAGCCACCCAGGTGCCCTATATTATTAAGTGAATTTAAAACAAACAATCCCTGTTACACTAACAGTCAAATTAGGACTCCAAGCTCTCCTTAAAACCCTTGAAAAGTAAACATTTAAAGAGAGAATGAAGTTACTAATCTTTCAAATGTGATCACAACTGTTCTCTCCCTCTGCCATTTCCCCTAATCTACAGGTTGGAACATAAGGATGAAATCAGAAGTCAGAATTATGGGAATCAAGACAGCAACAGCCTCAAGACCTCCATGTTCTCAATATAGTCAACAAAATGCCTCAGCTGAGAAAACTGCTTTAACTGGGACAGACCCAATGGGAAACTCCTTGGCCAGACTCAAAGTACACACCATGCTTTCAGGGGAGCGATAAAACACCCCTATCTCTCCCTCTCTCTCTCATCCAAAAATACTTGTCTTGTGTGTTATATTTTCTGAAAGAAATACCCATATCCAGAAATCTCCCACAGGTAGATTCATACCAAGTTAGGCGGGGCTTGACGGCAACATTACCAGAGCTCTTAGAAATCTGGAAAATAAACTATTAGGGCTATCAAAAGCAGAATGTAATTGAGCTGAAAAATTAATTACAGCCTCAATGTCATTCCCTTCCATTGGTAAGATCTGCTAGATGCTGCACTATCATCTAACTCTCCGGAAGCCAGATTCACGTCAGAACTAGACGGATGTGTGAAGGGCAGCAGTCCAACCCAGAGCAGTCACTTCCTCTCCATTTGGTCCTCAATATTTTTCTTTTATGAAACAAGACACACATAACTAACTACCGTCAGACAGAAAACTTTCTTCCCCACAATACTGCCAGGGGGGACAGCTGAAATGGGTATCCCCATTTTCTAGGCAACAAGAACAACAACAACAAAAGATGCCTGCGTCCTTTTAACCTGTGTGCACATTTGTGATCGTGGGCCAAAGCATATGTGCTCAATAACGGGGGTGTAAGGGAACATATGTTAAATAACTCGCTATAGCACCACCCGGATCAAAAGCAGAGCAAGCCTTTCCATGCTATTCCTAGACACAAAGGGAGCTGGCTTCCTTTGCACATTCACAGACTGTGTACAACTAGTTAGCATATGAAGAGAGGCCCGTGCCTGGACCCACTTTCTGGAAACAAAAGCCGCCTGTCATCAATATAAATAGTTTACATACCAATGGTTTCTAATTAACCTTCCGCCAGGAGTTTTGACCACAAGTGCCTTTTCCTTCTTAACCTCAGGAACCTAAGGAAAGACTAACTCTAGACTCCTTAGGCTTGGACAATGACGGGTGACAAGGGGCTTTCAACAAGGTTTGGATGTGGGGCTCAGCTCTGCTACTGAGGAGCTGCGTGAACTCAGTACAGTAACTTAACCTCTCTTGCTCCCCATACACTTACTTCCACAGCAAAGGCCTAACAGCTCTCCCCCTGGAGCAGTGGGAATATTAGATGAAATAACATATGGAAAGTGCTTGTCACCGAGATGGGCTCAAAGGGGAGCATCACAAACCACACACAGTGACAACCAGTAGTCAGCTGTTCAGTAACATCTCAACTGTGATGACTATTCTGGATCAACAATCACAACCAATAAATAGGCGAGAAACTACTCCTTAATTTATATTTGCCTCCCTGGACCATTCTATCCAAAGTTAACTACAAACCCCTTTACTCTCTGTCTCCTCACCCTGCTTTATTATTTTACATCAAAGCAAGGTACCACTCCCTGGCATTTTACATTCCCCCCCCCCCCCTCGTATCCACACTCCATAATGCAAGCTTGGGTGAGCTCACTGCTATACCCCCAGTGTCTGTAACACTGCTTGGCAAAAAGAGGTCCTGGGTAAATATCTGCAGGATGAGAGGATAAAAATAAGAAAAAAAAAAAAAGTAAGGGTTATATATTTTTATATTTGTTTTGGGGAGAGAGCTGTATTTGATTTAAAAGATTTTTAAAACTGCAAGTTGCTTTAAGTCTGAAACAGGATTATCATCTCCTTGGGCAACACGTATTTACTGGACAGCACATTTTACGAAGCGGACTGTTGTGCTGAGGCGGAGGTTAGGATTCTGCCCAGGGGTTTTAGAAGAATGGGGTGCATCAATGCACAATAATTCCTGCTTCAAAGGGAACTGCCCCTCTCCCTTCCTCCACATGGTGACAGCAAATGTAGCCATGTTGGTAAAATGTAACAAACAGGCTGCCAGAAAAGGGAAGGAGAAAACAGATGTGCAGGGCACCACACCGCTGAGCAGACTTTGGGGTTCCCCACAGTGCAGCAAGCCCTGGTTCCCAACTGCTACCAAGTCTCTGGATGATTATTAATACCAACAATGTTTTTCTGAGAAATATTTAGGCAAAACTTATAAAGAACTTTAGCAAAATATATACTTTTCTAGGGAAAACTAAAACAGAAATCTGAATATACATTAAAACATAAAGATATTTATCACAGCTCCTGAGAAGGGAAAAACTGATCATTTTACATAGGATGATTAATGAGCAACTTTCTACTCTTGTATGGCAAGATATTATTTAACAATAAAAATACGTATTTGAGGAAAATCAGATTAATATATGGACATATTCATGATGATAGGGTAAATGAAAAAGGCAGGAAACAAAACTACATAAACAAGATAATCTTGGGGTGACTGGGTGATTCAGTCGGTTAAAAGTCCCACTCTGGATTTCGGCTCAGGTCATGATCTCAGGGTTGTCGGGCTATGTGCTGGGAGTGGAGCCTGCTTAAGAGTCTCTCTCTCCCTCTCCCTCTGCTCTCACATGCTCTCTCTTAAAAAAAAAAAAAAAAGATAATCCCAATTACTTTTGGGGTGTGTGTGTCTATAGGAGGGAATGTATACACACACCCAAAAAGAAGACAACAGAAGTAGAGGTAAATATAGATATATAAAGAAAATACAGCAGAATGTTCAAAATGATTATTTCTGGATTATGGAATTAGTTAAGAATTTTCCTTTTATTCTTAATACCTGTTTGTACTTTTCAGATTGTCCATAATGAGTAATCAGTATTTTAACATAAAATGCTGTATGTTATTTTAAAATATTACTCAAAGACTCATGAAAAATTCTTCTGTTTGTAAGCAACCAAATAGAAAATGCTTCAAAAACCACCAGGAACATACTCATAGTTGAGTGGGTTGGTGTATTAATCATTGCAATGGGAGAATGTACACCATGGGGAACTTGGGAGTGGCTCAGTATGAGGGTACAGCAAGGGGCTCTTTATAGGAGTTGGGCATGTGTCAGGTGACTGCAGGTGACTTGAGAGAGGGTTCAAGAAAGCAGAGCTTCCTTCTGGACTGGATGCTGTTAGCAAGGGGTGGTAGATCTTACCTCGAAAGCAGGGGGAACAAAGCAACACTACACTATAATGGGAGAAATAACACAGCACCAGTCATATTAGGAGGGGACGATATTGGGTCATTTTTGTGATCTGGACAATGTTTATGTTTTTGTCTGTGCTGAGCCATGATTAAAGTGGCCTTGTCCCAATCCATCACCAAGGCCAAACTGATAGTAGCAAGCCAGCTCCAGAATGTCAAGGAATACATATGGTGTCAGAAATATGGAGAAAAAAAAATATGTGATTAGTGTTATCTCTGATAACAACCATAACACAAACCTGCTAACGTTATTTTGTGAGTTAAGTAATACACGTGAGTGTGACGTATAAGTTACTAACTGCCACACACGTGAATATGTGGCCAACATCTTCACTATCCCTCTCCATGTATCAGTCTCTTCCAGGTCATAAGAGTTGGTATCTTGGGGTGCTTGGCTGGCGCAGTCGGAAGTGCATGCGATTGTTAGATCTCAGGGTTGTGAGTTCAAGCCCCATGTGGGGTGTAGAGATTTCTTAAATAAGTAAAACTTAAAAAAAGAGTTGGTATCTTTTTGGAGGGCTGCAACAGAAACTAGTGTGTTAAGTTTTAATTCCCCAAGATGGTCAAGGATGACAGAAAATGAGACCCAAATCTTAGAAATGGACACATACTAAAAATTCTAGACACAAATTTTAATTACATAGTTTGTACAAACTTTAACTTTGTCACTCTTTAAAAATCCATTTAAAAAAGTGTGACATCTATCCCAGAATACAGTAACTTCAAAGAAACTTATAAATTGAAGGAAAAAGTAGACAAAGGTGAGACAGTGAGGGCATAAGGTGGGCAACTAACTTTCAGTGGTTTGGCCAAAACAAAACAAAAGACAAAGCAAATTCCATGCACGATTAACATCTGGGATATACATGATATTAAAAAGATAACATTTTCAAAATGTGTTGACAAGAGAATTCCTAATAGCTTCTTCCTGTATTCTCATAAGCCATCTTGCACTTTGGAGACCACCTGCCTCACGGACCTATACAAGAGGTCAAAATTCTGGAAGGGCATGTAATATGCTTCTCAAAGATGAGGAAGTACCGATCTCAAAGCAAAAATTGCTTACTTTGAGACATGCCCTTATTGCTACAAAGTTATAAATTCTTGGATGACTCATACTCTACCCATCCAGTCATTTAAAAATATCTAGGGAGTTCCTGAGAGGGACCATACTCTGTTGAAGGCGTGGGAGGTCCACGAAGACTGCTCCAGTAGATGGCAATAAGGTCTTCCTAATGAACCATCTCACGGGCAGGATGATGCACCACTTATCATATAGGAATTCCATCTGGTTGACACTCCCCTCCCCTCCCCTCCAAAACAGATTTATGCTCATTACCATATCAAAGGGTTGCAGGTATTTTAACAAGACAAAGAAATTCAAAAGCCTGTAGTAAAGGGTGATGGGAGGCTGAGTTACATATAATAAAAACTAAATCCAAATTCAGGGGAATCGGGTCTCTAAACTTTTTTAATTAGTACATGCACATAGTGGGGGTATGGTACAAAAAAATCACCCAACCAACCAACCAACCAAACAACCCACCCACCCAAAACCCTCTCCTACCCCCAGTCCTCCAATTTCTCCTCAGAGACAGCCATTGCTTTCTGTACACATTCACATACACATATTCACTCATTTAAAAACATACACGGCATTGAACTATAGATACTGTCCAATACCTTTGTCTCACTAAACAGTATTCACTCATTCATGCAATTATTTATTGAGCAACAATTATTAAGTAGCAAGCACTGTTCTAGGAGGTGCTAAAAAGATGATTAAAATAAAGTTCTGCGTATCAGCATAAACACCACCTCATTATTTCAGGAACTATACTTTCACTCTATTGTAAATATATGTTATAACTTCTTTCACTTCTATTGGTGGGCAGTTAGGTAGTTGTCCAGTTAACACATTCTTCTTTTTTTTTTTTTTAATAAACACTGGGCTTACAGCATCCTTTTCATTTATAAATAAATATTTTGGCCAAACTCTAAACAGCTGTTTAAAACATGTTAATCCACGTCAACACTGTATTTTGAAAATGTTTCATTCAATGACTTCTTTCCACTTACCAACATCTATAAAACCACACTGGATAAGTTAATTATTCTTAAACTTAATTGTTTAAGATTCCAGTCGATTGTTCATAACAGTTTAACAAAAGTTGCAGTTTTTTAGAGCCTATGAAGAAAGTAAATGTCATAGTCAATCCATTTTATTCCTGTTGCAACTGTTAGGTGTAGTGCTAATTCTTCCAGCTGGTTTTCAGACAGTTTTAAAATTAAATTTGAAGTTTCCCTAACCCTTAAAAGTCAGAGTGATTGCTTTGCCAAGAGAAACAGGACTCTGACTGAATAAGTAAGAATTCACTAAGTTCTTATCATTTCAAATGTAGGTGGTATGAGCTGTGTGTGCATGGAGGGGGGGTGCACATAGGTAAGCGTATGCACACATGAACTTGAGTGTGGGTATACAAGTGTGCAAGCAAACTCTTTAAGCTAAGATTTGCAGAAGATTTATGATGCACTGCAGCCCAAGGAACAATGCTGAACCATACTAATTCAGATATTACAAAATAAAAACAAACCCAATACAGGAGCCTATATTGATTTACAAAGAATTAAGCCCAGCAGCAACATTTCCTGAACACTATGTGTGCCAGCCCATGTGCTATTTTAAATACATTTCTCATTTGGCTGCAGAACAACCCACTTCACAGATGTGAAAACTGAGGCTTATACAGGTTCAGGCATTTTGTCAACTTCATTCAGCCCCTGAGGGCTAAAGTTGACCATGAATGCAGACAGCCTCTGTTTTAAAATCTGTAACTGGCTGGGACACTGCTCTTGCAACTCCAAAAGACATCTACTCAGAGCTATTTATAAATTATGTGCTAGGTATTTTCTATTCATCACTATGTAGCATACCGTATAGGATTTATACAGGTTAACTCACAAATTCTGTAAATGCTGGTTCCAAGATTCAACCCAAATCTATCTGACTCCACAGTTAGTGTTCTTCTATCCACCTCATGGTGCCCCAGAATGATGTCATGGAGAAGTTTTACTGCCCACCTTCTGTCAAGAGGCAGGGTTAAGAGCAGCTCTGGAGGAATATTGCCTAGCAGTTGCTGTGGACACAGGACAAATTAACCTCTCCATGCTTCTGTTTATGTTAAATGGGGATTCTTGGTGGCTGCATGTACTGAAGAGCATAATATATGAAACGAGCTGAGAACAGGCATCCGGTCGGCACTTAGGCACTCCTTATAGCTCTCCGCTATAGGTATACTGCCCACTACTGATGCTATTAACCGAGCTATCTTCACATATGTTCTATTCCATATACAAACCACCACAAGACCAACTCAGGGCACAGCCTCAGGTTGAAACACACCACATAGTGTAGAAAAGGCCAACTATGAAGCTTCATTATTAGGAGAAAATTAAGGACAAGGCTCAGCTGAAGAGTAAGTGGAATAAATGAGGAACTCCCAAACTCTTACCCAAGAGCATCTCAAGCAAAGTCTCAAATAACCTCCAACCCCGGCCGATGCCTATCCGCTTTGGTCCGTTTTAAGAAACTGCTCATGGCGACAGGCATAACTGCCAAGAGTTGCATTTCCTGTGAGCGGGCAGGGACGCCATGGAAACTAGAGGCCTGGGGTATTTGGGGACATCCCAGGTGAAATGGAGCCCTCCCCGCTTCGGAGCAACCTTTTGCTCACAGACAAGGAATCCCAGTAGGGGAGGGGAGGAGGCAAGCCCAGGAGATCTGGGGTGCCCTACCATCCTTCTTTCTGTGCTGGGGACCTCCATAGGCTAAGGGGTGGGGGGAGAAAGATGGCTCTACAATGGGGCGCTACACAAAAGGGCCTCCTTTTCAGTCCTTCTCCACGTTCTCCAGCTGAGCCGTTTCATGCAAACAACACTCTTAAAGAAGCTCGAAATCCAGGCTACCAGAGGGATGGGCGGAGGGGGGGCGGCGGGGGGGGGCAACAGTTCATTAAGTGGCAGCAGGCCAGTGAAGTGAGGACAGCGGAATGGAAGCAGTGAGGGGGAAGGGGCCTTGGCCCTGGAGCCAGTGGAGGTGAAGTGTAGCATCCTCCCGCGGACCCCCCTCCCCCCCCCCCCGCCCCCGAGCAGCTGAGCCAGGTGGAGCCTGGCCGCCGGGTCTCCCTCCACCTGCCCCCGGGCGCCGGCCAAAGCGGTCCCCGCGCGCCGGCCTCGAAGCTCAGCAGGGCGGCCGGAGATGCTGGCCCGGAAAACATGGCTGGCTGGAGCATCCGCGGGCGCGCGGCGCGGGAGCCTTTCCGGGGGGATGCGGCCGACGTCGGCCGCGAGAGGTCGGAGGTAGAGAACTTGAACGCCGGGGCTGGAGGCAAGTGCAGCGCGTTCCAGCCGCTCCCTGGCGTGGCTCCTCCCTCCCTCCCTCCCTTCCCTTTGCTCCCCTTTGCTCCCCTTTTCCGTCTTCCCCGCTTCCCCCTTCCTCGTCGCCGCCCAACCTCCTTCCAGCTTCCCTGACCCCCGCCCCTCCCCTGCTGCTGCCGCCGCTGTCACTTCCAGGCCCAAGGACAAAACCCACCCACCCACCCGCCGGCCGGCGCGCCGTTACCTGCGGGCCCGGAGGGGCCCCGAGGTCCGCCTCGGTCACTGGCGGCGCCCAAGCGCGCGCTCGGCCGCCGCCCGCCTCATCCCCGCGCGTCTGAGCGGCCCGGCTGCAGCTGCACCTTTTATGGAACCGGCAGCGGAGGCGCCGCTCGGCGTCCCCAGCCGGCTCGCTCGGGCAGCGGCGGCGTCAATGCGCTCTATTCACTCTCGGGGGCCGCTGTTGGGTCCTCCGGGAGTGCGCGGCCTCCCGCCCGGGTCCACCAGGCCTTGACCACGGGGGCGTGGGGTGCGCGCTAACCTAGGCTTTCAGGGCACCCAGCGGGGGTAGGGGTCACATGGTCCCGACCCAGGGTAGCCCGGGCAATATGGGCCCACTATGAGTTGCTACCACCTTGGCAAAGGGTGTGGAGAAGCAGGTCCAACAGGAGAGTGGGATTTACTTTAAAATATAGCAGGAGTAAAGCTGAACTTTCCATCATCATTACCATCACCATCATTACTATTCCACTTACAATAACAATTATCAAAGAGCACCTGCCATTTTACTAAGTGATTCTTAGGAGCCAAAATATACACCATTTGAAAGCACTGTGCTGGTAGTTCAGTCTACCATCCCCACTTTGGTTAACACAAATCCAGTGTATATCTTCACTCCCCTGGAAATCTATATTGGTGCTAATCCATAGAATAAAAGCTTAGCTTAGCCTTCGAGATGCCTTAAAAATCTATCCTGGCCAGAAAGGGGAACCCTCCTACACTGTTGGTGGGAATGCAAGCTGGTGCACCCACTCTGGAAAACAGTATGGAGGTTCCTCAAAAAGTTGAAAATAGAGCTACCATATGATCCAGCAATTGCACTACTGGGTATTTACCCCAAAGATACAAATGTAGGGATCCAAAAGGGTACGTGCACCCCGATGTTTATAGCAGCAATGTCCACAATAGCCAAACTGTGGAAAGAGCCAAGATGTCCATCGACAGATGAATGGATAAAGAAGATGTGGTATATATATACAATGGAATATTATGCAGCCATCAAAAGGAATGAAACCTTGCCATTTGCAACGACGTGGATGGAACTGGAGGGTATTATGTTGAGTGAAATAAGTCAATCAGAGAAAGACATGTATCATATGATCTCACTGATGAGGAATTCTTAATCTCAGGAAACAAACTGAGGGTCGCTGGAATGGTAGGGGGTGGGAGGGATGGGGTGGCTGGGTGATAGACATTGGGAGGGTGTGTGCTATGATGAGCACTGTGAATTGTGTAAGACTGTTGAATCACAGACCTGTACCTCTGAAACAAATAATACATTATATGTTAAAAAAAAAAAGAAAAAGAAAAAGAAGAAGATCGCAGGAGGGGGAAGAATGAAGGGAAGGAAATCAGAGGGGGAGATGAACCATGAGAGACTATGGACTCTGAGAAACAAACTGAGGGTTCTAGAGGGGAGGGGGGTGGGGGGATGGGTTAGCCCGGTGATGGGTATTAAAGAGGGCACGTATTGAATGGAGCACTGGGTGTTATATGCAAACAATGAATCATGGAACACTACATCAAAAACTAATGATGTAATGTATGGTGATTAACATAACATAATAAAATTAAAAAAATAAAAAACCCAAAAATCTGTCCTGGCCCTACCCTGCAGTCTAAAAGTGGATGCATGTCACCCTCAGGCAACCCTAGAAAGGGGAAATCGTGTCTTCCCCTTGAAAGATGAGGAGGACCTGGCTCAGAGATGTTAAGCAACTGCCAAAGGTCGCTCAGCTAAGAAGTGCTTGGGGCAATGTCCCAAGTCAGTCCAAGTTCACAAAGTCCTGGATCTTGGTCTCCTCATGCTATTGCCTTTTGTAAACTTTTAAGGCCAAGACGGCATGCTTTTTTAATTTTGGAAGATATTTCACCTCTTCTTTGTCAGGGATAAATCTGAAAAAAAGGAAAAAAAAATGGACTCCCTTGGCCAAAAAAAAGATCCTGTAGCGCCCCCTTTGAACCTATCACCTCAGACGAGCTCTTCCTTTTTATAGAATTTTAGTTCTAATTTCAGGTGGACCGTGCAACAGTGAGCTAGGCATTCATGAAAAATAATCAGTTTGACTACCTTTGGATAGGTCCCCGGCATGATCCACAATGTAGGTCTGAAGCAGACCTTAAGGGTGTGGAAATGCATTGGGCAAATGAGCAAGTAACATTTGCTAGTGTCTTCTTCTTTTTTTTTTTTTTCTTTTTAAAGCAGCCAAGGGGGGGGGGGTGGGAATTTGACGTGAGGAGTTCCCCAAAGCTAAACTGGTACAATTTCCTTATGCAGAGCTCACCGGAGAACTAGATAAGCCTGATTCTGATAAGATGCTGAAAAGGAATGTCTAAGTTAGTAACTCCAAAAAGGTGGGAGTGGCGGGGGTGGTTGAAATACTCCTGTTGAAGTGAAAGTGATTTTCAATTCTGAATAATTATATTAGGTCATTCAATGTGTGGAATGGAGTGTCGGTAGTACACGGCGTTCCTGCTGAGAGGGTTCTCAAAGGCTCAGTGTTAGGAGGCAGAAAGCCTGTAATTAGAAGCCATGAAGCCCCCACCTCTCCATGAAGAAGACTGGAGTACAGCTTGCCTAGGTAATAGGGCTCTGAGTGTGGGATCAGCAGTGAGTGTCCCTACTTCCCAACATTACCATTTAACTATGCCAAGTTTTATAAGCTTCAAAGGGGATGGGAGAAAGAAGAATTAAAAGCAAAGGGAAACCAAAAAAAAAAGCCACTTTATAGGACTCTAAAAAATGTGATTTACAGAAAGAAATATTTGAACCCACATCCAAAGGAAGCTTGCGTCTAACATGGGGGTGGAAAAGTGGCTTGTCCTTTGAAGCAGCCAGCAAAATCCCAAACCACGCTCAGATTCGGAGCTACACAACTTTTCATTTCCTCTGCACTTGTGGTAGATTTTCTTAAAAGCCCTCTCAACGCTGCCGGTAAATGCCACTGGGAACAAGAAAATGAGGACACGGTGGTGACGTCACCATCCTTTTGTCTATCTCCACTCGTATATATGAAAATGGGCTTCTTTGGAGGCAATCTAGCCTTTCTTGAGTCCTGATCCCCTAAATTGCTTACTTTGGGAAGGGCCTGTGAAAACTGAAATTTGCATTTGCCCATAGAGGTAGTTTGGCAAATCAAAATCAATTCTGTAGCCACTCTTAAATCTCAACCAGGTGCACGTTAGGGCTTGGCAAGGATTATGAGATGAATTAACAGATTTTGAGTAATATGCTGACCAATTTAAGATTCCTGTTTACAAATGGTAAATGCAAATCTCTTAGGGACAGGAAACTACATCCTCCTACGACTTGGGGTTTTTACTCATCCATCCAGTGCAACAATACATCTCAGGTAGGTTTAGTCCCCGCCTCAGACGTAAACAGCTGTTCTTGATATTCAGGTGGAAGAGAAAAGAAAAGAGAGGCACCTTCATTACATTTCGCTCAATTGCATCATCACCATTCTATCTCAAACAATAATATGAAGTGTTGTTTTTTTTTTTTCTGAGCCCCTCAAAATGGATGGAAAAACGAAGTCTGATTTAATTGATGAGCTACGCCTGCTGCACCAATATTAAGTCATACATTGAGGGTCTGAGTAGCTAGAGGCTGTTTCTACATTAAACTCAGCTGGCCACCCAGAACTCATTTTCTCTGTGGTAGGTATAAGGCTTGTCCTACATTTTGTGCGGTTGGTGTTTATTTTTTTAAGTGCAAACATCATGGCTCTAACATCAAACAGAATTAATTCATTTTGGCTTTGAAATCTTTTTCGTGAAATATAACATCCTTCTCTCTCTTATTCACTCAACACATATTTTTAGAGCGCTTCCAAGGTGTTGTGTTCATTATTCTGGGCACTGGAAATGGCAACAGTAAATAGACAAAAGGCCCTGTCTTCATGTGGTTATAGACCTGTACCTGACTAGAATCCTAACATTCAGTATTACAAACGTATTCAGAGCTGACCCACAATTAATAACCCTAATAATGAGATACTGTATCAGGAAATTCCAATGAATGAATAAACCTAGAAAAGTGTTCCCTGGTTTTAGAATAGGCCATGAATTTGTTTCTGCTGACTCTCTAATTGGTTTTTAATATGAGGCTACACATTGACAGGGATGTTCACTGTTTAGATCTTGGACTTCGAAGTTTACGCATCCTGGATGGATATCCCCAGTCCTCACTGTGACCATGGGCAAGTTACTCAATCCCACTAATTCTCAGTTAACTTATTTTTGTTTTGTTTCTTTTTTAAAAGACTTTATTTATTTATTTGACAGAGAGAGACACAGCGAGAGAGGGAACACAAACAGGGGGAGTGGGAGAGGGAGAAGCAGGCTTCCCGATATGGGACTCGATCCCAGGACCCCGGGATCACGACCCGAGCCGAAGGCAGACGCTTAACAACTGAGCCACCCAGGCACCCCAACTCATTTGTGTTTTTTAATAAGGACAATAAGATAAGGATAATAAAATTAAATGAGATAATATAGGGAAGTCATCTGGTCTAGCTCAGTGTTTCTCAAACTTTTTTTCATTACTGCTCCCACCAATGAGCTTTTTAAAGATTTTTCTCCCCCAATCAACTCCCCAATCAACTCCCCTTCCCTTGAAATTTAAATACCACAGACATCCTATATATCTGTTTATGTATAAAGTACCGATATGCCTACAATACCTAAAAAGAGTAAGACCCACCCCCTGCCAAGAGCTAGCATTTGCCCTTTAGGTATGATATCACTCCTCACTGAGAAAGCATGGCCTAGAGCCTGACACATAGTGCTTGTTAAATATTAGCAAATACAAAAGTCATAGTATGAAAAATAAAATAAATATAAGACCCCACGTCTCCAAACTAGAGAAGGACATAAAGTTCAGTAAAATGATGGCCTGGGGCACATCAACTCTGACACCCAGGAAGCTAAAGCCTGAGCATCTGGAGGCTCGGGTTGGACATGAATCAAGAAGACCATCTTGCTATTGGGAGAAAGGCAAGATCCAAAGGAGCAGGACAGCGGGCCACGGAGCGATGACAATTCTTAATGGTCAGGTAAGGGTACCCATCATTTGCAACACCCAAGTGCTCCAGGATCCACATGTTTGCACACAGGTCTCCTCGCCTGAAAAATCTTCTCTTCTGTCCCTCCAGGTCTCATTGTTCCACCAAGCCCACCAAAAGCTGCGCTTACTTTCTGAAGCCTTTTTTTTTTTTTTAAGATTTTATTTATTTATTTGTCAGAGAGAGAGAGAGTGAGAGAGCACAGGTAAGGGGAGTGGCAGGGAGAGGGAGAAGCAGGCTCCCGGCTGTGCAAGGAGCCCGATGCCGGATTTGATCCCAAGACCCTGGGATCATGACCTGAGCAGACGCTTAACCGACTGAGCCACCCAGGCGTCCCCCTTCCTGAAGTCCTTAGCAGCCCTTAGTCACCAGACAAACCTAGACTGAAGGACATTCTACAAAATAACTGTCCACAGTTCTTCTTCAAAAGTGTCAAGTTCATAAAAGACAAGGGAAGACTGAGGAACCATCCCAAATTGGAGGAGATATGACAATCTGGGATCCTAGATTGGATCCTGAAACAGAAAAAGACATTAGTGGGGAAAAAATGGTGAAATTCAAATAGTCCTGAGTTTAGTTAAGAGTGTTGTTCCAATGTTAATTTCTTGCCTTTGATCATTGTACCATGGTTATGTAAGATGTTAACATTAGTGGAAGCTGGACGGACGATATATGGAAATACTCCCCATACTATTTTTTGCAACTCTTCTCCAAGTCTAAATTATTTCAAAACAAAAAGTTTAAAAAAAGTTTAAAATGAGCAACTTGCTCATTCATTTTTGCATTAAGTGTGTCCTGAAGACCTACCCCATGCTAGATCCTTCCAGTGGCTTGGATATTAGCAATGAACCAAACAAGACAAAAATCTCTAACATCGTAGACAATATTATTTTCTAGGTATTTCTCCCCTCCTCAGAATACCTGTGGGACTTATCTTGTCTACTGCTGCCATGCCACATCGTGGGAGTGTAAATACACATGTCTCCATAGTGGGAGTGTAAATTGTTTATGGGCAGGCTATAGCTCTTCTCCTCTGCCTTTCACCCGGGGGAGTGAATGGGAGAAGAGATCTCTTAAGTCTGTTGTCTGGCTTGTAACACATGCCTACAGTGCTGGGTACCAGATCTTTGACAGGTGAGAGTAGGTGCCATTTTTAAAAACATGAAAGCCCTGACACAGAGCCTAGAACAAAGTTGGTGTTCAGTCAACATATTTATTGTCTACAAGAGTGATCAGCTGTTGGTCCCCTTAGACTCCTAAATCTTTAACTTTATGACATGTCATACTTAATTCTTTGACAAATAAAAGTATATGTGTGTTTGTGTGTGCATTGAAGAAAGAGATTGTGTGAGAGTTTGTTAATGAATTCGTTTTGGAGGTAGTGGGAAGGAGGAATAGAGACCTGAACCAATACATCCTCACACTTCAAAAACTAATTAAGCTGGGATTTAAAAGATTTCAACAACTTGCTCTAGATGACAAGAATGATAAAAGAGAAACACCAAGAATTCCCTGTCATACTTTGCTAGACTTTAGCTATTGACACATAAATTAAAACAAAAAACAAAACCTGTCATATGGTTCTAAAAATGCAGCACACTTTTGGGGATCAGAGTAGAACTACATTTTTCTTGGTAAAGACTTCCCTTCCCGTCCCTGTACCTGAACTACGTGACATACTTCCTCATTGCATGCAATGATATCTCTGAGTTCAAGGTCATTTCTGTCATGTATTCCATGCACCTGGTCCTCTTCAAGGGATCACTCTATTAGTGAATGTCACCTCCCCAGGCATCCCATTCTAGAAGCCAGAGTCTCAGCAATCATCTTGAATAACCACTTCACTGTACCTCTAAGTTCTAACAAATTTCCCTCCTAAATACATTTCATGTCCATCTACTATTATCTCTACTGCCAGTGTTCTCATCCACCATGATCTTTAGCCTGGACAACTATAATAGCTTCCAAAAGGGCTTCCCTACCTATAATCCATTCTGCTCACAGCAGGCAGAGAGACCTTCAAAGGGGGGAAGGGTGTGGGAAGGAAATCTGATTATGTCCTTCACCAGCTTATGTCTCCGAAGAACAAAATCCTTAATTTGACCTAAAGGGACATGTATGGTCTGGTCCCTGCCAACCTCTTCAGCACCATCTTTTAGCATATGATTCCCAGCTCTTCCTGCTCTATACACACTGGCCATCATTCACTGTTTCAAAACATACCATGCTCTGACTGCCCAAGAAAGGCTCACTACCCAATCACCTGCACTCCACCTACTCATCCTTTGTATCTCAGCTTGAGCAGCACCTTCTCAGAAAAGCCTGCCAACAATTCCCCAGACTCAGTGAGTTGGGTGACCTCCAAGATAGCCCTTAATGGTGCCTATTTTGGGTATTCAGACTCTTGTGTATTCACCCACGGTGTACAGGATCGGTCTTTGTGGCCATCAGAAGGTAGGAGAAGTGATGGAATGTGTCACCTCCAAGGTTAGGTTATAAGGCACTACCACTTCCATCTTGGCTGTCTTCTTCTTACTCTATTTGCTCCGGGGGGAGCCAGCTCTTATGTTGTAAACAGCCCAGAACTGAAGCCTCCTGCCCAGAGCCATGTAAGTGATCTTCAAAGTACATCCTTCAGCCCCAGTCAAGTTTTCGGATGGCTGCAGCCCTACCCAATAGCTTGGCTGTGTCTTCATGAGAATCCTTGAGACAGAACCACTCAGTTACACCGCTCCTGGATTCCTGACCCTCAGAAACTGTGTGAGATTACACATTTGTTGTTTTAAATCGCTAAGTTTGGGGAGTGATTTTGAGGATAATTACTCACACAGTCAATAACAAATACACTTGGTTAGATGTCACTGTCATACCCTCTCTCAGAGCCTTATTCTTCTCCTTCCTCATGCATATCCCATTTGGTAATTATATATTTAATGAAGTAAACTGATTAATGTTGGTCTCTTCATAGCTTTTGTCTCTCCATCTCACCATAGCATTTCCAGAACTCTACACCAGGCACAAAGTGGACCCTGAAAAATGCTAGGTAATTGGACTGTCATAGTCTGACCCATAGAAGACTTTCCTTCACTTAATCATGTTGCTAAGTTACCTTTCGGTGGGGAGTCACCATACAAAATTAGTCAGTCATTAACGTGAGCTCTCCATATACACAAATCCCCCAACCACAACCTCATCCGCCATTAATGTCACTAGGCATCATATCTTCAGTTGGGAAGACTTGGTGCCGAACTGCCTTCCACCCAAGAGACTATCAGTAACAATAAAATAGCATCTGATTCAGGTCTGGCCAGATTTCAATCTCTCTCCCCTCACTGTCTTGCAGACCTATGAAAGCCCAGGGCACTGAGAGGCTTTCTCACCCTTGAAGGATAATTATCAACCAATCTCCACATTAAGTACAATGTCTTCCTAAAAACTAGAGGTAGATGCTATCAGTGCCCAACCAGGGGGCTAAGGGCCCCTGTGTCTCACAGTTTTTATTTTTATTTGGTTGATTTTCATTCCACACAAATGACAACCACTTTGCTGGCCTCCCTTCTGTAACATTCAGAGTGTGGGTCACAAATGGCATCATTTTCTAAGTGAAATGTAGCCAGTAGCACCACAAAGATATATGACAGACCATTAACACGCAGTGTTTAACCAAAGCTGGTGATAGATTTTATTTTCTCCTTTCCCCGTTCCCTCTCAACCGGTTCCCCAAATTCAGCTCTTGTGGTTAGAGAAAGCCATTTCACTTCAAGAAAAACAAGGGTTTAGCCATTGCTTCCAGCAGATTGACTGTAGAAGCAACAATTGTCCAGCCTTGCTTCAATATACATTTTCAACTGGGGTGCTTGCTTTAAAAAAAAAAAAAATCAAATTTAGAATCCCATCCTGATATATTCAGTCAGGATTTCCAGTAGAGGAGGCTAGGAATATGCATTTTAACCAGTAACCTCTGAAGTGGACTCTCTTACCAGGCTCACGTGTGACCTAAAATCACTTCCACTGTAATGAGCTAGGATCTCCCAAATGCACACATTTGCTCTAATACAAGTGACAGAAAACAGAGGAAGACAATGAACCTTCTCAAGCAAAAAACAGTGGGAACTTCATTTTCAAGTACTACCAGATTATGCTTCTCAAAGAACCGAAAGGAACAAACTATACACATACCACAGACTAGATAGCTCAAATCCTTTTCATAATCAACGAGGGCTAAAAAAAAAAAAAAAAAGTCATATAGCAATAAAAATAACAATACTCTTCTTGGAGTTCACTTTCCTTAGTGAACTCACAAATAAGGAACCAACTTTAATATCTCCTCAAAAATATCTCCTTCAGAAGGTAAGCATTTGAGGAAATGGCCAGGAAGGTTTTTTTTTTTAATGTCACTTATCATTATAAAACGTAGTGTTCCAAAGTAGAGGACTGCATATTCTTTACACGTTTCTTTGCCACTATTTCTTATCTTCTCAGGGGTCATGATGAAGAAGCTATTTTTGGCCCCTACTTCCAGCCTACTTTAAATAAACCTACCTGAAATTTTGAGGGATATTTCTATGTGACTGGCTGATTCTGCATTATTTTCAGTTTTCAAAATACAAATGATCTACGTGAAAATATTTACCTACATACAACCTTAAATTGACTTTAATTTCTTTTCCCGTTTGTCTCTGTTGAAATGTATTTAGCTCTAAGATTCCTGTGGTCCTTGCTGAGTGTAAGTCTGGTGCTGTGATTTAATCCAGTACTTCTTTTAATCTGCCCCAAAGCCCCACAAAAGAGGGATTTTTTTTTCCTTTTTATAGATCAGAAAAGGCTCAGAGAGTTTACAACACGTGTCTAAGTTCACATGGCTCATGGGTGATGAACCAAGATTTAAATCAACTCTGAATGTTCCAGCAATCCCATTCCTGGGTATACATCCAAAGGAAATGAAATCAGTATCTCAAAAAAGGTATCTGCACACCCATGTTCATTGTGGCATTATTCACAATAGCCAAGATATGGAAAAAACTTAAGTGCCCATTAGGGATGAATCAATAAAGAAAATGTGGCATGTGTATATATAGTTATATAGCAGGATTTCCTTCTTTTTATGGCTGAATAATATTCCATAATAGGATATTCCAGTACTCCATATGTTACGACACGGATGAACCTGGAGAACATTATGCTCTGCAAAATAAGCCAGACAGCAAAAGACAAATATTACACGATCTCCTCTGTATGTAGAATCTAAAACAGTCACACACATAGAACGAGCAAGCAGAACAGGGCTGGGGGGAGAGGGGCAAAAGGAGAGGGAGAGAGAGAATCTTAAGCAGGTTCCATGCCAAACACGGAGCCCAACATGGGGCTCAATCTCACAACCCTGAGATCATGACCTGAGCCGAAATCAAGAGTCGACACTTAACTGCCTGAGCCACCCAGTTGCCCCAACTGCTAGACCAAGTTCTAAAGACAGTTCTGGATTCTAAAGGAGCCAGCCACCTGCAATTAATTTAATGGGATTAAAGGAAATGTGAACTGTGTCCTCCCCTACATTACCAGACACAGAAAGATGGACCCCTGCAAGAAAGAGTACCACGAAGGAAAAATTAAAGCCACCAAATGAAACTATCTCATACAAAGCCAGAATGATGAGGTGTGCCTATGTGGGACAGTTTATGGTACCCTCTAAAGACCCAGAGAGACATGTAATAAATCTCTAAGTACTCAGGAAGTCTGGGATGAAGACTGCTTGGTGATTAATCCAGATAGAAACTATTTAAAGTCACTGATTTGAACATCGAAGTAGGTGACCATAGAGATAAACTTCCGCATAAGTACAAATGAAGCCCACGTTTTAAAAATATTCAAGCCAGTGCACCCTTCCTGTACTAATTCTTATGGATACCATACAAGTATGGCAGATATGTAGAGAAAAGATAAAAACAAGCTGTTCAGGGCACTTCAGTGTTAGACCTGGTACCTTCCCTATTTCTTGAATGGACTCTATATCTGAGGGTTTTATCAAGACTTTAAACCTCCAGGTAGAAAAAGCTTTTATAAATCTTCAAACACTACTAAGAAAACTTGGAAAGTATAACGATTTTTTTTTTTTTCTATCAACAACTCTCCTCTATTTGGCAGAGCTTTGAGTTATAGAGAAGAGATCATTTTTTGGAAGTATTTTGAGAACTTTTTTCCCTTCCATATTTGCATTCAACTCTCTTATCTTCAGTACCAGGCCACTCAGATTATCTATGGCTGGGGCAAGTGAAAAGGAGGGACTCCAGCCGGACTAAGGTGGAGGGTACTAGCAAAGGTTTGAGCCTTAAGGAAGAACCTATAAACTCAAAAATTCAAAAAGTTCTACTCTACACATTTTTACAAAGGAAAAACCACCATACAGAAAAACCCAAACTCAAAAAGCAAAATTCAAGGATGTGCTTAGCATAGCTTGAGGCCAAAGACTGTCAAGTTTTAGGAACTGGTTTTGGAGGATCCATTAACCCCATAAAATCATAGACAAACTGTAGGAATATGGCCTCCATAGACAAACTGTAGGAATATGGCCTCCTCCAACAAATACTCTTTGTTGGAGAGGGTTGATGGAGTTCATCCTACTATAAAATACATCTGACATCCCCCAATCAAAAAGGAATTTAGTTCTGGTTTCCTCTAGAAAAGATTTCTAGTTTCCTCAGACTCTTTGGATGCTCAGGGCACCTGGGTGGCTCAGTCGGTTAAGCATCCATTCTTGATTTTGGCTCAGGTCATGATCTCAGAGTCGTAAGATCGAGTGTTGTGTTGGGCTCAGTGCAGAGTCTACTGGAGATTCTTCCCTCTCCCACTCCCTACCCCTGTTCTCGCTCTCAAATAAAAAAAAATAAATAAAATCTTTAAAAAAAAAAAAGATTCTTAGGATGTTCAAGCTGACAGGGCCTTTAGATATAATACGTCAAGTTTCTCATTTTACACATGCAAAAACTGAGACACACAGATGTGATGTTTACTACCTTCACTTAAAGAAGCTAACATGAGTTTTTCACTTTCTAAATCAAGCCACTGCTTTATAAAACTTGATTAATGCATTTAGAGAGACCCCACTGGCCAAACCACAGCTGAACAGATACACCCACCTCAGCTTTAACAAGCTATCATGTGCATCTAACATATTTCTTAGAAAATAAAATCGTAAAACATACCATGTTTAATCAAATTTAAGGTAACAATTATAATTTATGAAGCAATAAGGCAGAAAAAATACTTCCAATTAAATCACAATATGCCATTGATGGTAGAATGCATTTCAATTTCTGAAATGTGAAAATGTGAAAAACTACACACTTTAGAACTGATGAAAAACAATACTGCCAAAAAGTAATGTGTTGATTTATATGGCTCTTGGAAGAACAGAATGTAGTAAACTTCCTTTTGTAATAATTAACAGGTAAGAAAGAGCCCGTGGAACATCTCATACATGAAAAGCCCTCTTTCTGACACGTCAGAAACCAGCATAGGATGAGTTAATCAAGAGTTGCACAAAAGAAGAAATCATGCAAAATTATTCATACATACTTAAAGTATCTATTTTAACACACATAGTGTTCATTTTTTCATCTATCTTTTAAAGTAGATTGAAAAAAAATTTTTTTAAACCTATGTTCCTGGTTTAGGATCCTATAGGATCTTTCTTGCTATAAACTATACTTATAATTTAGCATCTATGATATTCAATTTAGGTTCATTTGAAATGGAGTGATAATGTAAAGATACTTGCAAAGCAATTTGAATGCATTAGATTTTTTTATGACTTCTCTTTAAATTTTATAGTCCTTACCTACACCTAATTTAATAGCAGTTTTTAAGCAACCAAAACTTTTATCGAGTCTTTCTAAAGGATTCACACAAGTTCTCAAGGAAACAGCAACTCTCTTTTTCCACACTTCTATTTCATTGGTTTAAGTAATAATTAAATTATATTATCAAGAGTAACAATAGAACAGGCACAAGCAGGTTTGGGAATAAACAACAGACTGCTGGAACATCATACGTGGCAAGTGAAGCGTGCAAGTACACACCAGCTTCCAAGGTGGCACCCACCGATGCCTGCCTCCAGGTATTCAAGCTCCTGTGTAGTTCCCTCCCACATCGAATAGGGCTGACGAGATACTGCAGCAACGGAGGGTGATTTCTGAGATGAGGTGGTAAAAGACATTCCAGCTTCCCACTTGTTCTCTCCTTGGTTGCTTATTCATGGGAAGCCAGCCACCATGTCAGGAAGTCACTCAAGCAACCCTATGGAGAAGAGTCCACGTGGCCTCGTGCCAACAACCAGCATGAAATATCCAGGCGTGTGAATGAGACACTGGGGAAGTGGATCATACAGTCCTAGGCAAGCCTTTAGAAGGCTATAGCAACCTAGGCTGACATCTCTACTGCAATCTCATGAGGGACCCTGGCCCACCACCACCCAGCTAAGCCACTCCCAGATTCCCGATCTACAGAAACTGTAAGAGGTAACACATGTTTATTAATTTGGGATGGTTTGTCACATATTCAAATATAGCAGCCTGCTAGCCGATGTGGGCAGTGAGCAGGTTGAGGGTACCTTTCAGAATGAACAAGATGGTTAAGTGGAGGTTCCGTCATAGAGGTTATCTGGATTTCTATACTACTGGAGGTTACCAAATATCCTTTTGTATGTGAGGCTATGTCGCCATTCCTAATTCCCCAGTTAGGTACTAAACCAAAGATGAGTAATGAATTAAGAGAGGGAGTTAATGGCACCAGCAAAGCAACAGGGTTGGGTTAAAGATGAATAAGCCCCATACACAAATGGAAATTGGGAAGAAAAAGGGACATGATGAGACCAAACACACCCTTGTACGTGCAGCCTTCCTGAGGGCAAACCTCCAACCAGACATCCCACTTCAACACCTGCTGTGGATTCCAGCCAAGAACCTCAGTCCCATTTGCTTTCCTATCTTCTTCTACTGCATTGCACCTTCAAAGGTCTACATCAAGGAGTGATCAGCCTTGGAATTGTCAGGCTCCAAACAGTGGGTCTCAGAAGCCCCCACGAAATCTGTTTCAGAACCAAACAAAACTAGGGGCAGAAGAAGCATGGAAAAAAGGATTCAGAAAACACCTACACTGCAAAATACTCAATCCAATCCATCTTTGTATGTTAAAAAAAATCAATTAGCAGAAACTATTGACATTCTATTTAAATCCCATGGTCAAGACTTAGCTAAATAAATCCATTCTGTGAAAAATAACAGTAGGCTAATGTATTTTATGAGCATGTATTAGGTGAAGCAGGCTTTTACGATCTCAAAATTCACAGAAGGGCAAGGCTGGTTATTTGATTGACAATAACAAAAACAGAAGCCATGGTTCTCATGTGTCCTGAATACACTGTATTTCTTACCTAAATAAGCAATTTCTTACCCTATAAAGGCAATATTATCATCCCAATTTTACAGATCAGGAAACAGGTCATGAAGATTAAGACTTTAAGCAAAATCGCATAGCCAGCCTGCCTTTGGGGTACCCATTTTTGCTACAATACACTAAGGAGGGGCAGCTGATGCATGGATGCTTCTCACTTTATCCTTTCTCTCTTTGGCACTGGTAAGAGCAGGGGATTTCGAGTGGCTCACTCTCTGGGATGGTTAGATTGCTTCTAACTGTCTGACAACTTCAACGGGTATAAGGATAGACAGGTTGCAGGGAGAAGGGAAGAGGGAAATCAGAGCTAAACTCCAGCTCAAAATTAGGAGCCTAATTTTGGTAAAAACACAGAGAATTAACTCTTCAGTCCCTCACCCTCCAGGACTGAAATCATGAGGACAGCAAAGAAGGTAGCATCAGGAACTCAAAACTCAACCCCACCTCCTACAAGCTGTGTGATCTTGGGTAAGTCAGATAAGACCAACATCACCAGGTTGTCACAAAGATTAAATAAGATGGTCCATAAAGTAGTTGCAAACAGCATGCACCCATTACACAAATGGTACTGATTACCAAAATTATCGGTGCTTATGTGCATAAGTTTTGCAATCACTCTACTTGGGTTTGAACCCAGAGTGAGCCACTTACTATCTGGGTGACCTTGAGTGAGGTATGCCACACTGCCTTAAGACTCAATGGTTTCATCAGTAAAATTGTGCCAACTCACTGAGCTGTCATGAGGAATTGTTATGAATTCAGTGCAAGTATTGCTAACTGAAGATACTGAATGCTCACTTATATTGGACCACTATGCCAAACCTTTATATTCATATTATTATAGTGATAAGTCTTCATTGTTCTTATCTTCTCACCTACTAAGGTAGGTACTACTGCACGGTACTCAAGAAGTACTTAATAAATGCAGCCTCTAGGAACAGCACCTATAAGCAAGCACTCCTACAACAAGAGGCTGGGCTTCCGGGGAACACGATCCTAGCCCCACTGGCCAAGGGGACCACCCAACATCCTGCATTTACCCTTTGCCATTCCTTCCCTCCTATCAAAGCCACTCTCCTGACTAGGTCATTAAAAACCAGCTGAGGGGTGCCTGGGTGGCTCAGTCGTTAAGCATCTGCCTTCAGCTCAGGTCATGATCTCAGGGTCTTGGGATCGAACCCCGCATCGGGCTCCCTGCTCGGCGGGAAGCCTGCTTCTCCTTCTCCCATTTGCCCTGCTTGTGTTTCTGCTCTCACTGTGTCTCTCTCTGTCAAATAAATAAATGCAATCTTTAAAAAAAAAAAAAAAAAACCCAGCTGAAATGGAATGCAGGGCTGGAAAGTGACCTCAAGAATCCTGGGCCAGCTCCCTCACCTATAGGCAAGGCTACAAAAATAAATAACAAATCTTTTAAGGGGACAAAAAAAAAAAAGGCAGAACAAATCTATTTTAAAGACTCCTTCCTTCCTTTTACAATCACAATGTCCTTCATAAGTGCCCTGATTTTGATATTTCCACTGCCATAGTCTGCCCCTGCATCTGGCCGCCTTCCACATCTAACTCTGATTTTTCTTGTTCGCTGAATAGATCTAGCCAAGGCGAAGAGACAATTAGATGGCATAAGAATGAATGAGATTTAAAAAAAAAAAAAGATTCCTTATAAATAACTCCCTGCAAAAATCTTGAAATAACCATGGAGAACTGACATCCCATCTACAAAACTAACAACATGAAGACGACCCCCACCCCAAAAAAAAAAAAAAAATAGTGGGCCATGTAATGTCTATGCTGGAATCCCCTGAGAAATTCAAAAACAGGCACAATCTCAGTCTCATGTTCAATAATAACCTAAAGATTTTTTCACATTTTGATGACCTAACAGTATTCTCACCTGCAGCCAAGGTCTTTAGCAGAGGGACTCCCTGGCAATAATGCTCTTAATGGGGCGGCTGTGGGGCTCGGTTAAGCGGCTGCCCTTGGCTCAGGTCATGATCCCAGGGTCCTGGGGTGGAGCCCCATGTGTCAGGCTCCCTGCTCGGTGGGAGTCTGCTCCTCCCCCCACTTGTGCACTTCTCTCCCTCTCTAATATAAATAATAAAATATTTTAATAAATGCTTTATTGTCATTAAATGCCTATGAGAGAATAAGTTTACCAGTCCCTCACTGCCATCCACCTCATCAATGGCAGAAGCACATGTGTTTCCAAAGGTTCCAGACCAATGAGACAACAACTTAAAGATAGAGATGAGCCAGAAGGCTACATATCCAGAGTACTGGTTCCCCAGAGAACATAAAAACAATAGACCTTCAGTCAAGGCCAGCTCAACTGCCAAGATACTTGTGGAGACTGTCTACTCCTCCCAAACCTGGATACTCACCAACAGGCACCAACACAAACCCACACACACTTGTACAAATATGCATGTACATACACAACCTGTGTGCACAAGCAATTCACTAAAGACTTAAGCACATCTCCAGTGACAGATAAGCCAAAAAAAAAAAGTGCATGATTTAAGACACTTTTCCTTTTTTGTTCTCATTAACAGATGCTGGTCCTATATTAAATACAGGCTAACTCTAATAGAAAATAAATATTTTTATCAGTAGCCTGTCATATTCCCTGCTGCTAATCTTTAATATGGAGCCAAATCTCACAAGCAGTACCAATTAGAAACTATGCAGGAATGTGCACGGACAACCAATATTTCACAAGGCTTTAGGGATAGTTTAAAAAAGAAAATCATGCACTGGCCATTTGCATTCATGGTTTAGGTCAACGTGTTTGGGCTGATTTAACATCTCGGCTCCTCACCTTGTTCGGCTTGACAATGTGGTTCAGTCTGGGCAAAAGTATTCTCATTAAGAAACATTTATGGAAGGATCTACATGCCCCTAAGTGGGGCATGCAGAAGTTAAGTGAAAATCTATCACACAACAGATTCAGAGGGAGCCCTTAGCAATTATGTGGCCATTACAGGAACTGGGAGAGAAAAATGTCACGACATTTTAAGTAGAATAAAAGGATAAAAAGCAAGTTTGGTTAATGTAGGTATGCATGTTACATATCTACATGTATCATCTATATACTCACAGAAAAAAGACAGGAAGGATGTCAACATCAGATCATTAACAGTGACTAAGGAGTGGGTTTCAAGGTGATTTCCCCCCCTATTTTGCATATCTGTATTTTCCCCCAGAGTTAACACAAATGATCTCTGTGATAGTTACATTAACTCCAAATGGTAGCAAAGGCAGAAAGTACATACTTCATATACTATTAACCTGGAGGAAATTGTTTTCAAAGCTACTTAAAGCTTTAGCTAATTTGGCATGTTAACTCAGAGGTCTGTTTTCCCAAGTCAGTTACTGGGTATATCTTCGCTTGTTTGTTTGGGGATGTGGATGGTGTGCTGGAGCTCAAGAGTGTAGGCATTTGGCAAAAAGCAACCCAAAGTATGATACGGACAATTTCAATTAGCAGTGCTTCTCTAAAAGCATGCAAAATTGACAGGGTTTCTGAGATGTCAAAAGAGGCCCAGGACGCTTTTGATTTTTGAGGATTCTAGTATAAAATGTCCAGGAATATTAGATATGTTAATCAAAATATAATATTTATAATACATAATATAACAAAATATATCTAATTAATTAAAATTAATTAAAATCTTCTGAAGATACCTATATGGATCTATGTCACCCTTCATTTGTAGATGATGTCAAAGGTCTAAATTTGAGGTCATTTTTGCTCCACAACCACCCTGATGCTGTGGAAACGTGTAATAGATTGCCTGGCCCCTCTCAAGAAGAAAATGCCTCCACAGGACAGCTACCAAAAAATAAATAAATAAAAATAAAAATAAACTTCTGAAATGTTCTACTCCTAAAAGCATTTGGTGGAAATATTTGCAGTTGTGTCCTTTACCATTTCATCAAATCTGACTAATTAAAGAAGAAAAGAAGGAAGAGAAGGGAAATAGTAAGCACTCTTTGTAGACTGCTGTAATATATCCCACTGGCATGTGATATTTACATTTAATTTAGACTGAACAGGACTCTAGCCAATCTCTTTAGGAATTGAATGTTTCCTTCAAAGGGATGCCAGGATATAAATCCTGATATCAACACCCATGTCAATACCAAAAGAGAGACATTTAAAAGCAGCGTCCCGAGGGAACCTATTTACCAGGGAAAGGGGACACTAGAGGGGCAATTAATGTGAAAGAACATGGAAGGACCCAACACCCACCGTAAGACCAACCTGAGAAATTCTTCCCACTCAGAAATTCTGAGGAGAAGAGGCAGTACACTTGGGGGGCAGTGAGAGGCAGTACACTTGGGGGGCAGTGAAGCCGGAATCCTTCCCCCACCTACAGCCCATCTCTTCCCCCATTCACATCCTAAGCTTGGCAGCAATAAAAATAATGTAATTTTTGACTGGGAAAACATGCATTTTTCCCCTTTGTGGTTGTTCACAGGAGTGTTATATCCATTTGAGCAATCCGGGTGATGCCCTGTTATGGTTTGTCAGGTAAACCCTTTATCGTAATCCAATCAGGGCACAGGATGGAGTCATCTTTGTGAAATGCCGAGTCAGAGAGCCACTGTCCAGGAGAAGGGAGCTCTGACTCGATACACCCATGTTCCACTCACGTTGGCTGGCTTGCCATTAGAGTTCATTCCTATAGCAGGGTACTGGATAAAAAGGAATGCACAACTCAGGACTGAAATGTATTCGTTCATTCTACACCTGTTTGGCTCCTTCTTTGGGCACAGCTCTGTGCTATACATTGGATCCCAAGGGAGGAGGACTGCTGCCCACTTTGCTTGAAGAATTGAACCACACTGAGTATGAAATATAAGTGCAAGGTGTCTTGAAACGTCTCTGATAATGCTCCATAAATTTCACTTACAGAATTAGCCAAGCCTTTAAGTAGAAAGAGGCCTGTCCCATGAGTGTGAGTTCCAGGGTTACTTTATCCTCTGCACCTCAAGGTTTCTATGACCTAGAGCAATGACTTCATAATAATGTCAGTGTGTAATGTTATTAACCATAGAGTGCCACTGACGCAAAACGGCAGCCTATGTGCTAAATACAGCCAGCTGAGAAGTTTTTTGTCTGGCTCACACACTGCTTTCCATGCTTTTAAAAAATTAGTTGCCAAGCAACCCGAGCATCCTTCAATGGATGAATGGATAAACAAAATGTTGAATACACATATAATGGAATATTATTTAGCCTTAAAGAAGAGGGAAATTCTGACACGTGCTACAACGTGTTTGAACCTTGACATTGTGCCGAGTAAAAGAAACCAGTTACAAAAAGATGGATATTGCACGATTCCATTCATCTAAGGATCCTAGAGTACTCAAATTCACAAAGACACAAAGTAGAATCGTGGGTTGCCAGTGGCTGGGGCAGGGTGAAGCATGGGGAGAGAGTTTAATGTTTGATAGGTAGGGGAGTTTTGGTTTTGCAAGATGAAAAGAGTTCTGGAGATTGGCTGCACAACCGTGTAAATGTACTTCCCAATACCTTACATTTAGTATCAATGCGATGTGACTGAATTGGACACTTAAAAATGATTAAGATGATAAATTTTAAGTCCTATGTGTTTAAGCACAATTAAAAACAAGTAATTACCATGATGTAAAAATTGGGATAATTCACAGAAAACAAATTTCTGATTTCCAGTTGATCTTCAAAAATGGAGAAGACCTGGGAACACAGGGCCTGCCCCACTGTCCCTCATGGACGGCGAGAACAGAGCAGTGATATTCCCTCTGTATGCTCCAGCTCTCCCAAGTCCCCGCCACCCCTGTCGGCAATCTGCATAGTGCCCTTCCTTTATTTACGTCCAGACTTCCCAACAGGGGTATGTAGAGTGCTCGTTGTATGAATTTTGACTCTTACTCCCATTTCGAGCCAGAGCACCTTATCAATAGCCATTAGAGCTGGGTGTGGCAAGAGAAGGATACCACCTCTTATCCCGACCAGTGTATTAGGGTTTCCTGATCTCTGAATACATGAAGCCTAAAACTAGATGGAAGGGAGTAAGACAGGCACTACGCACAACAGCTAGAACTAAGCCCAATATACTGGGACTCACTAGTGATGAAAAGCCATCAGCTTGCCCAGCTCGATGACACTCAATCTCACTGCAGGGGTGAATGCAACCCTCCACTCTCTCAACGCTGGAATGGCCAGTCTCTGAGTTGAGGTGCTGGACCTCGCACTGTCCAGAGTCCTCATATCACAGTCAGCTCACAGAGATGGTCTTGGTAGCCACAGGCCATACTAAGGTCCTTCTCCTTCTCCATGGTGACTAATGGAGCACTGCAGACACAGATCTAGAGATAACGTCCTGTCGCCCGCTATCCCACCCCCAGGAAGATTTACTATACAGAGAGTCATTTCGTGTTCTAGCGTCTTTTGTTGTATTGAATAATTCTATAATACCAGAAGTCATATGAAAAGGTTACTTCTGGGGCGCCTGGGTGGCTCAGTTGGTTAAGCGACTGCCTTCGGCTCAGGTCATGATCCTGGAGTCCCGGGATCGAGTCCCACATCAGGCTCCCTGCTCAGCAGGGAGTCTGCTTCTCCCTCTGACCCTCCTCCCTCTCATGCTCTCTGTCTCTCATTGTCTCTCTCGCAAATAAATAAAATCTTAAAAAAAAAAAAATTTAAAAGAAAAGGTTACTTCTGGGCAGTTTCCATAGTACTTTATGCCTAATCATGGAGAGTGAATGTAGTGTTTTACAGGTCTTAGACATTTCAATTTGACAGAAGGGTAATGCCTACCTCCACCCCAACTACGAAGCTTGGACAAAATGTGTGGATATGATTTTGGCTGTCACATGATGAGGGCTGGGTGCTACCAGCATTTAATGTGCAAAGGCAGGGATGTCAAAGGATCTCTGATACTTGGGATGATGTCCCACAATGGAACCATCCCACTCAAGTGGTCAATAAGGTCCTCAATTTAAAGAAAAAACACACTGGGGGCGCCTGTGTGGTTCAGTTGGTTAAGCACCTGACTTTGGCTCAGGTCATGATCTCAGGGTCCTGGGATGGAGCCCCATGTTGAGCTCCATGCTCAGCGGGGAGCCTGCTTCTCCCTCTCCCTCTGCCTCTGACCCGGCTCATGCACTAGTGCACTCTCTCTCTCTCTCAAATAAATTAACAAAACAAAACATACTGATTTATGTTAGCTACCTGGGACCTTCAGGCTGTTTAGCATGTGACCAAGGATACAGAACTTGTGCACCAATGTCACAATACCAGAGTTGGAGCCCCAAAGCCTGGCTGCAAATATGAACACTTTATATTCACGTGCAAGCCTATAACTTTTCTGAATCTGTTTCCACATCTGTTAGGTGAGGCCAATGACCCTTGTCCACTATTCAAGTTTTCTGGAGATTCATATAAAACATGGATATCAGAGAGTTTTTTTAACTATAAAGCAAAGGATACATTTAAAGGGTTACTTTTTAAAAAATCTGTGAAAATAACCCAGATGTTCATCAATGGATGAATGGATTAAAAAATATGAGATTTTATATATAATGAGAACATTATTCAGCCCTTATAAAGGAGGAAACTCTGACACATGCTACAAAAAATGAAACTTGAAGGCATTTTGCTAAGTGAAATAAACCAAATAGAAAGGACAAATACACGATTCCACTTCCATGAGGTACCTTGCAGAGTCAAAATCACAAAGACAGAAAGAAGATACGTGGTGACCTGAATCTGAGGGTGAAGGAAATGGGAAATTATTGTTTAATGAATGTAACAGTTTCAGTTTGGGAAGATGAGAAAGTTCTGGAGACAGTGGTTACACAATAGTGTGAGGCACTTCATGCAAATAAATTGTACATTTAAAAATGGTTAAAATGGTAAATTTTGTCATGTATTATTTTACCAAAATAAAAAAAAGTTTAAAAAAGGCTTCCTCATTTATAAAAATGAATATATGTGCATTGTGGAAATCAGAAAATGCAGATAAGTAAAGGAAAATATAAATCGTTTGTAACACAGAAATAATCACACTCGTTATTTTGGTTTATATCCTCCCAGGATCCTTTACGGATCCTTTAAGATTAAATATGTTCAAGAAAATATTATCTGGCGAATGTTGACTCTTACACTATTTTTATAAAATATTCAGTTGTTGGGGCGGGGTGCCCTGGGTGGCTCAGCCAGTTAAAGCATCTGACTCTTGGTTTCAGCTCTGGTCATGATCTCAGGGTCGTGGGGTCAAGCCCTGCATCAGGCTCCATGCTCAGTGGGGAGCCTGCTTGATAATCTCTCCTCCCTCTCCCTCTGCTCTCCCCCATCATTCACACTCACCCTCTCACTCTCTCTCTCTAAAAATAAATAAATAAATCTTTAAAAAAAAATACTCAGTTGGGATAAGGCAAGGAGGAATTGGCAGTAGCAGAAGGAAGGTGAGAAGTAGTAGTCCCTCTCAACACCTAGGTGAGCACTTTTCATTTCTAGGATTCTTCTTAAGGAATACCTGTTTTATCAGATCAGGTTAAAAATATAACAATGAAAGAGACATATAAATTGATTAAAATTTTTTAATTGTACTAAAAAATAAAGAATACCAAACATCTAGGAAATACACTTTATCTGTAAGGCCCATAAACAGATCAAACACAGTGGAATGTTTATAAATAAAATTATCTGATGCCTGGGATTTACTTCAAAAGAATCCAGTGGCAGGAAGTAAACTGGAATGGATGTCCAGATGAAACAAGACTGGCCAACAGGTGATATCGTTAAAACTAGGTGATGGGTATATCAAGATTTATTACACCATTCTTTCTACTTCTGGGGGGAATAAACAGATCAACTTAAAAGGAGAAAACACAGGGGTGCCTGGCTGGCTCTGTTGGTAAAGCATGCAACTCTTGATATCGGGGGTTGTAAGTTTGAGCCCCACATTGGGTGTAGAGGTTACTTAAAAGTAAAACCTTTGGGAAAAAAAAATAGAAAACACAGTAAGCAATGAATAGAGACTAAACAACTATTTATCCCATCCCCCACTCTATTGCTAGCTGTCTAGTTGTTCTGAATTTCTTTTAAACTCCATGGTTCAAAAGAATTACTTAAAAAAAGCAAGCAAACCAAACTGTCAACTACTGAACAACAAGTTCAATTTTGCCAGTGATAGCTGTAGAAAAGCGGATTTCAGTGTTTTTAAAACTTGGATGCATTTACTAATTTTGTTACTTCAAGAGAACAGAAAGAAAGGTCATCTCTTTTTCCAGAAACCTATGAACCAGTCTGCTTTTTTTTGTTTTTCATTAAAATTTTAAACATGAAATATGTTCTGGCAAATGAAAAACCCAAATGCACCTGCCCACATTAGGGATTAATGGCTTGGAAAATTCCATTTTTAAAAATTGCCGTGGTTGAAACTAAGGAGCATTCCCCCTCTTTATTCAAGTGTATGCAAATTATTTCATGTAACTTTCTACCAAGGCAATATAAATATATAATAGGAATTTCCCCTCAAATTTTGTATTTAAGGAAATACAGAAGAAAGTAACAGTTCTTTAAATGGCTTTGAAAATCATGAATGCATATACAAGGGCCTATCACTCAAAGAAAGGTACAGAGTGTTATTTATAAAAGCATCCATATGATCTTCAATTGAACCTCTAGGTAAAACTTCAGAAGACACGGGGTGCCTGGCTGGCTCAGTCGGTGGAACCACGTGACTCTTGTTCTCAGGGTTATGAGTCAAGCCCCACATGGGGTACAGAGATTACTTAAAAATAAAATCTTGAAAAAATTTCATAAGACTTTATTAAACAGACCTTTCTACTTGACAAACTTATTAAATATACCCTTCAAAAGCGCCTAATGATTACTAGGACATACCACGGGTTTGTCAGGAAAAAACTATAACCAACCAACTTCTTTACCTTATTCCTGGGGTTCTTTATTGCACATGATAGGTAAAAAAATATAGCAAAGGGTACCTAGATTTCCAAAGGCATTTGGTAGGATTTTCCCAAAATGTCCTTGCAAAAAGAGGACCCATGGGTGACTGGACAACCATACCCAAAAGGTAATGACTGATGAATCAATTGTAAGAAATGTCACCAATCTCTGTATTTGACTCTCCTATTCAGTGATGTTTGCATGTCTTAAATGAAAATACAAATGGCATGCTGATCAAAAACAGCTCTAAGACAGTGCTGATAATTGGATACATAAAACGAAGATTTAAAATCATTTTGTCTATTTAGAAAATTATACCCAACCTCACAAGAAAAGTTTAAAAAATACAAGTCCTATTCTTTGGGTGGGTAAAAAGAAAAAAATACAGTACATATGCACAGGGGGAAAACATTTGGAAGAAAGAGACAGGAAGGAATTATCCTTTAACAGAGAAGTGATGTGAAAAACAGGGAACAAGTTAATCTTCTTTAGCTTTGATTAGTAAGACTGAAGCAGATACAACTGGTTTAGAGTACTGAGCACTTATTATACACCAGATACCATTCTCAATACTTTACAAGTAATAGCTTATCAATGTCAGTCTATAAGGAGGGCACCATCATTATCTCATTTTTATGGATAAGTAAATTAAGACTCAAAGAGGTTAAAGAATGGTCCAAGTCACATGACTTTAAGTGAGGAGAGCTAGATTTGCATCCCAGGCTAAGAGAACAGGTAATACAAACATAACAAGCTAACATGTTAGAGGGACAGAAAGAAAGCCAATGTTGCTAGTGAGTGTTGTGTGGCATAAAACAAAAGGAAACTAGACAAGGAGCTGGGGAGTTTTTGCTGACCACTCCAGTGGAAGAGTAGAAGACTACAAGGTCATGAACACCTGTCCTTCAAAGTGGCTAAGCAGAAGCAAGAAATGACCTGTCAAAGATGAAGACAGGACTTAGACATTGAGTATAAAAGTAAACTAGACACCTCAAGTTTCTTTGATCCTATAAATAGTACCAGCAGGAGTAGTGGTAGTAGAGATGACTACTTATTGAAAATGTTCTATATGCTAGCTTCCTTACATTAGCCTTTATCCTTATAACAATATTGTCTAGTAGGTCTTATCATGTCCATTTTGAACATAGAAAAGTTAAAGGCCCATCCATAGTAATCACTAACAGGACCAGGATTCAAAGTCAGATCTGTCTAGTTACAAAAATCCATGCCCACTACACTACTTTCCTTCCCAACCTTCAGCAACCTGACCATTTGATCTGTTCAACAGGTTTTAGTAAGGATCAAACTCTTGCCAAAAAACCAGACTTTCTCTCCAACTTATGCAGTTCCCAGAAGTGTAGCCTACCCATGAATTTAAATGTAGGCTTACACAGTTTTTTTCCACAGTTAAAAAAAAAAGGCAAACGTTGCAGATACATAAAGGCAAAGTTAATTGTCCTATCCCTATCCTCCAATTCATGTCTAAAATAACCAACGTAAATACCCCAGTATTTATATTCACTCCTTTCATACAAAACTATATAAACATATGTAAATACACATATATGAAGGGTATGTTCCTTTTCATCAAAATAGAATCAAACTATATATGGTAGAATATCTCACATGAACATTGATATAAAAATTCTAAATAAAATATTAATAAATAAAATCCAACAATAAAAAGGATAATAAATCATGACTAAATGGGGCTTATTCTAGGAATGCAAGACTAGTCTAACAAAAAATCAAAATAATTTGCCATAGTTAATCAACTTAAAAAGAAAAACTATATGATCATCTCAATAGACACAGAGAAAGCATTTGACAAACCCCAACATCAATTCCTGATAAAAACCCTTGGCTAACTATAAATAAGAAGGAACTTCCTTAGCCTGGTAAAGGGAATCTGTAAGAAATCTACAATCTACATCATACTTAATGGTGGAAGAACCATCAAGACAAGATGGTGGATTAGTCTCCTGGAATCCTATTTCACTCAGGACTTCTGAAGTTAGAAATTAAAGGAAATATCAAAACCAGAGCTGAACTATGGATGAAGCAAATGAGGCACAATCCTGAGGTGCGAATTTTAAGGAAGTGCCAAAAAACCTCAGTAATCAAGAGAAATAGTATTTTCACACAATATTTTCAAAAGTCAAAATTAATGCAAAAAAAAAATCCATGATGAACAAAACATCAGTTTTATTTTATTTTATTTTTTGGGTTTTTTTGTAGTTTCAAGTTTTATTTACGTTCCAGTTAGTGTAATTCCAATGTAATATTAATTTCAGGAGTAGAATTTAGTAATTCATCACTTACATACAACACCCAGTGCTCATCCAAGTGCCCTCCTTAATCCCCATCCCCTATTTAACCCATCCCCCACCCACCTCCCTCCAGCAATCTGCCGGTCTGTTCTCTATAGTTAAGAGTCTGTTTTCCGGTTTGCCTCTCTTTTTCCCCCCTCCCCATATGTTCATCTGTTTTGTTTCTTAAATTCCACTGTGAGTGAAATTATATGGTATTTGTCTTTCTCTGACTGACTTATTTCACTTAGCATAATACCCTCTAGTTCCATCCACGTCGTTGCAAATGGCAAGACTTCATTTCTTTTTATGGCTGAGTAATATTCCTGTGTGTGTGTGTGTGTGTGTGTGTGTGTACATGCGCATGTGTGTTTAATCTCACAACTTCTTTATCCAAAAACATCAGTTTTAAATAAAGAGAAGATCAGTTAAAAGTGCCATACTAAGCCATATTAAAGCTTGAGGCAAAAATAAATACATACATACATAACACTGATCCTATCTTTATTTAAAATAATTTTGATTTTTAAAAGATAAAAAAGGGATGCTTGGGTGGCTCAGTCGGTTAAGTGTCTGCCTTCAGGTCAGGTCATGATCCCAGGGTCCTGGAATCGAGTCCCACATCGGGCTCCCTGCTAGGCAGGGAGTCTGCTTCTCCCTCTCCCACTCCCCCTGCTTGTGTGCATGCTCTCTCTCTCTCTGATAAATAAAATCTTTAAGAAAATAAAGAATAAAAAATAAAATAAAAGATATTGCTAAAATATTATTTCTCTTGATTACTAAATTTTTTAGCACCCCCTTAAATTTTGTTCCCCAAGTGAGTGCCTCACTCACTTCACCTAATCCCCCCCCTGCAGGACAGTTAAAATTGCCCTTGAAAAGTCCCATGGACTGTCTACAAAATATAATATAATATAAATAAAATACAATATTTTCCTCTCAACTCAGTCCGTCTGTCTTCAGTGTTGGAACAGCTCCCTGTTTCTCCAGATGAGCCCTGGACGAAGAAGTCATGGGAGCCTTACTCTACACAATATGTGCCTTTGAGTAGCAGAGTCACACTCAGCTCAGGGAGGTGCTGAGGCTGTGGGAGGTTCCCAGGAACTGAGAACAGCAGAATCACGTGTCCCCTGTCACCCTGACTCCAGGCACAGCCGGTGGACCTAACTGCACTCTTCTTCTATGTGCTGGTTCTTGTCTGTGTTCTTTCTCTGCCTCTCCCTGTCTCTCTGTCTCTTGGTCTCTCTTACACACACATTTGACTTGTACAATTGGAACGCATAAATATTGGGATTCTTCTGGAAGTGCTCTGCGGCCTGCCCCGTGGCTCTAGCCAGCACGCCTGACCGCTGACCAACTGACTGTCCTCGGGAGTCTCTGCTCTCACAAGTCACTAGTGATTTCTTCCAGCTGCCAAGACAAAGGCGACTCTGGCAGCCAGGCACTGTATTCCTTTTGCTTTCCCTAAATACCCATACCATGTTGCTTCCCACAAATTCACAGTTTTATCCTGAGATGAAATCGCACAACTTCTGCCAGGAATCGCATGCAGAAACATGGTTCTGTTTTGTTTCTGGACATACTGTATTTGATAAAATTAGAAGGAAGTCACCATATCAACATTTTCACACAAGAAGAAAGAAGGAAAAAAAAAAGAGAGAGAAAAGTAAAACTCAACCAGCTATGAGTTCCAGTAGAGAGAAGATACAAAAAGACGTTTCTGGAAGGTTCCAAATCTTGAGGTGTGAAATCGCCTCTCCTATTCTGCTTTGTCCCTACTTGTGGCATCTGGCCAGTCACCAACTAATATGAGAGCTGGATGCCAATTCCATTAAACATATTTAAGCCTAAATGGAGAAACAGTCATGGGGGAAAATGAAATCTCCCTGGGCCAAGTCTCTCAGTGAGAACAGACATTTCCTGCAAGCTCTCTGAAATCAGCTCTATTTTTTGGGTCACTGATACAAAATATGGACTTGGCACTAGGCCTCTCAAGGCAGAAGGGAGGCTGGATAATTATGCTCGTGTAAATACCCACGAGGTGAACGTACCTGAAATTCCAATCAGGCGCCGTTGACCACCACCAAAGCCCGCGAAAATTCTGGAGTCATAGAGTTTTAGGCCCCACCAGTTCATCCCAGGTATTTTCCAGATGAGGTAACAGAGGCTTAGCAAAACCCAGTAATGTGTCTTAGATCACATTGACAGCAGGTGTGACCCTCCACCAAAGCTTCTGCCAAGGAACCATGACGACCATGATGTTTTCTGCGGCCCCGTGGGAGGACCGTTTAAGCCCAAGGCTGGTACATGTTCCAGCCTTACGCAGTCCCTCCCCATGGTGAGGATACACGACAAGATATGGCACATTACCCAAGTGGCATCAGAAATACATCTAGGAGTCACAAGGTCACAAATGCCCACTCCTCTGAGCCTATAATAGGGAGAAACGTGGATGGAGAGGGATTCATAAAAACCTCCCTCAGTACTAGTGCATAAAAAAAAGCCAATGAGGCTAGACAAGTTCACTTGCATTCTTTCTTCATTAATTAATGTATCTTTTTTCTAATTATAACTCGATAACGATCTCACAAGGCTATTAGCTCAAAGCTGCAAAGCCTTTTTCTGTCCTGTTCATTAGTCTATCCCCTGTCCAGCTCTAAAGCTAACACCGAATAAACATCTCCTGAATAAATGAAAAAAAAAAAAAGAAGAAAAATGTATTTGTTCATTGAGGAAAATCCCAAAAACATGGTAAGATGATGTAAATAAAGCAAAACTCTCCCATCATCCCACAACACAGAGAGAGTGGCTGTTAACATTTTGGGATATTCTGTTCAGAATGTATTCCGTACGTGTACATACAGTTTTCAATCTAATTTGAGATTAGACCATATATGGAATTTTGTATCCTAGCTTTTGCCAACTAACATCATATCTCGTTAATTTTAGTCTTCCCTTCCGTTCTCTCTTCTCCAACTCAAGTGCACTGGCAGCTAAAGACACCAGAAGTGAGTAAAACGATACACAGGGACCCAAAGACAAACATCAAACGTTCTTCCTGGAGTTTAAGATTTTGGGGGAATAAAAAGAATCCTTCTCAATCAGTTCATCCTTACTCTTAACATAGGTCATTTTTTTTTTTAAATGAATGAATCAAGCAAACACCAGGACCATTATAGTAGTATTAAACTTGGTGGTGTTCTCTGCACAGAAAGGAATATTTATCTTTCTACCAAAGAATGGATAAAGAGACGCACTGAAGGACAACAAAAAAGATGTGGCAGACAACAATCTTCAGTATCAGATTACTCAGGCACCTCCGAATTCTAAAGACTGAGAATCATAGATTTTTTTTCCAACTGTTTCAAGATGTGCACATTGGTTTCTAAACATTCATTGTGCATTTCAATTCAGCAGACTTCCCTATCGATATCTCTGCTTGGATAGCTAGTAGACAGTGAGACCCAAAATGTCCAAAGTTGAAATATAATCTTCCCTTTCAAACCTGCAACCTGCCTCATCTCAGTAAATGATGACTTGAGCTTTGCTTGTGGCTCAGGGCAAAAGTCATGATGTCATCCTTCTCTCTTCTCTTTCTCTCACACCTCCTATCAAACCTCAGCCTTCAGAATAGACCCAGAATCTGACAATTTCCTGCACACCCTGGGCAAGCTTCCATCACCGCTCACCTCGACAGCTACATGAGCCTGCCAACTAGCCTTCTTGCATCCAAGCCTGCCTCCCTGTAGTCTAATATCCACAGAGCATCCAGAATCGTCCTTCGAAATGTTGAGTCAACAAAGGGGCAGGATGAGGGAGGTTTTGGGAACGACTCGCTCTATATCTTGATTGTTATGGTTACAATGTGCCTTTGTTAAAGCTCAAAGAACTGTCCACCAATAAGGGAGATTTTTACTGTGTGTTAAAAAAGTTCAATGAAAAACATAAGTCAGACCACGGAAGTTCTCTGCTCAAAACCCTGTATTATGAAAGTGAAGTTTCCATGGGGTGCCTTGGTAGCTCAGTCCATTAAGCGTCTGACTCTTGGCTTCAGCTCAGGTCATGCTCTCAGGGTCTCGGGATCAAGTCCCACACGGGGCTTCTCACTCAGTGGGGAGTCTGCTTGAGGATTCTTTCCCTCTCCCTCTGCCCCTCCCCTGCTCACATGTGCATACTCTCTCTCTCTCAAATAAAATAAATCTTAAAAAATAAATAAAATAAAAGTGCAGTTCCCACAAAATCCAATTCCCTATTACCTCTTTGACTTAATCTTCTGATAGTCTTTCTTCCTCTTTATACACTTTGATCCAACCACACTGGACCCTGGACCCCCTTGCTGCCGTTGACACAAGTTAGGAATGCGCCTGCCTTAGTGACCTTGCACTGGCTGTTCCCGTTACCTAGAATGTATTCTCCCCACCCCATCCCACCACAGATACTTGCAATATTTCCAATACCTTTTACCTGGCTTTACTTGTCTTTTTCCTTTCTTAGTTATCAATTTCAGATATGTCATATCACCAACTTATATTTCATGGCCATTGTCTGACTCCCCATTACCCACCCACAGATGGAATCTAAGCTCCTTGAGAACAGCACTTAGAAAAGTGCCTAGAACACAGTAGGTATTTAACAAATAAACAAAAATGATACATAATTGATGCCTACTATATATAAGGCATCGCACTAAGCCCCTATGGTAGATTCAACATGTTAATAGGACAGTTATTCCATTAAATAAATAGGTTGAACTATAAAAATCTCATGTCCCCTGTGGCTCACAAACTCATTCCAGATGAGTGTTTTAAATTATATTACAAGTTCTAAGAGAATGTAAACTCCTTAAAGGCAGGGATTTTAGACTGTTTTCTTGCTGCTGTATCCTTGGCCATACAACAGTATGTGGCACATAGTAAGCACTCATTATTTGGTGAATGAGTAAGCTCTCTATGGACACGAAATACAGGTCTTGTTTATTCTGAGTTTCTGATTGTACCCAGCACATAGAAGGAACAGCAGGCAGAGGAGAGGTTTAGCCTGCTCTCCTAATGGTCAGATTAAAAAAAAAAAAATCATAGTTGGCAACATTACTCACAAGACTCCCTCAATATTCTTGGGAATACGAGCAAAAGGGATGATTTTAAACATGCCACAGAAGCACTTAATTTCAGGTGGCAGCCTTTTGGAGTTCCTATTAGGTGCATCACGTCAGAGAGAGGCTCAGCCAATGTTGACATACATGAGGATTCTGAGCATGAAAATGAGGTCAAATAAAACTCCTGTGGAAAGCAAGCTTCTCCAGAAAAATTGCTGGGATTTTTCCTCCCTCACTTTCTGACCTCGTTACCTCATTTCTCTATCCTGAACTTCCCACCAAGGCCACCATGAGCCCAATTATCCAGACAAGAAACCTTAGCCATCATTTATCCTGAGCCCCTCTGATCTGCCCCAACTTCCCCCAGGCTTCACTGCACAAATGAGAATTTTCCAAGCATGGATACACCTCTTTAGCAAGTGATACTGCCATGAGATAGGACTTCAGCTTCCACAACCCTTGGGATCATGGGTCCCTTGTCACACTCAGTCTTTCAGCACTGTCTAATAAAGACATAAGGTGAACCACATATGTAATTTCAAATCACATATGGTGACATTGAAACAAGTAGAGAGAAACGAGAAACTAATTGAATTTACTCTAACTGAACATATCAAACTACTATAATTTCAATATGCAATCAATAAAAAGTTACTAATAAGACATCTTACCTTCTTTTTTTCATACTGAGCCTTCAAAATGTGCTGTATACTTTATATTGACAGCATATCTCCAGTCTGAATGGCCACATTAGAAATGCTCTAGTAGGGCACCTGGGTGGCTCAGCTGGTTAAGCGTCTAAGCCTTCAGCTCAGGTCATGATCCCAGGGTCCTGGGATCGAGCCCCGCATCAGACTCCTTGCTCAGCAGAGAGTCTGCTTCTCCCTCTCCCTCTGCTCTCTCTCTCGCTCGCTCTCTCTCACTCTCTCTCTCAAAATAAACAAATAAAATCTTAAAAAAAAAAAAAAAAGAAATGCTCTAGTAAGCACACGTGGCTGGTGGCTTCGTCCTGGAGAGCTCAAGACTCAATCTTAAGCTCTGTTTCATTCGGGATGCTATTTTTGTTCTCAGACCAATACCATTTAAAGATCGTCTCATTCGGGATGCTATTTTTGCTCTCAGACCAATACCATTTAAAGATCTTGTAACTGATCCTAAAATGTCTTCTAACCTATTATGACATCATTTTCTTTATTCTCAGTTTCAAAACATGATTCTTGCAAGGCAGTTCAATGAGGCAATGTCACAGTGCTAATGAGCTGCTAAGTAGGACAGAGCCAGCCGGCCTCTGTTATTTGGAAATAATAGGTGCCTGTCTCTGACCTCTCACTAGAGCCCATTTTGTTGAATTCCACTGACTTCTTTAAGTTTGTTACAGTGGTGTTTCTTATTGATGACAAGGCAAGTGTGTGTTGACTGCAAATTTTTTTTTTTTTTAAATAGCTACGCCAACAACAACTTCAAAAAAAATTACAAACCGAAAAGCAACAGAAAGGAGGCTGGAAGCAGGAGAAAGTCCAAGTGCATTTACCTTCTCATGATAAGTGTGCCCTGTAGGCCAGCTCTTAGTGTTCTTATAGGTATAACCAAGATGAGGTTTAAGGAGAACAGGACTCTGTAAGGACTCAAAGGAATGTTCTAACTGAGTTTTTAATGGAAGAGGAACTAAAAACACATTCAGGTTAGGTAGTAATTCACCAGATGAGAGAGTTGCTTTGAAAGTTTGTAGCAAGAAGAGCTTTGTCGTTTTCTCCGCAAAGATGGAATTATTGCTTCTACTACCCTCTCAAAGGTGAAATGGATTACCAGAATATGAAAGGCAGTTCATTTTGGAGAACTGTCCACAGTGACAGTGGTGTAAAGTTCCTAGCTAGATGGAACATGAAATAATTAACACATCACAAAGCACCCAGACTCTGACATCCTCAACTCCTATTTCCATTTTGCATGGCCTCAAAAAGCCACTTTTGCAAAAAAAAAAAAAAAAAAAAGGAAACTGGCTTAAAAGTTAACTTTCTCCCTTTCAGGGGAAGGTTGGTTTCAAGTACTGCATAGCCTACAGAAAGAGATGTTCTGACCCAGTTCTAAGAGTTGACCCAGCAGAGAGCAGCCAGCACAGTGCTTTCAAGAGACCAATCCTGGAACTGGCGAGGTTCTGAAAGCACCCTGCCAAAGTCAGCGATTTCTTCAAATTGGGGTCAGGTCATAGGAACCCAGATGCTGTATCTACAGGCCCTCTTTCTTGGAGAAAGGCAAGACCAACCTGTAACACACCCACAATCCTACAAACAGCCAAGAAAGAATTGGCAGCAACCTCCAGCAGAACGGGGTTTGTTTGGCAGAGCTGAGACGCCAATGATTTACTCTGCAATTACTTACAGATATCACACTCAAGTGGAAGAGAAACCTAAAAGTGAATCATGGTTCACAGCCCTTTTGGCCTTTAAAAAAGAATATATAAAAGCAGAAAGAAAAAAAAAAAAAGGAAAACACAGGTCATCCCAAATCCTTAGCCCTTAGGCCTCCCTAAAAATAACTTTGAAGTGTGTAGATAAAAAAGTATCGATAACTACAGCACTAAAATAAATGGAAAATATAACTAAGGTACAACTCAACAAATAGTCCTAGATTCAGGACAGTCCATCACAAAACTGTATTTGTAATATTCTTGGCAGGTCAACCATAAACACTATGCATGCATTCCTTCATTCATGTATTCATTCAACCAGTTCATTCAAGCCTTTTATGCACTAGGTACTATGCTAGACACTGGGCGTAAAATGGTAAATTAATGTGACCAGGACCTGCCTACATAAATTTACCTGAATCAGTAATACTGACAATATTTGTAATAAGAATTATCATTTAATGAATGCCTGCTATGTGTTAGGTTCTATGCAAGGCACTCATTTAATCCTAACAACCATCAACACATGAAGTCCATTTTACAGATGAAGTAACTGAGTCTTATAGAGGTCAAACGACTTGCCAAAATCATCCAGACAGTCAACAACAAGAGCCAAGTTGTCCTGGATTTGTCTGACTCCTAATATAAGCTTGATGTTTAAAACAAGATGTTTATAAATAATGTTTGAAAATATCATCTTGGCTTTTTTTCCCATCTTGGTATTTTTTTTTAAATCAGGCAAACGAAGGGTGAGTAGCATTGAGTGATAGTTTGTACATTTCATTAAGATTTGTGATTGAAAAAAATCCCCCATTTGAAAAATGGATGGAGGACAGTTCACCCAAGAGGACACACAGATGTCAAAAAAGCACATGAAAATGTGGTTCAACATCTTAATCATTTGGAAAATGAAAGCTAAAATTGCAATGAAATACCACCACCCTATTAGAAAGCCTAGAGTCTAAAAAATTATTTTTTAATTTGACAATAGCAAGTTCTGCTGAAGATGCAGAGCAACCGGAATGCTTACACATTGCTGAGAGAGAACACGAAACAGTACAGCTTTTTAGGAAGGAGTTTGACAATTTCTTATAGAGTTAAACATACTCCACACGCACATAACCCAGAGAATCTCCTTCTTATCTATGGACTCAAGCAAAACTGAAATCTATGTTTACTCAAAACGTCTCCAGTACACATTCGATTCTTTCTCTGGGATGCTGAGCCTATTGTCTTCCTCTCTTTGAAAGTTCCTTTAGGGACTTTATTCATAATCCCCCCCCCACAAACCGGAAACAATCCGACTGCCCTGCAACAAATGAATGAATAAATATACTGTGGTACATTTATACAATGGAATACTATGCAGCAATACAAAGGAACAAACTAACAATACAAGCAACAACCTAGATGAATCGGAAATCCATTTTGTTAAGTGAAAGAAGCTAAATCCAAAAGAGTCACTACATGATTCCATTTAGATGATATTCAGAAAACACCAAAATTATTAGGAACAGAAGATATCTGTGATTGCCTGAGGGTTGGGGAAGGGGTTGAAAACAAAATGGCTATTGGAAAGAATTGGGGGTGTGTGTGACAAACCTATTCTGTATCTTAAATGAAGTGGTGGGTTACATGATTGTATATATTTGTTAAAACTCAAAAGAAATGTATAGCAAAAAGAGTGAATTTTATTTAAGTTCAAAATGTGAGTAAAATTCACTTCAAAAAATGGTGATTTGAACATGTGAAATTAGACACCTCTCACAGATACATTAAAATATTTGAAATTCACTAGATTAAAGCCACCTCAATCTATAAGAAGTTTTTTTAATGACAAAATGTTGGAACATACATATTTTCAAACTGGCAAGTAACAGGCTTTTTTTTTTTTTTTAACACTTTCTCTCTGGTTGGCAAGCAGAACATTTCGCTCCAACACCTTCACTCCGCGTGCTAGAAAACGCAAACATGGTGCAGGGGAGCTTCTGGGATGGGGGATGCAGGTTTCTCCTCAGCCTGTAATAAGTCACAAAATCTGCTGTAGGTAATGTGTGTCTTTACAGAGGAGAAACTGCCCAGAAGCTGTAATTTTCCAAAGGCTTGCTGTTTTCCCATTAAGGAAGACACACCGTAAGAATCACCTGGTCAATTGCCCTGGTAGTTTCCATCCCAATCTACAGCTGGGTAAGTAAGTGCTTTGCTCTCAAAATCATGTTTCAAGTCTTCCAACATACGTTTCACTCCCCAGTGAGATATCCTGGATCCCAAAATCTCTCCTTACCTTGCTTTCTTTTACTATCAAGGGAATATTAACCATGCCTGGATTCCACCTCCTTGCATGACATTTGTAACACAAAGAAACCAAAGAGAAGCACTCAATCAGTGAGTAATTTTACAAAGTGTGTGGCAAGCCAGAGGGAAAGCTCACCTTGGCAGTGGTGGGGGAGCAATACCTCTGGATCTTAATTCCCCCGCACACAGATGGTTCTCTCCCTGGGGCTCGTTCTCTTGCTTGCCTTAGACCCTCCTTCCATGAACAGCCCCCAGACTCTCGCTCATCTGCCTACCAAAGACTTGATAAAAACCCCTATTACAAGCAATTCAGTGCATGAAGTGAAAATTGATGCTTTCAACTCCTGTAACGTGGAAAACGGAGAGCTGCCAAAGACTCTGTGTCCCTTCATCTTCCCTGTCAATTTTCACAAATACAGATAGCAGTGATGAGAAAAGAACGTGGATGGTGGCAAAGCATTCCTCCCTAAATTTGACCCCATTAAGGCAGAGCTTTTGCAGTAAAAGCCAAGGCTGGTAAGGTTACATTAAGAGCAAAAAGAAAAACTTCAGAATCGACGCTCACCAAAGTAAAGATGACAAGCTACACCCTGCATTTAAAAGCGCATTAGAACAATGAATTATAGGGCGCCTGGGTGGCTCAGATGGTTAAGCGTCTGCCTTCGGCTCAGGTCATGATCCCGGGGTCCTGGGATCGAGTCCCGCATCGGGCTTCCCGCTCCTTGGGAGCCTGCTTCTCCCTCTGTTTCTCTCTGTCTCTCATGAATAAATAAATAAAATCTTTAAAAAAAAAAAAAGAACAATGAATTATGGTGCTCTTGAATGGGAATCGGAGCACACCGTTCAACCTGGATGACACAGATGAAAGCCTCCCCCTACCTCCACTGGAGAGAGGGGCAGTTCAAATTCTATCTCCATGCAGTTTAGACATCTGTAAAATAAGACAACTGAGAAGGAATAAAACCCCAGAGTTCTCTTGCAGTATTATGCTCCACAGTTGCAGGAATTAGAAAAGCACGAGGCCAGAGTCTTGTCTGTCTTCCTCTACTAAGTGATTGCATCATTGCTACCTAGCAGAGTGCTGACAGATACAAAGAGCTCAATGAATGTTAGTTGAATGACTGAATGAATGACATTAGAGGTAGGCTAAGTTTGCTCTGCTCTATCATTCAACTATCAGGTTCTGTAACTAAGAAAAAAAAACTGTATACACCTAATTTGTAATTTCACTGTGGACCCAGCAGGCATACCAAAAATGTATGAGACACTGGACTTACCTGTGAACTTATGTCCTACACAAAGAGATACATGTTTCCTTGAGGAAAGAACCACGTAAGCAGTACAGAGTTTCCAAGGACACTATACAAGGGGGCAGAGCTGAGCTCGGTCCGAGCACACAGCTTGTTAGTCTGCAGGGAAGGCTTCCTGAAGTGCGTGCACATGAAGCCCAGCCTTGAACAGTCAAGAAAGATTAAAAATAGTGGAGATGGGCACCCATTTCCAGAACATGATAGTAGCTGGGGCAGAGGGATGAGGGGCTTCCGGACTTTTACGGATTAACAAGATACTATGAAAACCGGTCCGAACCTGCCATGTTGAACACACATTTATGCCACTCCCAGGCTCATTTATCCCACGCTGTCCTGGACATCTCCACTGAGATGTCCCTTATGACCTTCCAGTCTACCCAGTCACTCTTCTCACAGGACCCCACCTCTCCCTCTCATCTCCCCCGTCCCAACACTCATTAAGTACTCTGTCCTGATACCCCTCGGGTCTCTCCCCTCCTCCTTGGCCTTAACTTAGTCTTTTCCTTTGACCATAGCTTCCCTCTTGGCCCCTCTGCATTCACTTGATCCCCTCAACCAAGGGTCGACAAACTTTTCAGTAAAGGGACAAGTAGTAAATGGTTTAGGCTTTGGAGGCCATAGAGTCCCCGTCTCAAGGACTCAATACCGCCACTGTAGCAGGAAAGCAGCCATAAACAATACATAAACAAATGCCTGTGTTCCAATGGAACTTTTTATTTTTTTTAAAGATTTTATTTATTCATTTGAGACACAGAGATACAGAGAGAGAGCATGAGCAGAGACACAGAGATACAGAGAGAGAGGCAGAGGGAGAGGGAGAAGCAGACTCCCTGCTGAGCAGGGAGCCCGATGCAGGACTCGATCCCAGGACCCTGGGATCATGACCTGAGCAGAAGGCAGACGCTTAACCGACTGAGCCACCCAGGCGCCCCCCAATAAAACTTTTTAAACAGAAACAGGCAGTGGCCTGGGGACCACAGTTGAACGACCCCTAACTTCCATGGTTGCCAGAGTGGTTTTCGAAAAATACAAAAAGAACCATGTTATTACCCTGCCTAAACTCTTCCAAGACTCCTATTGCCCTCAGCACAAATTCCAGGCTCGCTGGCAGGATGGGCAAGGGCTTCTATGTGTCTCCCCCTGCCTGTCCCTCGCAACTCTTCCCTGACCTAAATCCTGGACAAAGTAGGCCCGTGTCTCTGCTCCCCTTTACCTATTTCTTTAGTCCGTGTGACACTGGACGGTCCCTGGCCATCTGTGTGTCTCCCACCATCACCAACTGCAACGGACCCTCTGTGAGAGTAAAGGCTGTGTTTTGTACATCTTTGCATCCTCTGGACCTGGCATGATATAGAGCACACAGCTGGGTCATAGCAACTATTTGCTTGATGATTAGTAAAAAAGAAAAAAACAAACCAAAAATTCCAACTTGGTGCTCATTTGACTTTGTCTAACTTTAAAGACACTGGAAGTCACTCAAGGTTCTAACCACCTTGGTTATGCCAATGACTTGAATTCAACATGTGCTGTTAAAAGTTGTCCAAATGTCGGAAGGAATTGTTCTTTCTCAGGATGATATAATTCAAAATTTCCCCTTTTAAAGGAGATATACTTTAAAACTGCTACTTAGTTGTCTCCCCATTAGTCTTTAATTAGCTGCTTGAACAATGCTGAATACGTTACATCCTCCTGCAGAGAGCTAAGTCCTCAAGCAATTAGTTTGTCTTACCAAATATGACCTGCATCACCATTATACCCACACTGGGCTAAACTTCACAGAACAGAAAACTCCTTATGTCTTCTAGAAGCTGGATGGACTCTGAGGCCAGAGGACATACGAACTTGAAGGAAAGATGATGAAAATGGTTATCATCTATGAAATAGGCAAAACCTGAAAAGACTATTTTCAGTTTTTATAAAGATGAAGGGAAATGGATACTCTTGTACACACTGATGGGAATGTAAACTACACAATTTTTTTTCTGGTAGAGTAATGCAAAAGTATTTTTGAATGCTAGAATGTACACATTCTTAAACTTGGTGATGCCACCTTCAGGAGTTCAACTCATGGAAAGATTCACAGTTGGACACCCAGGTGTACGTGCAAGGATGCTCCTGTTAGCATCGTCCCTGGCATCCCAAACTGGGGAAGAATGACTGAATTCCTGGTACAGCCATGTTTTCCATGAACTCCACAATCCATGCCCATTTCCATGTGTAAGAGACAACTCAAACTAAATCAAGAATGAAATACCAAATCCTGGGGCACCTGGGTGGCTCAGTCGGTTGAGTGTCTGCCTTCGGCTCAGGTCATGATCCCGGGGGCCTGAGATCGAGTCCGGCATCGGGCTCCCTGCTGAGCGGGGAGCCTGCTTCTCCCTCTGCCTCTGCCCCCACGTGCCTCCACTCATGCATTCTTGCTCTGCACTCTCTCCTCAAATAAATAAATAAAATCTTTAAAAAAAAGAATGAAAATACCAAATCTTAAACCATAAGAGGTCACAACCCCTTCTTCCCCCATCCAGCAAATGGCAGCTCCATCCTTCTACCTGTTCAGGTTTTAAAGAACATCAGGAGTCATTCTCAACATCTCTTTCTCACATCCCTCATCTAATCCATCAGACAATTCTTTTGGGTAAACTTCCAGAATATATCCAACCACACTGGTCTAGCCACCATCAACTTGCACCAGGATTTCCAGTAACAGCTTCCTAACTGTGCTCTCTGCTTCCACTCTTCCATTTGTCCTTAACACATTACCTAAAGTGAGATTTTTCAAATGTTGAGGCATGTCATTATCCCAATCAAGACCCTGCAATGACTCCCATTTCACTATGAGTAAAGTGGTTAAAATGGTCTAAAATGCTTGGCATGATCTGTTTGTGTTCCTTTATACTCTTACACTCTCCCTTACTCTCCTTCCAGAATTTTAGCCATTGCTGTCTTGATTCTTCCCAGCCACTCTGGACTCCTTGCTGATCCTCAAACAAAGCAGGTACCACTTCTGCCACAGGGACTTCGCACAGGTCCTTTATAATTCTGCCACAGGGCCCTTCTACTTTACCCAGATATACACTCATTCAAGTTTCTGCTTAAACACTACTTTCCCAGTGAGATTTACTCTGACAACACTATTTAAAATTGTAACATCCCCCATATCTCTACAGTCTTGACCACATTTCTCTGCTTGGCTCCCCTCCATTATCATTTACTATCTTCTCATATACAAAATAATATACTTATTTAGTACATCTACTATTTAGTGTCTCTCTGACTAGAACATAAACCCCATGAGGGATCTCTACCTGTTGTGGTCAATAATATAAGCATCTGGAACAGTTCCTAGCACATAAATGTTGCTAAATAAATATCTGCTGAATGAATAAATAGGTCTTGGAGTTTGGGGAGAACAAAATGAGCAAGCCTTAGCAAACAGCCACCTAATCAATAGGTTCTAGTTATTATTACAAAAAATGAAGTCGGTATACCCATAGTGATACGGGAAACTGCCAATTGGGATACCAATAAGAACCAAGCTAGACTACTTACCATATGGAGACAGGTGGGCTGTATGCATATATATTAATGTAGAAAGGTTTGGAGGAAACCAATACTTTTGAGGAGTGGGATTGAGGGGTGAATGAGGGCTGGTGTGTAATTCTCCACTGTATTGTTCCACTGTGCTGAACTTTGATGCAAGCAATCAAGCAAACTTCAATTTTGCCAACCACAGTAATTTTTAGGAACAAACTTCTTGCAGATGAAAGGTTTCATTTTAACTAATCATTTCAACCTTACTCCCTAACTGCTGATCTTATTAGGACTAAATTAACATGGATTTGACTACAAGCTCCAGGAGGGTAAGGTGTGTTTGCTCTGCTCACTGACCTATCCTGAATACACAAAAAGTGCTTGGCACACAACAGACACTCAAATATTTATAAAGTAAGTTATACTAATATGAGATTACCTCCAGGTAAAAATATAAGTAGTCGGGCGCCTGGGTGGCTCAGTTGGTTAAGCGACTGCCTTCGGCTCAGGTCATGATCCTGGAGTCCCGGGATCGAGTCCCGCATCGGGTTCCCCGCTCAGCGGGGAATCTGCTTCTCCCTCTGACCCTCCCCCCTCTCATGTGCTCTCTCTCTCTCTCTCTCAAATAAAAAAATAAAATCTTAAAAATATATATATATAAGTAGTCAATCAGAGGGTGCAAAAAGCTACAAATAGAAATAGCAAAGGCCTCCATAAGCTGGAGTATTAAGCCTCATTAAAAGGAGTTAAACATGGTAGACTTTTTTGCTTCCCTTTTCGGTCTCTACAATCATTATGTATTTCTAAAGCAACTGTCTTTGGCACTGCTCCACAATTAATTAGAAAATTATGGCACTGGGCGCCTGGGTGGCTCAGTTGGTTAAGCGACTGCCTTCGGCTCAGGTCATGAACCTGGAGTCCCTGGATCGAGTCCCGCATCGGGCTTCCTGCTCGGCAGGGAGTCTGCTTCTCCCTCTGACCCTCCTCCCTCTCATGCTCTCTGTCTCTCATTCTCTCTGTCTCAAATAAATAAATAAAATCTTAAAAAAAAAAAAAAGAAAATTATGGCACTTACAGTCTTATAGGCAAGTTATTTCATATAGCTGCTGTCAAATTTGTAGATTCCCACTGATCTAATCTTCACTGCAGCAAAAAAAAAAAAAATATATATATATATATATATATATACACCCAGTCTAGTAATTCATACCCACGGCCCACCAGAGGGGGAAAGAGAGTGGAAAAAGGAGATTCCTTAATCAAGAGAATGATATCTACTTTTAAGATAAATTAAACTGTGAGTAAAGGGGTGCCTGGGTGGCTCAGTCGGTTAAGCAAAGGGCTCTTGATTTCAGCTCAGGTCGTGATCTCAGGGTGATGCGATCAAGCCCCGCGTTGGGCTCTTGCACTGGGTGTGGAGCCTAAACTTAAGATTCTCTCTCTCTTCCTCCCTCTGCCCCTCACCCCCTCCCTCTCTAAAACAAACAAACAAACAAAACCAAAAAAAACACTGTGAGTAAAAATCTAAATGCTTTTTTATGTCCATGAGAGCTACGTGATACACTATCTGGTTTGTGGAAAAGAATATGCATTATTAAGCAATTGCACTATTGGGTATTTACCCCAAAGATACAAATGTAGTGATCCGAAGGGGCACATGCACCCCAATGTTTATAGCAACAATGTCCATAATAGCCAAACTATGGAAAGAGCCTAGATGTCCATCAACAGATGAATGGATAAAGAAGATGTGGTATACACACACACACACACACACACACACACACACACACACTGGACTATTATGCAGCCATCAAAAAAATGATATCTTTCCATTTGCGACGACGTGGATGGAACTAGAGTGTATTATGCTAAGCAAATAAGCAAAATAAGTCAATCAGAGAAAGACAAGTATCATATGATCTCACTGATATGAGGAATTTGAGAAACAAGACAGAGGATCACAGGGGAAGGGAGGGAAAAATGAAACAAGACAAAACTGGAGAGGGAGACAAACCATAGGAGACTCTTAATCTCAGGAAACAAACTGAGGGTTGCTGGAGTGGTGGGGGGTGGGAGGGATGGGGTGGCTGGGTGATGGACATTGGGGAGGGTAGGTACTATGGTGAGTGCTGTGAATTGTGTAAGACTGATGAATCACAGACCTGTACCCCTGAAACAAATAATACATTATATGTTAATAAATAAAAAAAAGAAGAAAAAAGAATATGCGTTATTAAATACAAGGGAAAACTGTGTTTCCTTTTTCCATTTTAAAAATGATTTTTCTAAGGGGTGCCTGGGTGGCTCAGTCGGTTAAGCGTCCAACTCTTGATTTTGGCTCAGGTCACCATCTCAGGGTCCTGAGATCCAGCCCAGTGTTGGGCTCTGAGCTCAAAGGGGAATCTACTTCTCTCCCTCTGCCCTTTCCATCCCACTCCGTGCTTTTTCTCTCTCTCTCTCAATAAATAAATGTCTTTTTTTTTAAAAAAATGATTTTTCATGGAACTGTACTTTTTGCTCTATTTTGGTAATGGCAACTTCACTGTAGTGAAATAGCTCAAATTTTTTAATGGTAATGGTCAAAGTTCTTGATGCATCCACATATTCAAGTATTTACTGAACACATTATGTGCTAATAAGCACTGTACTTAGAACTGGGATATAGGAGAAATAGCAAAAACTTCCACAAACAAAAGTGTGAGGCTTCACAACACAAAGTTAAATGCACTACGCTTTTAGGCTGCCCTTTTAGGTCAGAAAACGTCAAATGTTAAAATTTAAACATCTTTTTTTTAAGCACCTTCAGCCTACTGATTCATTTTCAAGCCCAAGACCTCCCTTTTGCTCTAAATGCTATTAAGGTCTTCTTAAACATCTTAGTAGAAGTTAGGTAATAGTTTCCCCAATTCTGTTTTTTCATTCAAGTCTGACAGCCTATGGAAATTTTAAGGGATGTCACCTCATTGGAAGAAGGAGTAAAAATCAGCAAAGACAGGGCGCCTGGGTGGCTCAGTCAGTTGAGTTCGCAACTCTTGATTTCGGCTCAGGTCATGATCTCTGGGTCCTGGCATCATGGAGCCCTGGGTAGGGTATCGGGCTCAGCGGGGAGTCTACTGGTATCCCGTTCCCTCTGCCTTTCCCCCCCGTCTCAAATAAATAAAACTTTTCAAAAAAATCAGCAAAGACAGCTCAAGGATTGTATCAGGAAAAAAATAAACGTATCTGGATAGTATTCATTCATCAACTCACTAGACTACTGGGGAGTGAATGGCTTTAATGCCATTGTTTTTGTTGTTATTGTTTTCTTTTGTTTTTTAAGATCTGCACCCAATGTGGGGCCTGAACTCAGGATCCCCTGAGATCAAGAGTCCCCGGCTCCACTGACTGAGCCTGCTAGGTGCCCCAATCTAGTACCATTGTTATCAATATGGAACTGTATGTCAGATAGGTTTACCAATGTAAGATGCACATCACGCTATTCGAAGGCACTGTTTGGACATAATTTTCCTAGCTGCAGGCATCCTAAATTAATCATGGAGATGTGCCAGAGGCCAACAAGGGCAGAAACTTGTCAAGACCTGGTAAGCAAGGGAAGGCCAGCAAGATCTTTGTACTTAGTGTCTGTAACACTGTAAAAGCCTAAAAGTCATCCAGAGCATGCCTGCTGACAGACCCAACCATCAGCAGAGTTACTGAATTAATGGTTGGCATTGCTATGTTTTCTTCCCACTAGATTTCTCAAAAATTGCTATGACAGTTTTTCTGGTGCCAGAGGGTGTCAGTATGACTGCAAGGGATGTGTTTACATTCAAATATTTGGGGTCTGATTATCAACATAAGCCTTCTTCTTTAAAAAAAAAAAAAAAGAACTAAAGAAAAGAAAAAACAACGAACATGCTGAGAAAATGGTACTTACCGAACTATCTGGATTGTACGTGAGAATACAGTGGCAAAGAAAAAAAAATATTTGGAGAGGGGCACCTGGCTGGTTCAGTCCTAGAGTGTGTGACTCTTTTGATCTTGGGGTCCTAAGTTCAAGCCCCACATTAGATGTAGAGATTGCTTAAAAAATTTTTTTAAACATTTTTGGAGTGTTTTGACTGGGGAGGGAATCTTTTGATTTTGCTTTTTCTAGTACTATTGTTCCAATTTTTACTTTTAACTTTAGAAATCCTTTTCCCTTTAGTTATACGTATGTCCCAAATCCTTTGTCCCGCAGCAACTTTAATAAGTCAACATTAGCAAAACACTGCGTCTACCTACTTATTGGGATCATTAAATCAGCAGTCTCAGTTGGTATCACACTACCTGCTTTATATGCAGGGCATAGGGTCAAACAGAAATTACAAGGCAAGTTTTCTGTAACTGGTGTCAGTTAATGGCAGTGGTTGACTCCTTCGTGAATATGCAGATCTCATTCTCTCCTCTTTTTCGCCTCCTCTACCCACATCCATATGCCAAGAGTAAATGGAAAACAAGGGGGAGAGAAGGAGTGTCTCATCAGAAGCCTCTGGTAGATGTGTCTTAATAATATCAGCTATACTCATTGCTTCTAGAGTATAGTTTCTGTTCTTATCATAAGAATGTCAAACACCTACAGTTGTTTGTCTCAAAACAGTGCTAGGAATCAGGAAAAAATATACTGGTTCAAAGAGGTCCTTTCTGTTAATGAAATTGTTACCTGCAAGTTTTTCAAGAACCTGGGTTCAATGGGTTGAGAGTTCCAGCAGACACACCATGGGCCACATTACATACTGTCTCATCTGGCCAGTTAACTTAAGAGGAGTGAGCTCTGGTCACCCCTGGGGTAGGTCCTGTAATAAACACAACTGCTCATGCTTTTGCTCCTCAAGGACCAGCAGGAAAACCTCAAGTCTAAATGTAATAACAGACCCATTTGAGAGCCATAATTAAGTGAAAAGAACAACAGATTGAGCCTACATCTCTTTATTACAAGCACAGCAAAATCCAAATACCCAAATCCAAACATTGTTTCAAATGCCGCCACAGAAGTACAAATTGAAATATGCAGCCTTAAAAAGAAACTACATAGGAATGCAAATGAGTGCCCTTCCGTATTGAACTAGGCAGGGTAGGGTAGGGTGGGTATCGGAAATTAGAGAGGAGTGTCCTCAGCAGGTACTTTCTTCCTGGCCCAGCCCCTTTTCCTAAAACCAGATGAGAAAAGGCATTGGGAGCCAAGAGCAGGCGGTTTCTGTTTTGCTCAGTTGAGAAATGGAAGAATCAAGTCCCTGTTGATACCATTAATCTGCTAAAGCTTTCAACAGCACTAAAATTCATTGGCAAGTGATGAGCAGCGTCTTGTTGACGAGATACAGTGCAAGTTAAATCACAAAAGAACCTAAGAGCATATCCAATCAATACTTGAGGGCTTCCAAAGTTATCATAAAACACCAATTTCAGAAGGAAATAGCCTTACAGACAACAGAAGACAAGCTTTTCTCAACTAACAGATGCATTTATTTTCCCAGAACCAGAAAGACAATATGTTATTCTGTGGCTTACCCAGTGTATATACAGGGGTTTATGTACATTGTATATATACACATACTTAAATACTGGTCATATAAAAAAAAGTCATAATGACCTCATGCAAAAGCTTCCAGTTTTATCTGAACCCCCAGCAAATACGTCTGCACCTTTTGAAAGCACTTAATACTTCTTCAAGAGAAGTAGTAAAACAAGCAAACAGATGACAACAACAAAATCCAGCAAGGGTTGTAGTAGTCTCCTGAATGATTCTCAATGGACAGAGCCCTGAGCACGGTAAACTCTATGAAAGAGAAAAGGACACTACATACCTAATCTTCATAAATATGCTACAAATGCCCTGGAATAATTTGGCTCAGGCACAGGTCCACTCCCTTTATGTGTGAGACAAAGTCTATGCACCAACACCACGGACATGCAGCTGCCTTGCATCCAGGTACCCAGGTCAGTTAGATTCAGCACTTGGAAAGGGGAAGGGGGAGATAGGCTTCCTGCCTCTTTAAAAATCCCCCAGCCTTCCTGGCTTGGCCCATTCACTGACAAGAACCAGAGTGAGACCAGCCTTTCCGCTCCCAAGCACTAGGCAGGCCAGACTCTAGATTCCGCTTTCTATTTTCTGGATACCCACAGACATGCATATCTTACCTAGATAAGACAGTGCTCTGATACACACATGTTAATTTCCAGGAAGCAAACTTAAAAAGCCTTCTGCACGTACAGTCTTTCTTTTAAAAATGGGGGGGAGAGGAGGGAGGAGGGGCTCGCAGCTCTTTCCTTCTTTATTTTCCCGGGAGCTTGCAAAACCCTCCAAAGTGCAAAGGCATGTGCCCACCGCGCCGGGGAGAAGCCGCTCTCTCCCCCCCGCCTTCCTCCGCCAGGGCGCCGGAACAATGCAGCAACATACATTTACCAACACCTGCTGGAGCCTATTAATATGCACGGGGACGTATTGATTTTTCCCCCCCTCCCTTCCCCTGCCCTGCACACTGAGCAGGCTTTCATCTCCTCCTTTACCATCCATCAGGAACTCATTTCGCCGGCCCCCTCCCCCTCCCACCCCCAGTCCCCATTCAGCCAAGCCCCTCGCTCTGAAAGCCCAGGCTGACGAGCACACTTTGGAATGCACTTCATTAAAATTTAGCTGCCCGATTCCAACCTGCAATGCGGAGGAGGCAATACAAAGCGCGCGCCACACTTCCTCCAGCATCCCCTTCAAAAGCCCCATTGTTCGCCAGGCATCTGCTCCAGAGCCCTGCCTCTCCCTACGCACTGACCCCTGATTCTTTTCCTCTCCCCTCCCCCTCCCACCCGGCCGGGCCAAACGGGCCTGCCCGGTGAATTACAACGCAGCGGCAGCCATCTGGCCCTCCCAAGCTGGCCGGGTTTCTCCCCGCCCCTCCTCCCTGGTCCACACACCACGCACGGCATCTTCACCTCCATGGACGTTCCCACAACCCAAGCGCAAACCTCCGGCGGCGGGGCGCCTTTGCCGCCGCCTGCCTGTCCCCAGGCTTCCCCCAGCGGCCGGGCGTTCGAATCCAGAGGTGGGCAGGGGGCGGCGGGGGCCGGCGAGGGGCCGATCATGGACCACTTGTACTTGCCTGCAAACTCCAGCCCAATCGTCAAGATTAATCCTTCCCTTTGTGAGCCTGAAAGAGCCTCCCACCACGCTGGTCCTCAGCTCTGCAGCGGCTGTAAAGAGAGGCGGGGGTGGGGGGGGTGGGATCCGAACCCCTTCCTAGGCGAGCTGGGGGCGCCTCGGCCACCTGACCACAGAGCGATTTTGCGAGGGAAGAAGGCGCTGGCGGCAGGAGCAGCTGACGGTGCGAGAAGCGAGAGAAGATGCCCAGGCTTGCGCCTTTTATATTACTGGCGACATTTCTAACACATGACAACAATTTCCATCTGTATTTAAGCCGGGAGTGTGAAAAAAAGAGCATTACATCACAGAGCCCTGGTTCCTAGAGGCTGCCGGATAACTAGGCCATAAGGATTAGGGCCGCACCTGCGGAGCGGGCGGGAGCCCAGCGAGGCGGGCACTGCCTCTCCCACCGGGCATGTCTGGTCCCCTGCGCCCGCGCGGTCCTGGGGGGAGCCCCTGGCCAAGGAAAGGCGGGAAATAGGGCTGATGTGACTTGCAAGTCACAGGAGGCTGAGTGGATGGGTGGGTGAAGACGGGGAACGTGGTGACTTCTCTTTCTTGGGTAGGGATGCAACCCTGACTTCCCAAGAGCAAAGGGCAGAAGGCTTCCAAGCGCCTTCTGGGGTGGGGGGTGGGGGGGCATTTCTGCCCTTCTGCCTCTTCCCCGACTGTGGAGGGGATTTCAAAGATAATAACTCATGTTTAAAACAGTAGTTTTCCTTGGATGGAGAGGCTTAGAATATTAATTTGAAGATCCACTTTCAAGGAACAGACACTTGAAGAATTAAGGGTTGAATCTGGTTCAGAGTCTAGCTGTTTCCTTACTGCTTATCTCTGTGTCATTCAAACTCACTCTTTAAAAGAATCTGTAAGAGACCAGTGGTATGATCTCCACTCTGTTTCTGATAAGGCATCTGTCCCCTGCTCCCCCACCGCCCTTAGTGAGAAAACTTTTGAGGGGCTTTTGGCTTTGCAGAGGTGAGCTCTCTTTATTGTGGAATGATCAGTCCTTAGCAACTGCTGAACCCCCTCCTTTCCTACAGCATTCTGCCCGCAGACCATCAAAGGAGAGAGTCAGTCCACAGCCTGCCTTTCCCTAACCCAGGTGTTACTTAGCCACATGCAACCAGCCTCCAAGAAATCATTACCACTCTTCCGGGAGCAGGAAATAAAGGGGCTGGAGCATGCGCTGAGGTGAAGAAGGACAAGGAAACAGGAAAGGTGGGTGGGAAGGAGAAGGGTAATGCAGAACCTAGACTGAAGATGGGTGGAAGACCAGATTTCAAGTGATGGCAAGGCAGTCTTAGGGAGGGAGAGGAAAAGGTGATAAGGCAGCAGAGCTATTCAAATAACAACGCAAAATAGATCTTTCCCTCAAATGCATTAGCTGGATTTCACAGCAGATGAGAAAACAAAATTTGTTCCTTCACATTTGCTCCTCAGTAAACTGTCATTGTGTGCAAGTATGCCTGACTGTCTGTTCCTTGAACAATCCACGGTGTAGAAGGACTACACTTCTAATGCTCCTTGTCCTTCTTTCTGGTCACTCACCATGGTCAAAAGACTCAACTCTCAAGTCAGACTCACAGAGTTCTAATGCTATCTTTCCACTTTCCTGCTGTGTGACTATGGGTAAGCTACTTGTCTACTCTGTGCTTGTTTCTCCACGTGTAAAAAGATGGTACAAACACTACCCACTTGTTGTGAGGCTAATACATACCAGTGCCAGCCAATAAGAAGTGCTCACCAATTGTCACCTATGATTACTACCATTATTGTTATGACCTTCTCTGTGTAAAGTGTCTCCACAAAATGAAAGCCCCCATCCTCTCCTACTGCAGGACCTGCAAACTGGAACAGCTCCCAGGGCTTCAATTAGCAGAATGTGGACACCAGGGCCCCTGGACATCACTCGACCTGTCAGAAAAAGTGAATGAGATGCCTTGGAAGAAAAACAGATTTGTTTGCTTCATTCTTGTCTCACATCTACTTGTAGGAATGTAAAAAAAAAAAAAGCCTTGAGAGGGGACTGTGAAATATTAGCTTCCATTTTTGGTTTGAGAGAAACAATGAACTTTAGGGAATAGCTTCTTTATCAACCATGTCCATAATACATGTGAACATTACATCATTTCCCCTCTCAATCATCATCAAAAAAAAGAAAAGGGAAAAAGAAAAGCAGAGTCTACATAAAACTTTCAAAAGCCTTGAGCCACAACCTGATGTGAAAAAATGGAATTTGTATTTTATTAGTTTTCCACAAGAAAATGATCGTGCAGTACAAATTAAACCACTCTTTCACGAGGAAGCAGCACAGAGACCGCACCAAAGGGAAGAAAAATACAAAAGGCATTCTCTTTATGAAAGACAGAAGAGAACTTTTATTCACGAAGTATTCAAGGATATAGCTTTCCAATCTTCAATAGGGGGAGAAAAATAGCCCTCATTTGGTTTGGAAATATCCCTTAACAATAACAAATTATTTTCAATCGGAGCTCCAAAGAGCAGGTTTCTCTCAATATAGATGAAGCACAAGGAGATTCCATGAAAATCTACTTGGTTTTTATCTGAGTACATATTTGATCTAAAAAAACTGAAGCCCTCTGAGCTTGTGTGGTCTCCAGCATAAGCCAGGAAAGATGTTTCATTGCATTTCTTCCAAATTCTCTTTGTCACACACAAAAAATTAAAATCAATAGGTCCTGGCTAGCTAGTCTTCTTTCATGGGCGCCTGACTTCTAAACTTTCAGGCCGAGCTACTCGGTGTCTTGAGAGTGAGGTACAAACACTTCGTTACTGCAATTTTTAACAAACAACTGAGAAAAGGGCCAAGAATTTCCTTCACTGAACATGTTCAAAGCAATCAGAGAAATGATTAGGAGCAGGACCAATTAAATGTCATGGAAAAGTGACTATGGGGGAGACCGTGGAAGGTTGTAGTTAGCAGAGTGGGATCTGGGGCCAGACTAGCTGGGTTCGAAACCCACCTCCCGCTTTTTCTTGGTGTGAATCATTGGGTAATAGACTTAACCTTGCAATTACCTCCACTTTCTCACTGTAAAATGGGAATAGAGAGCTCCTGCCTTACAGGATTGCTATGAAGACTAAGTGAGTACCTACTGGGCGAGCACAGAGGAAAGTGCTCAGTAAGTGCTGGTTGTTACCACCACATCAACCACTTCTAACACTTCAGTGTGGATTTCCTCTAAAAGTCTGCTCTGCCTAGCTCTTTCAACAAATATCTATTGAGCACATACCAAGTACAGAGCACTGTTGGATGTCATAAAGAGGTATAATAATATATCTACAGGGTTGAAAAAAAGGCTTTATAGTTATTTTTTAATAGAAATGTCCTTTGAATAAAATTATATTGAACTGACATCACACAGGCCACATTCATTGAGTAAAATGCAATAAAAATTGAAATTAATAGAAAAAAGAAGGCAAAAATTAGCAATAATAATAATAAAATAAAATCTGTGGGATGTACCCAAATTCCTACACAGAAGAAAATTATAACTTTCAACGCATTTATTAGGGAATAAGAGAGACAGAAAATAAGTGAATTATGCTTCCTACTCATGAAGCTATTGGGAAAAAAAATGAAATAAGCTAAAACTAGGAGAAAGGTAGAAAATTCAACAAATGGTGCTGGGACAATTATCCACATAAAAAAGAGCTAGGTTGGAAACTTACCTGATACCATGCATAAAAATGAACTCAAAATCAATCATAGACTTATATTTAAAATCTAAAACTATAAAACTCTCAGAAGAAATGACCTTGGGTTAAGACAATGGCACTGAAAGCACAAGCAACAGAAGAATAGATAAGTTACACTGTATCGAAGTAAAAAAAAAATTTGTGCTAACAACAATACTAACCAATAAAGTGAAATGATAACCCACAAAAATGGGAGAGGATATTTGTGAATCACATAACTGAGAAAGGCTTGTATCTAGAATATAAAAAGAACCCCTACAACTCACAATAAAAAACACAACCCAATTAAAAATGGGCAAAAGACTTGAAGAGACATTTCTCCAAAGACAGGTGGACAATAAGAATTTGAGAAGACTTACACCATCATTACTCATTTGTGAAATCCAAATCAAAACCAAAATAATATTCACTAGGACAGCTATCATTAAAAAGTCAAGGACTAGTGAGGACTTGGCAACTCTACTCCTAGGTGTATAGCCAAGAGAACTGAAAAGGTATGTCTACACAAAAACTTGTACCTGAACATTCCTCAAAGCATTATTCATAATAGGCAAAACGTTAGAAATAACCCAAATGTCCATCAACTAACAAATGAATCAATAAATATGGTATATTCACAAAGCGGAATACTATTTGGCAGTAAAAAGGAATGAAGTATTGAAACCACTACGACATAAATGCACCTTGAAAGCATCATGCTAAGTTAAAGAAGCCAGACACAAAATGTTACATACTGCACATTTCTACTGATGTGAAATAACCAAAACAGGAAAATTTATAGACGGAGAGTAAATTACTAGCTACCTAGGGCTATGGAAGTTTACACAAAGTGAGGGATGACTGTTCAAGGGCACAGGATTCCTTTTGGAGTGATAAAGACGGTCTAAAATTAGGTTGTGGTGACAGTTGTACAACCTTGTGAATATACTAGAAAGCAGTCAACTGTTAAAAAATGTGAATTATATTACCATAATGTTGTTTTAAAAATGTAGAAAGAGGGAATAATGAAACTAAGGTAAAAATATAGATCAGTACCTGTAGGCAATAAAGAAAAAAAAAAAAAAGGGCAAGAGAAGAGACTGTTTCAGTGAATGGACTAATAAAATAGAAAAACTCTAGGGTGCCAGGGTGGCTCAGTTTGTTAAATGTCCAACTCTTGGTTTTGGCTCAGGTCATGATTTCAGGGTTGTGAGATCAAGCCCCAAGTCGGGCTCCACACTGGGCGTGAAGCCTGCTTATGATTCTCTCTCTCCCTCTCTCTCTGCACCCCTGCCCCCTGCTCGTGCTCTCTCTAAAAAAAAAAGAAGAAGAAGAAGAAGAAAAAGAAAAAGAAAAAGACAAAAAGAGAAAAGAAAGAAAGTAAGAAAAATGAAAAGCCTCTGGCAAATATGACCATGTGGAGGGGAAATCACAGATACTCAACTTCAGAACAAAAAAGGAGGCATTACAAATATACAAGAGATCTATTTTTATGCATAAGAGGAATACCATGTACAGCTTTATACCAGTTAATTTAAAAATCTAGAAAGGAAGGATCATTTTCTAGGGTAATAAATTAATGAAACTACCTGAAGAAGTAGTAGGATTCCTGAATAGAGCAATGATTGTAACTAAAATGAATTGAAGATAAAGGATTATCTCTTCCCACCTTTTCCTAGTTCCTATGAAGAAAAAATATGTCCAGGCCCAGGATATCTTATGGACAGATTTTACCAAGTCTTCAAGAAGAGTGTGATATCACCCTATGTGATAATCTAAACATATCTTCTCTACTACATACTATCGATTTTCTATGGGTACATACATATTTATGAATGATTAGCAAAAGATCTCAGAGGAATATTTTTAAATGATGATCTATGGTTACCTTTGGGGAAGACAAAAGAAAATAGCATAAGGGCAGGATGGTCAAAGAGGACAATGAAATTCATTGTGATGCTTTTGTTTTTAACAAATGATTTGTATGTATTGCTTACATAAGAGAAAAATTAATTTGACGATTATTTGGCATGAAAAAAATTCAGGTACTCCCTGGAGACTTGTATTAAATTTTCTGTCTGGTTCACTGAAGCATGGAGGGTGGGTAAGAGGGAGGCAGAACTACCACCTACAGCAGCTGATCCTGACTATAGGCAAACCCTTAAGAAACTGGGACACCTGGGTAGCTCAGTTGGTGGATCAGGTCATGATCCCAGGGTCTTGGGATCAAGTCCCACATAGTGCTCCTTGCTCAGTGGGGAGCCTGCTTCTTCCTCTGCTTGCTGCTCCACCTGCTTATGCTCTCTCTCTCACACACAAGTAAATAAAATCTTAAAAAAAATAAAAAATAAAACAAAACTTATATATATAAAAAGAAACAATAGTCCTTTTTTTTAAGAGGAGAGAGGGAGGGTAGGAGGGGGTAGGGGCAGAAGGAGAGGGAGACAGAGCATCTTAAGCAGGCTCTGCACCCAGGCACGGGGCTCGATCTTAGGACCCTGAGATCATGACCTGAGTTGAAGTCAAGAGTTGGGACATTAACTCTTAACTGAATGAGCCACCCAGGGGCCCTGGAGCTATAGTCTCCTAAATGCTGGACTTAAAAGCCTAAATATAAAGTTAGAGCAGAAGTAACAAATAGAAATAGCCTTGTAATTCTTATAATACCAAAATGTTCTTAGCTCTAAGTTATCATCAATTATAATGAATTAATAGCTTGTCAGGAGAAAAAAAAACCTACCATATTAAATATGTACATCTATGTTCAACAACATCCAAATGCAGATACATAGATTCATATTTATACTTGTCTAAGAATCAAGAAATAATGGTGTTATATGGCCATGGGAGACAATGATAAAAATGCAAAACACTCTTCAAATGATAACATTTTAAGGGGCATTGTTTAGATTTTGCAGCAAAGTTCTGCCTGGAAAATGATTTTTAGTGACACTGACATGAGTTTATAAAGATTATTTAAGAAATAACAACTTAGTTATTAAAGAAAATATGTTGGTTAGGAAGGAAAACAAAAGTGCCTCAATATATTTGATGCTTTGGGAATTAACCAAGGGGCCTGAATATAAGATCAACATATAACAGAAGAGTGATATTGCAGTTCATACTGTTGATGTTTCTTTGTGGCTTATGGAATATGATGACTTGCGTATGTCAGAGACGAATGATAAATCACTTCTCTTTGGGTATATAAATCTCTTTGGGTATTTTCCTTATAACAACTTTTGACTTCTACAATTAAAAAAACAAAAAACAAAAAAACAGACCAGCTTGAGATGCTATTTTCCAGCTGAATTTTAATTTGACTTGCCATGACAGTGTGAGGAAGTCTCCCCTTTCTGGAGAAACAACTCCACTGACAATTCTCTGGCTTTTGTTAGTCAACTGGGGAACCAAAAAGCAAATGGGGAATAAACAGATTTCCTTTGACTGTCAATTTCAAAAGGAAATGGAAATACAGCACACATGGAACATTCTTACAGGGTCACTATTCTAGCACTACTTCTCTTCAAGGTGTGAAAGATGACCATCTTCTTGGATAGGACCCAAGTGAGCTTTTTTACAGGTTTTCCGAGAAAATGAAAAAAAGCAAGCTTCCAGCGGTTACCCCTGAAAATGGTTCATGCAATGCAAATATGCAATTTAAGAGAGCTAACAAGAGAAAAATGGTCTGCCATGGTACTATCAAAGACGAAAGTCCCAGGAACTTCAAACTTTTATTGCACAAGGGGTGTTGTCAAAAATGACCCTTTAAATTTGTATGACTCGATCTCTCTACAAATGATCTGCTTTACAAGACCACATCCCTCTGTCCTGAAAACTGTGCAGCCTACACTGAACCTACTGGATCATCTTTTTGTCTGTGACTTTCACTGGCTACGGAACACCAATGAGGACTCCCAACAGTACATTCACCTTGTGCATGATAGAACTTTTCACTACACTCTTATACCAGCCGAACAAGCTGCTGAGTAAATCTGTCACAATGAATAAACAAGGAGGCATAAAATACAGATTTGATACTTGCCAGAGAATGTGATGTGAAAGGCATTGGTGCTTCCTGAGGGCCACGTACCACCATAGGGAGTGCTCATCTTCTTGCAGGTGCACAAAGACTCAGTGATGGATAGCCCCAAAACTGGCAATAAGGAAAAACTTACAGGCCAGCTTTCTAGGGTGCCTGTCCTACCTTTAGAGCACACTGAAGGGCTTTCAGCAGATCACAGTTAACGAGGAGAAAAAAATAAGTCTACACTATGCACTTACCATTTGAATGTGCCCATCAGTGTGCCTTGTTAGTAAATTATGAATTGTCCAACTTGGCCTACATGGTGGGTTAGTTATACAGCAGACGTATCTGAATTGTAATGGCGCTAATAAACATCAAGTATTTTGGTGGCAGAATTAGAGCCCAAACTGCAATAAAGTCCATTTTCTACCCACAACACAGAAGTGAGGGCTAGCAAGCCCTACTGTGTAGTAGGGTGCTTACACTGAACAGAACCCTTTTTCCTCCTCTGCGTCAGGCATTCTGCTCACTAAATAGTTGTCATGGAAAGAAACACAGAGTGTGCATCTCTACTCATCAGACACATGGATACACTTCTGCAGCTGGAGCACCTACTATATGCAGGGGCCCCTCTTGGTGCTACTTACGTATTATGTCACTTACCTCTTCCACAGTCCTATGGGGATGATATTAATGTTCCAATTTTATAAATCAGGAAACCTCAGGGAACTAACTTATCCAAGACCATGAAGCCACAGAATGCAGGGGCAAGGAGTCAAACCCAGTGCTGTCCATACCCCAAGCCCGTGTTTACACGGCAACCAAAACACGGTGCCTCTCGGTGCCCTCAGAGCTGAAGGAGGCTGCCTTTCTGGGCGGTTTCCTGGAAACCCAGGTTCTGGACAATGCCATTATGGATGCTTAGGGCAAGTTTCAGGAACTGCCTGTGACACTATGATTTATTCTCCATTCCCATTTCCATGTATTTCAGAGATATATTCAATCACGGTAATGTCCAGTTCATCCCCAACATACAGGAATCCGGAGTACAAATGGACATCCTACACCGGTTCTCCCAGAGCAGAACATTCTTTGCTCCTTTCTGACTTCCCCTTTCCTGCTGCAGGTCACACTACTCCCTGAAACTGCTACTGTCTCTGACCCCAAAGCAAGCTTTTTTTCAGTAGGACTGGCGACAGCTCTGTAACCAGAAGGGCTATATTCAGCGTCTTCAAGATCCTCACCAGCACTAACACCATGACCAAGATCCATTCCAGCACCCTCCATGTGTGAAGTGCTTCCACAAGACCGTGACTGTGCTCGGCTTCACAACAACCTGTGAGGGAGGTTGGAGACCTCTACTTTGCAAATGGGGAAGCTAAGTCTCCGAGAAGCTAACTGACAAGAGAGGAAGAAGAAAGAAAAGACATGCTCCCCACCACTACTACCCAGGGCAGGTAGATTTCTTTCATTGGGTCCTATGTCTACATTTTATCTTATGCTCACCTTTTCAGAAACTCTCTTCTGGTTCTCATTTGTCCTCGATGTAAGAACAAAATTCTGAGGAGAATGGATATGACCTCTAGTGTTCCTTTCTAAGAGATGAGTCACTTTGGCCTGCTGTGTATTATATGCATGGCCGCTGTTTTTCCTTTTGTACTACAAGTATAAAAAAGAGAAAAGGACATGGGGAAAGTGAAGGGAAAAAAAATATTAGAATATCTTAATGGGCTATTCATATGATAATGAGAATTGATTCTGCCTCTCCCCCCCCCAGTTTAGATACTGGGCACTCACCCCTTCTTTGTGCTTGGGACTATGCTTAGTGATTAATATACACTTCCTCTTGTCATGCTCACCACAACCTATAAAGAGGTATTACTGGCTCCATCCTATAGATGAAGCTCAGAAAGGTCAGGCTACCTATCCAAGCACAGCTAATAAGCAGCAGAGTCAGATTTTAAAACCCAGTTCTTTCTATGAATCAGCAAGAAAAAGACAAACAGCCCAACTAAAAAGAAAAATGGGAAAAGACTTGAGTAGGAACTTCACAAAAGAGGATATCCAAATAGGAAACACTCATTTGAAAAGGTGCTCGGTATCATTCTACATCAGGAAAATGCAAATTAGAATCACAATGAGATACTGATGCACATCCACCAGGACTACGATGGAAAAATCAAGAAGACCGACAATAGCAAATGTTGGTGAGGATGAGGAGCAACTGGAACCCTCACACATGTGGAATGCAAATTGATACAAACACTTTGGAAACTATTTGGCAGTATCTGTTGCGGCTCAACATATGCCTACATCCTGATCCAGCAATCCTGCTCCTCGGTGGGAATTGAGTACATATGTCCACTTGTGTAAGAATGTTCCCAGCCGTAGCTAGAAACTGGAGACAATTCAAATCAGGAGAAGAATGGATAAATAGATCACAGTATAGTCACACAATGCAAGACTACACAGCAATTAAAAAAAAAATCGAAGTGCTGCTACATGCAAATAATATGGATGAATCTCACAGAAGGAATGTTAGCAAAAAGAATAAGAACAGAAGAATACATATTGTATGATTCCATTTACATGATGTTTAAGAACAGGTAAAATTAATCTAGGGTGGTAAGTCAGAATCACAGTTACCTCTAGGAGGGAGAACAAGTATTCAATGGGAGGCATCAGGAAGGAACCTGGTGGAATGCTTAACGTGTTCTATATATTGTTCTGGGTAATGGTTACATGGATGCATGTGTGTGTGTGTACATGTGGGTGCACGTGTGTGTTTCTGTATGCACTTAAAGTTTACATCACATTTTATGTATTTTATGTCATTTTACTTTATTTTATTTTATTTTTTAGAGTGGGGGAGGAGCAGAAGGAGAGGGAGAAAGAGAATCCCAAGCAGGCTCCATGCCCAGCGTGGAGCCTGACGCAGGGCTTGACTTCACGACCCTGAGATCGTGACCTGAGCTGAAATCAAGAGTTGGACCCCTAACCGACTGAGTCACCCAGACATCCCTTAATTTTTTTTTAAAAAAGGTCTCTGATAGAACCTAAATATGCCTGTCTCCAGTAACTGTCAAAACTGTCATGTGGTACTGCCAGAGTCTGGAACAAGGGGAAGAAAGGGATCTGTTGATGGCAGGAGGAAAGAAAAGAAAGAGGGAGGGGGAAGGAAATGGAAGGATGGAAGGAAAGAAAGAAGAGAGGGAGGGAGAAAGAAGGTTTACGTGCTCTGCCAGGCCAGGCCCCTACAGCATGTAATACGAATTCAGAACAAAACAGCAAGTATTAAATCAACAAGTAATTTTTTTTCAAATACTCAATGTTCCTTAGAGACACCATACTTTGTAGTTATATCTGACAGTTTGCTCCTCAGTGTGTAAATGACTCACATCTCCAGTGACCTGAGAAGGTACAAAATCCCCACACAGGGCTCCAAAGTGCAGTAGGTTTGCATGGAGTGCCTAACTCTAGCACAATGCAGGAGGCCGATGCCCACCTTTCCACAGGTGGCCTATCAGGTTGGGGAGTGGGGCTAGACTGGGCAGCAAACATGAAACTCAATCAAACCTGTCTTAGCCACAGAATTCTATCCACTGGGAGGAAAACATGTAAGATTCCCAGCATTTGCAATAGTCACCCAGAAAACACTGCCATACCTTAGGCTGAATTTCAGGTGGATTTATATGATGTCTCATTTTCAAGTCATTTTATACATTCAAAGAATATTTTATGTACAGCTTAAGCAACATTTTTTTTCAAAATTCCACTGACAAAAATGTGGTGTTTCCCGCCCCCGCCCTAATCACTAATTAAGTGAAGTTGAGACTACAAAACCATTTAGCGATGGAAAGAAGAAACATGCATCCCTCAAATGAATTAACGGTGCCAACAAACTCCTAACAATCCTGTAAGATCTGTTTGTAATGATCTTATCTTATGAGATGAGAGATGAGAAAAATGTCAGATTCATTTGAGTATAACAACTACACTGACTTTATTTCTAGTATAACCAAATTTTGTTTCACTTTTCAATGCAAAACACATAAGGCAATAATAAGGCTCCACTTCTAGTAGGCAGGTCATGAGGGGAGAGAAACCCCAACCGGAAATAGGGCAACCCCAGAAGAAATGGTCCAAAGAATAAAGCGTTGTCCTTCGAATGACTGAAGTTGAGGAGAAATACAAAGAGAAAGCTGTGCCCTGGTAAACTGGGGTTCTGGTAGGACCCATCTTGCTTGCTTAGGATAATGTCACTTATTCTGCTTAGACTTCTTCCATTAACAAGCAATGGAAGCTGTATCTGAAACAGCCAAGGCTTTATCTGAAGGCGTCATCCCGTAACATTCCATACCTATCAAAGTCACCAAGGAATGGAAGCGGTTAAATCATTTGACCTAAGTCTCCATAAAGGGCCTCAAATCTAGACTTTTGTTCTCTTCAAATGAAGTTATGTCTCTAGTTATAAAGATACACTAAAAGGAATGAGAGATATTTAAACTTGGGGTCTATTACCAGACTATACTGTCCTTACTGTACCTTGAGTTAATGTTTTATACCTCTTGCAATTAGTGAATAGCACAATTACACCATATTGCTGTGTGGATGTTAAAAGCATTGATTAAATGCAAACATTAAAACCATGTCCTGACTTTTGCTAGAGTACTGGTTTTTGTTGTTGTGGCTGTTTTTACATATTTTAGGAGACTCAAAAATACAAGTGGTCTCTCAATCCTTAAGAGGTTCTAAAGAGCAAGCACTGTCCAAAAGACTACATTATCTTGGGACTGGACCTGGGAGACTAGGAAGGTTAATGTGTCTATTCTGTCCCTAAGAAACAGATTCCTTTTTATTTTTTTTAAAGATTTTATTTATTTATTTAACAGAGAGAGCGAGCACAAGCAAGGGGAGTGGCAGGCAGAGAGCCCACTGAGCAGAGAGCCCGATGTGGGGCTCGATCCCGGTACCCTGAGATCATGACCTGAGCCAAAGGCTGATGCTTACCCTACTGAGTCACCCAGGCACCCCAAACAGATTCTGTTTTAAATGAGGAATTAAGCTTAGAGATGTTAAGTAGAGTCACTTGCCCACAGTCACACAGGTAGATGTTTCCCGATTCTCCCTGGGAAAGAGGATGCTCTGCTTTCTCTTCTGTTTCTCCTTTGGTATTTATTTCATTTCCTCATCACACTGATTCATTGGTCTCAAAACTGAACCTGGTGCCCATCCTTGTACGTCATATCGTCCTGGGCATACCGAATCGAGGGGTTTACCTTTCTCTATTACAGTTGCCTCTTGTTTGTCTTCCCCACTATACATACAAACTCTCTTAGAACAGGAAATGTAACCAGTTTGGCCCTAAATGCTCAACACAATGATGTGACCTGCTCATGATGGCATTTGATACGTGAATAACTTATTTCACCCTGAAGAAAGAATAACCCCTAGCACATGGCAAGTGGCTCAATATATGTTCATAATAATAATAATTTTATTATACTTTTGTATTGATCTAGAATCCCATTAGCAGATATTTAGAATCCATTTAAAATAATTTTCCTAGCTTATTTTCTAAATATACTTAGTATGCGTATATGTATCTAAACATGTAGATGTACCCATACATAGTCTGAGCAAAGAAAATATGGTGGTTACTAGTAGGAGCTCTAGTATCCATCTTCACAGCCTGGGTTCCAATCTCTTTTCACAAATGGAAGGCAAGACACTTAACCTTACTAAGCCTCAGCTTTCTTATCTGTAAAGGAGAATTGGGGTGCCTGGGTGGCTCAGTCAGGTAAGTGTCAGACTCTTGATTTTGGCTCAGGTCTGATCTCAGGGTGGTGGGATCGAGCCCCATGAAGGGCTCCTCGCTAGGTGTGGAGCCCGCTTAAGATTCTCTCTCTCCCTCTTTCCCTCACCCTCTGCCCTCCCCCCACCCCCCCATCCCCATAGGTGCATACACACACTAGCTCTCTCTCTTTAAAAAAAAAAAAAAATCTGTAAAGGAGAATAATAGTAGTACTTCCTTTGTGAGATTTCCATAAAGATTAAACGAGAAACTATAATTAAAACACATAGCATATACTTGGTATTCCAGAAGTGTTAAATTTTTGTTTTGATATATGCACAATGTCTTCCAGGTTAGTCTCTGTATACTTTAATACACAAGGTCTAACAAAGTACTAACGGAATCTCAATTCTAGGCTAAAAACATTGACATTTACAAGGGAAAAAAACAAAAACATAGCACTCATACATAATCAGTCTCCTTCTCCCAAAACTATATTGGTTGCTTTTTAACTTTTTTTGGGGGGGGGGAGGCATGGGTCTATTTTTAAAATACTTTATTTGGAAATTATTTCAAATTTAAAGAAAGTTGCAAGAATAAGAATAGTACAAAGAACACTATATACCCCTTTTCCAGACTCATCTATTATTAATGTTTTAACCTACTGGCTTGTCATCTGTTCTCTCTCCCTCTCTCCCCACACATAATATATTTTTAACAGCTCTAAATGTTTTGTAGCCATTCGAGATTAAGGTGCATTCACCATGGCCCTTTACCCCTAAACCCATCAGAGTGTACTGCCAAAAAATAGGGATGTATAATTGATTAATTTTAAATGCAAGAGGAAAATATGTCATTGAGCAGTGAATAGTCTAGTTTATTCATATTATGGTTAAAATAAGACAAGTGACATTTTCTTGTTTAAATTTAAGGTCATCATTTCGGATAGCTCATTTCATATGGACTTTAGGTAAGCTGAACAGAGCATAACTGGTTAAGTATCCCTCCTTGGACCTTGGCATAAATGCACATAACCCATTACAGAAGCTGGAAAATTTATTTGCACATATTTTTATGAACACACTTGACACAAGGAGGTTTCTTTAAAAATATATTGTACTTCATTCTCTTGACTCATGATTCTTGGGAAGCTAAAATTTGATAAAACCTTCTCTTAAAATAATAAATGGCAAAAATAATGTGAAAACTTCCATGTCCCTACATACATTGCTGTGGAAATTGCTTTATAATTGCAACACATCTTGATGAAAAATCTCAGCCAGAATTATAAAGCAATTAAATAAATTAACATGTCTGCCAAATAGATATATTAGTATCCTACACCCAGCCAAGGACTAATCCATATGGTATTAAGAGAAGACTCTTTTTCAAATTCAATAGGTTAATTTAAAATATGGCTTTTAAGGTGATGTACCCAGAGAAATAAACCAAGAGCTTGGACTCTTGGGAGCAGTTGGAACTGGAATGAATCTAGGTTCCATCATTATTAAACTGTGCATCCTCCAACACTCAAGTCACTAAGCTCTCCACACCTCAACTGCCACACTCAAATACAAAGATGAAAACACTAAACTCATCAGGGTTTGGAGAGGGTTAAAAGAGACAATACTTGTAAATCACTGAACATAGTGGCTGGTATGTGTAGTGACACTGGATTAATGATAGAGGTTATTATTAAGCAGTGAGGCTGGGCTAACACATTTTCATAAGAAGATTATCAATTATATCAACTCTGATTAAACTTAAATCTAAACTCCTGTGGCTTTCCTTTTTTCTACGCCCCTGAGAACCTTACAAGAAAGAACACTAATCAAGCCATGTTTATATAAGGCTATTAACCAACACATATAAATCAAGTCCGGTGTGAGGAGCTTTTAAGATTGTAGTTTCTCTTTCCTTTTTTTTCTCCAATATGACTCCATCCACTCAGCAAATATACAATGGCAATTAGGGTTAACAACATATAATAAGAAATACAAAGAAAAAGAACACTGGGGAATTAGCTGATGCTGGGAATATGCAGAGAATGTGCTGTTTCAAGCATGCCTATTATTGGCTAAATCATCCAATTATTAATCTTCACTAGGTTTCCGTCTAGCATCCAGTGTTGGGTTGTTACTCAACAAATGTTGGAAAAATCTTTTTTTTTTTTTTTTAAGATTTTATTTTTAAGTAATCTCTACACCCAACGTGGAGGTCAGATTTACAATACCAAAATCAAGAGTTGCATGCTCTACCGACTGAGCCAGCCAGGAGCCCCTGGAATATCATTTTTGAAAACTTAGCTTGTTTCCCTCAGAAAAGAATCACATAAATTATCACAGTCATTTAAAAAGATAATCAAATAAATATGGCCCAAAGCCTAATGAGAGCCTGCAAAGAAAAAAAGGAGAATGCTGGACTGGACAAGTCATGTTAGAAATGAAAAGGAAAGGGGTATGGAAGAAAAGAAGATTGTCCGGAACAGAGGACCTTTGGAGGCCCTATGAAGTGCCATACTCACTGCTGGGTGCTTAGGTACTTCTCATAAACATCAAAAAAGGTAGTGAGAAAACAGAGCTCCAGAAAGCCTGGGTAACCTGCCCAGGTTAACAGAAGTGGTTAGTGGTAGATCCTGCCAGCTTCCCTTCCTGAAAGCCCCTCCCACCTGAATGTTTTAGCCCCGAGGAGAAGAGAACTGTCCGAGTCATGAGTGACCAGGTCCTTCTCATGAACTTGCTGAGGGAAGAGCTCTCTTCTCCTGTGGCAAGGAGAAGCCGAATAGATGCCACACTAGGGGCTTCAATGCTCCTTGAAGGGCACTCCAGGAATGAGAAGTGGTGTTTTGTTTTGGGTTGTCGCAAATCTGTGCTGTGCACCTGGCTTTTATCAGGCAGGTGTTACGAGAGTAACAAAGAACATACCCACTTCCCTCACAACCCTTCAACACCCCACCAGGCATTCATCTCGATGAAAATCTGTTTATAGTTATCTGAGCCCAGATTCTAACTCCAAATTACATCTAACCAAAAGTATTCTTTCTCATCCCATTATTTTTTAATTTGGCACAGCACTCTTTGCCTAGACCGTAGCATTACTTTGTGAAACACAAATCCTATCCCAGCTTATACTTGGTGGAATAGGACTATATATGAGAAGTGATACAGCAAGCAGAGGGGAAAATTCCCTTGATACAATCTTGTGTTTAAAGTGTTTTTTGTGCATAGAACACTGTGTTAACCACTATAAAAAGTACAAAAATGCATCAAAAGCATAAGAATCCATCCCTACCCATGAACCTGCTTTGTGCCAGACATCCCGTTATATAGGCTATTTCTAGCAGCATAGCATTTAAAGTCACCTGTTAAAAGATACATATAATGGAGGATGGAGAACCCTATGCCACAATATGAACCATTCACTTCTTCATTCCAATTCTTGGCTTCTTTGAGGACAACCCAAGAGTTAATCAATGTAGAGCAAATAATTTTTTTTATTTTAAGTTTTATTACATACAGTTGATTTTTTTTTAAGTAAGCTCTATACCAAACGGGGGGCTTGAACTCATGATACCTAATGAGTTCTCATGACTCATGATATCAAGAGTCATACACTCCCCTGACTGAGCCAGCCAGGCACAAATAAGTTGTGTTGGGTTTTTTTTAAGATTTATTTATTATTTTAGAGAGAGAGAGAGTGTGCACGTGAGCAGGGGGTGGGGCAGAGGAAGAGGGAGAGAGAGAATCTCAAGCAGACTCCCCACTGAGTGCAGACCCTGACATGGGGCTCGATCTCAGGACCCTGAGAAACCAAGAGCCAGACACTCACCGACTGAGCCAACCAAGGAACCCCCAGAACAAATAAGTTTTGATGGAGAAAGAAGGAAAGGTCAGGTGTAGGCAGTAAGGGGGTAGTCAGTGAGTGGGAGGAGACCCCAGACCGCAGACCAGCTGAGGACACATGGGAAAACACGGTACCAATGAGTAAAGGACAAGGGGAGGGAAAGAGCTGACAACAGATGGAGAAGGAATGAGGGCAGATACTGATTGTATTATAGGCAGCAAACCCTTGCGATTGAATAGAAAAGAGGCAGGGTTTACCAGTCCAGTGGGCTTGAGGTCAGATCCATAACGTTCTGTCTGTCCTCCACGAGGCCAGCACAAGAGACAACACACACGTAAGCATCGTGGCAGGGCACCTCGTACACAGCAGGAGTCCACACACCAGAGAGCTTCTACGGGTGTTACCGGCCAATTTCTGCAAGAGGCCAGGCTTTGTAAAGGCTGAAACAATCCTTTTTTATTTCAGACAGCACTTACTTTGGTTAAAGGACAAAGGCAATAACCACAGTGAGAGAGTTTCCTGTGACTCTTACCCGATCAGTCCTGGGGAGGCTTCCAGAACTGTCTGGTTCATGAACCTGAAGCTTGCCACTGTGTCAAACACAACCTGAACACAGAGATGCACGTTCCAGGAGAGAGGGAATTTTCCAGCACTCAGGCCTTTGTCCTGGCCTCTTGCTGATAAATTGGTCTAGTTTCTATCATCAGCTTCAATTGCAAAAATGGTTCGATTCCAGGCAAGAAGTACTGGAGATGGCTGTGCTTAAGAGACACTCACAGGTTCAAACAATACCAAAGGTAATTTGTGTCCATGATGTCACAGTCACATGCAAGATAACAACGATGCCAACTGTTAGCAGATGCTAAGGTGCCTCTTTGAATATGGCCCCTCTACAAAGAAAGACCAGGGTCACCTCTGTTTACCACATCAAATTTAAAGTGTCTTGTAGGTCAAATAGTTTTAATCCCTGTGTAAACTCCTTTAAGTCACTGATCAATGCCTCTTACACAAGATTCAATGGTCTCAGTATCAATGAGAGCCTTGATCAACAAAGCATTAAGGTACAGGGTCGCCTGGGTGGCTCAGTCGGTTGAGCATCCAGCTTTTGATTTCGGCTCAGGTCATGATCTCAGGGTCCTGGGATCGAGCCCTGCTTCAGACTCCATGCTCAGCGGGGAGTCTGCTTGAGATTCTCTCTCCCTGTCCCTCTGCACCACCCCCCCCGCACTGATACCTCTCTCTCTCTCAAAAAAAAAAAAATCTTTAAAAAGAAAAACACACAGTGTTAAGATACAGGACAAACCTGACTTATCCTTTCCTCTTTCAGATGACCTTTGCTTGAAAAGGAAGATGAGCACCCAGAAAAGGGAGACGGACTGCGAGGGGTGGCGTTCGGCATTCCAGAGATCCAGTACTACTGGATGAGCTGTATCTCGCTTTGACAGCAGCAGTACAGTAAATGACAAGCCCTGTCAGGTAACACCTTTATCTTCACAGGAAAAGCGGCCATTCCAAAGCAAGAATCTCAGATGTTGTCACATCAGCCAGGACAAGAAGTCATAAAGCAGAAGGCCATCAATGCGGGAAGTACACTGTTATCTAGACTGTAATTAGGAGGAGCTGAGAAGGGGCACTCCAGCTCCAAGTGCATAGAAGCCGGACTCTTTCTTCTGGGTCTGGTTTACCAGCCAAGTAATCAGTGGAGTCCTTATCAGCCGTCTCGGGGCTCAAGCCTCTGAGCTGCCTTTTATTCTGAAAGTTTTATGGCAAAAGCAGCTCTGCTGTTTCTCTAAATGTTAAATAACTGAGAGAAAAAAATAAAACAAGAGCAACTTCACCCATTTCTTCATTTGCTCATTCATTCAACAAATATTTATTCTACGGTCCAGGCACAAAGCTAGGTATGGGCTGTTCACTGAGGAAGATACAGTTCCTGACTTCAGAATAGTCAGATTCTAATAGGACAGACAGACCACAGAAGGCACTGCAAGCAGGCATGGGTGCTGGAAGGGGGTCACGGTCTGTAGCTCCAGCAGCAGTGAAGACAGTAATAGGCCCAATCTGTGGAGGAAGTGGCATTCAGGTTCAAGTTTAAAAGAAGGCTGCATGGGGCACCTGGGTGGTTCAGTCGGTTAAGCACCTACCTTCAGCTCAAGTCATGATCCCGGGGTCCTGGGATCAAGCCCTGCATTGGGCTCCCTGCTCCATGGGGAGCCTGTTTCTCTCTCTCCCTCTCTCTCTGTCAAATAAATAAAATCTTTTTTTTTTTAAAGATTTTATTTATTTATTTGAGAGAGAGCACATGAGAGGGGGGAGGGCCAGAGGGAGAAGCAGACTCCCCGCCGAGCAGGGAGCCCGATGTGGGACTCGATCCAGGGACTCCAGGATCATGACCTGAGCCGAAGGCAGTCGCTTAACCAACTGAGCCACCCAGGCGCCCCAAATAAATAAAATCTTTAAAAAAATAAAAGAAGGCTGCATGCTGGTCAAATGGCAAGGTAGGGAAAGAGAAGGAAATAGTATGCACCCACTCCTGAGAAGGCACCAGGTGTGTTCGGGGTTATGGATAACGTTTGCATGACTGACGCACCGAAGGAGGGCTGGCCATGTAGGGGAATTTGAGGGGCAGAGACAAGACTATCATCCAGATGGTTCTAAGGAATGAGAGAAGTGAGCAATGCAGATGACGTTTTACCTGGATTTCAAACCCATTTATTTAAAGGTGGTTTTCCACAGGTGTATTAAGAAGAGATTCAATGAACAATAAGATAAACCAAGATATCCCACGAGAATCCTGTAATGATTTCTTAAAAGCTGGATCACCATTAAAGAACTATGAAAATTCTATTGCACCTATCAGTGCATTACTTGAAAATCAGAGAGAAGATACTTATTTTTAAGGTATGGTGCCTTACACAGGCCCCACTGCCATAAAACCCCATGATTTTACATAGCTAAAACTATAAAATTCAGCAATGAGTAACTTTTTTTCTGCTTCTTCTCATCTCAATGGTCCATGTTATACTGCTCTATTCACACCACTATTAAAGATGCCCGGCACGGGAGTGAGAACTGGTTAACCCTGACCATGTTACTTGTGAAACTGTGTGACCCTCGGCGAGTTATTAACCTCTCGGAGCCTCTGTTTCCTCTAATAGACCCATCTCTTAGGGACACTGTTGACATTTGGTGAGACAATGTGTGAAGTGGGTGTTTCTATTTCCATTTTATATTAAAGAGTAAATGAGATTCAGAGAGGGTACATGATGTGCAGCAGACCACACAGCAAGAGAAAAGCCCTCAGACTTCACACCAGGGCTTCTGACTCACTCCACTATCCAGTTCTCTTTTCTGTCATAATTCTGGTTTGGGTGTTTCAATTTCTTTTTTCTTTTCCTTTTCTTTTTTTTTTTTTTTTGGTGGTGATTTTCAATGGTAAATATAATTAAATTTCAACGATGATGACCTTTTTCATACTGTGGAAATAATACAAGTTTTTGAATAAAGACAAAATAAAGGGGGAGTGCAGCATGATAAGAACTGTAGCAAAAATAGCACTGGATGAACACTTTAAATGGGTGGATGGTATGGTTTGTGAATCGTATCTCAATAAAGCTGTTAAAAATAAGAAAAATTAAAATAGCATTGGGTGAGAAGTGAGTAATGTGGCATTTAGGAGTGGCAGGATTTTCAGGAAGTCACATTCCCTGCTCCATTTCCTTACCTGTAAAATAGGGACCCTATTACCTGCACTGTCTGCCAAGGAATTAGGATAAAACCACCGTGGTGCCATAATGACACTAAAAAGAACTTGAGAACCAAGGGGCTTTATTTATTAATTTCTAGTGACAAGTGAACCTCCTAAAATGTATAAGAAAAGACATCTACCCAGGAGCACCCGGGTGGCTCAGTCGGATAAGCGTCTGCCTTCGGCTCAGGTCATGATCCTGACGTCCTCGGATCAAGCCCCGGGGTCCTGGGATCAAGCCCTGCATCCAGCTCCCTGCTCAGCAGGGAGCCTGCTTCTCCCTCTCCCTCTCCCTCTGCCAGCCTCTCTCTCTTTCTCTCTCTCTCTCTGTCAAATAAATAAAATATTTAAAGAGAGAGAGAGAGAAAAAAAAGAAAAGATGTCTACCCCAACTCGCAAGCACCTGTTCATGAGGTCACCCCTTCTCAAAATACTGAAAGTCACTAAAATATCAGCAGCAGGAAGTTCTGGAAAACGCAGATCACATGAGCTTGTTTCCCTGTGGCACTGTTACAATATAATCAGGAGGATGTATTCTCCAAATGAATGGCTTCCTAATCCGTTGGCACAACAGGTTGTTAGAGAGTTCTGCTTTACCAATCACATGGACCAAAGAATCAAAATAAACACAAATGTGGCTTGAGTTCTCCAAGCCTATAACAGAATCCCAAGTCACCCTGGTCTACTCATGTTCAAAGGTTCACACGTTGTACCAGACCCAGAAACAGACCTCTTCTAAATTTCCCTCCCATTTTATGAAGGAAATGTAAAATGAAATGGTACTTGTTTTCCCTTTTAGTAGAAAGACCATTTCGACCTTCCCAATTCTTGACTCATGGGTTTCACAGAAATGAAACATTAATACCAAAGGCTTTATACACGCAAAGACAAAACATGATTTTCTACAGTTTTTAAAAGGCTGAGGTCATTTTTGCCCCAATTCCTATAGAGTGGTAAGCTTAAAATCAAGCCATTTAGCTCACAGTCAGGTCCTATAAATCAGTGGAAAAAAATAAATGGGAAAGCATGCCAAAACGTAACCATAGTAACACCACAGATGCGTCAAGAAATGGTGTGCTCATTTGCTTCATTCCCCATTTCTTAAATTGGAATCTAAGTAGGGGAAAAATTACACAGAGAACACTCATGATTCTGCAAATACCGAATTCTACAAAACTGTATTCAACCTGCCATCCCAGAACATCACAGCAGCTATAATATTGCTACAGAAGCAGCCCTGGGTGGTGAGAGTCCAGAAGACACAACCAGACACCTATCAGTGACCTGATCTCCCCGTGACTCTGTTTCCTCATCTGTAAACTGGGTAGTAAAAATCCCAACATCAAAGAGTCATTCCGAGGATAAAACTGGTCAGTGGAGAAGAGTCAGGACAATGGTGGACTCAGGAGACCGCAAGTCGTGGTCAACTTCAGCCTTGTTTTTTATTGGCTTACCTTGGTGCCTTGGTTTCTTGATCCATAAAAAGAATGATAATCCCTTCACAACCCATGCAATTAACATTAGGAATTACTATTAATCTAATTGTAAAGAATTATTAGTAGGATATAAGGTTACAGCGTTCAATTCCAGTTCTGAAAGACTAAAAGCACTGAGGCCCAGAGATTCGGATTAATGCATTATCACCACATTTTCTCTTTCAAATGTAGCTCTGCCACTCAGCAGAAAGAGACAACCCTGAGGCACTGACCCAAGTCCCTTACATTCAACCTCTTTTCCTATTGGAGCCTTGGTTTTATTAATAAATAAAATGAAGAGCAGAAGGCTATTCTAGAACCTGATCTTTAAAGGTCCCAGTCTAGACTTATGGCCTAAGTCCCTGCAGATCTATAGTGGCTTACATTAAGTTTTGTTTATCATTTTGCAGTAATATCAGGAAGCTTAGGACTCCAGCACACCCCTTGAAAAATACTATTAAGAAAGAAAGTAAAGAAAGAGAGAGAGAGAAAGAAAGAAAGAAAGAAAGAAAGAAAGAAAGAAAGGAAGAAAGGAAGAAAGGAAGAAAGGAAAAAGAAAGGAAGAAAGAAAGAAGAAAAGAAAAACCATTATAGCAAACAAATCACAGCAATAAGCAGGGTACCTTCAACTTCAAATGATTCCTACCACTTTTGTTGGTTAAAAAATGTTATTGCTAAAAAAATAAAATTTCAAGCTTTGAAGGACTGGGTAACAACAGAACAGAAAAATTTCAAGTACTAAAACCAAAATCATTCTTTCTTCTTAATTTTAAATAAAATGAAATCACTCTAAGTCTCCCCAGGACTCCTACCTTATAATTAGCTGTATAGGAATGCAGTTTGGTAGAACATGGTAATAGTTCACTACAACTTCATCTGCCGCATAGACTGACTTCCCCCATTTCCTCCTTCCCTTCCTCCCTCCCCTCAATACAAAAACCTTGCTTTCATGGCTCCTGTGTTCCATGTCTTGCTTTCTCAGATTTGGTCTGATCTAATGGGTTTGTGAGATTTGAGTTTTTAATTGGTGGAAACTATTTCTTCAAAGAAAATTATGCATGAAATGCAGACCTATGAATCGGGTCATGTTGGGGAAAAAGAGAGTCCATTGAGGCATTCTCTGTGCTGAGGGGCCATGAGGAACTCACTGATCTCTGCAGAGATCAATCTGAAAGCCTCTGGCCTGGTCCACCCCGTTAATAACAGTGATGGTTAACATTTATGGAGGCTTACACCATGCCCATACTTTGCAAAATGTACTTACGTGCCTCATCCCCTGGACTCTTCCTAACAGTCTTATTGAATTAGTATGACTCAGATGTCCTTTCCACGGATGTGAAAACTGGCCCTGACAAAGGACAATTAATTTACCTGGCATTATAAGCAAGTACGTGGCAGAGCCAGAACCTGAAAGCCAAGTAATTCACCTTGCGCTATGCTTCATGTCCCACTGTCACTTATGATTCCCTGGACTTAGGGAGTCACTACATGAGCAAGCCGACTGACCAGTGTTCCAGAACCACCTGGTGAGCTCTTCTGGCTCCACCAACTTGCCACACACCCACCGAGCAGTAGGTTGCCCTAAACTGGCTACTTACAAGGCACAGCATGGCGATAAAGGTTATCCCTTATGGTCTGCTGGAGCTCATGATCAGGAGACCCTTTCTGGAACCGCTGATTGAGGAAATGTCGCAGGTCCTTGTTCAGCTTTCCTCCTGTAGGCAATATATAAAATAGACAGAACACATCAACAACAGGGCTTCCTAGAGACTGAGCAGCTGGAGAGTTGTGTGTGGGAATGCCACCTCAAGCCATTGTAGCCAGCCAACCTCAGTCATTAGGAGAACTGACTTCAGATTTTCCTCTGCAAAGGAAAAAGCAAGCTAGAGTGTAATAAAGATAAAACGGCATTGAAATAGCATTAATTTGGGGGTCCCATTTCACATAATAGTAGAAGGCTCAAATAACAAAGAATTTAAACTAGGCTATTACATTTAAAATATGTGCCGTAGACACTTGCAGACACTATTAAAGAGAGAGTAAATGGCTGAAACCATAAAGAGAACAATGTATCCATAGCTGACAAATTACACAATGTTCTTTGACCAGGGATCCAATTGGTAGAAATGTACCCTATGAATATACTTGCAAAAGTCAGCACCATCTCCAGTATTGTTTATTGCAGCATTTTTGTAACAGCAAATAAATAAAAAGAAAAACAAAAAACCTGGAAAAAAAACCCACAAGGGATCAGCTAAGTAAAGCACAGTTCATTCATATAGTAACTACTCCAAGAAAGCTAGATCTGCAGGTGTTGGTGTCAAAGGAAAATATGCAGAGTAGTGCATAGTGTCTGGTTCCTTTTGTGTAAAAAGAAATAAAGAAGAGAGAACCTGTTTGCTATAAGGAATCACCACAAAGTTTTAACAATAGTTTCCTCTGGGTAGAAGGACATGAGCTTGGGAAATAAGACAGAAGATGTCGCTCTTCTTTCTATAGACACATACAGATATATAGATCTTATGATCCTGTGTTGATTTCCAAACACTAGATACATACTGTTTTTTCATTAACTATTGTATAACCAATAGTTACCTGGGTGGGTCTGTGTATTTCTTTGTAATTCTCCACATTAACAAAACAAAACAATAGCTAAAAATATTATTGTTACAAAAATATGTCATAGAAAGGAGAAGGTAACCAAATGTTCTTTTTAAATTACAAACACAACCTAGCTAACATTTATTCTTAATGGAGAAAGATGGTTCAGTGACAGCTAAAAATAACAAGGCTAAAATCGTCCTTCCATTTTTAGACAAGATAAAAATTAGGTAGGAGCATTTCTAGCCTTAGAGAAACAAAGTAGCAATGCAGTATCTATGTGAGGCACAGAATTCATGTCTTTGGATGATAACTTCCCTATGGTCAAAAAGAATAAATCATGAGGATGACAGTGATGGTTAAGATGATGATATGTCCCATGCAGGGCAGGAAACTACTGATCCTTATTTTAATATTATGTTCAAAACAAGATTCCCTATTACAGATGATCATTTTAGAATAGACTAATAAAACCCAATTTGAACTATTACTGAGATGTATTATACCTCAGGTTTCAATTAGTCAAAAGGAAAACAGATATATTTAAGTCAATCTTAGGTCATTTAATAAATATTCAATTACTCACCAAATATTTATTGAATAAAAAAGACAAACATTTACCTATCCACTCAAGACACCCCCCCCAAAGGGGCACAAGGTTTGAGTAATTTACAAAAGAATCTATATGATTGGCCAACTAACTGTGTAAAAAGATAGTCAATATCATTAATTATCAGAGAAAGGCAAATGAAAGCCACAGTGAGATCCCACTACATACCTACTAGAATGGCCAAAATTTAAAAGACTGCCAGCATCAAGTGTTAGCAAGATTGTAGAACAAAAGGAATTCTTACACACTGTCAGTGGGCATATAAAATGGTTCATTCTCTTGGGAAAAGAATTTGGCAGTATCTTATAAAGTTAAACCTTCACTAACCAAATGACCCAGCATTTCCACTCTTATTTATGCAAGAGAAATGAAAATAAGTGCATACACACACACATAAACTTGTAGATGAATCTTCACAGCAACTTTATTCACTATGTAATAGTCCAAACTTGGGAACAACCCAAATGTCCATCAACAGATAAATGGGTAAGCAAACTACTACATTCAAATGGGATGCAACACAACAATTAACGGGAACAAACTACTAATACATACAGTAATATTTATGCATCTAAAACACATAATGCTGAGCAAAAGAAGCTAGACACAAAAGGCAACATTCTGTATGATTCCATTTATATATAGAGTTTTAGGACAATCTAAACTATAGTGACAAAAAGCAGTTCCGTGGTTACCTGGGGCTGAGATTAGGCAGAGACTAACTGCAAGGTGCACAAGGGAATAAGATCTATGGAGAGTACCCATGTCAATTTTCTGGCTTTGCAATTGTACTATACTTATGTAACGGGTTATCACTGAGGGGAAATTGGGTGAAGGGTACAGGGGATCTTTGTACTATTTTTTATACCTTCTTGAGAGTCTAAAATGATTTCAACATAAAACATTTCTTAAAAAGGGGAGCCCAAGGGAAGTTTGTGAAGTGGATGCCAATATAGAAAATCTTAATTGTGACAGTGATAATATGGGTTTATACATTTATCAAAATTTATGGAACTGTGTGTAGGGGTATGCAATTTATAGTATGTATATTACACTTATAAAATTGATTTCAAAGGTTTAAGCATATACACATAATTACTGAATGACTATGTGATAGGCACTGTTCTAAGTGCTTAATTCTCAATTTCCCCTTGGAGAGATGAACAGAAAGAAAAATAGAGTAAATCTTAGTAGTTAAGACTAAGGCTTTGGGTTTAAAGCCTGACTCCACTATTTATTAGCTGGAGAACCCAAGCATGTTGCTTAATCTCTGAACCTTATCTGCAAAAATAGAGCACTGAAAACACAGTAGCTCGTCTACAAAATTGTCAAGGGGATTAAATGAGGTTCCAACGGTGCCTGGCACAGAGAAAGCACTCAGTGAAAGATGGAAGTTGTCATGACAATGCAGAGGGGACAACTGTTGAGGTGAGAGGGAAAGAGCTGAGGTTAGTTCAAAGATGGGCTGTTACTCTTTTTTAAAATGCACATAAACATAAAACCCAGTCTGTTACTTAGAAATAGCTATAAACAAAATGCGGGCATAGGGAAATTTGGATTAAAGGACATTTCTAGAGTTTCTGGAAAGGAATAAAATTCTACTTGTGGGGCACCTGGGTGGCTCAGTCAGTTAAGTGTCTGCCTTTGGCTCAGGACATGATCCTGGGGTCCCCGGGATGGAGCCCCAGGTCTGGCTCCCTGCTCCGCGGGGAGTCTGCTTCTCCCTCTGCCTTTACTCCTCCCCCCTGCTGCTCCCCCTGCTTCTGCTCTCTTGCTAGCTCCCTCTATCAAATAAATAAATAAAATCTTTAAAAAAAAAAACCCCTCTACTTGTGCTAAAATTGTCTGGACATATATAAGATGGTTAGCATTTAGTGCATACTTAATATATTTTTGGCACTGTGCTGGAGCTGAGATGAAACCAACTGGTAAATCACTGATATTTAATAGTCACACCTGTCAACTCTATCTCTAGGTATAAGGTACCCTGGAATTCGACCAAAAGGATAACAATGTTTACCAGCAAAATCTTCATTGTTTAGGACCTAGAGTTTATATTCCCCTTAGGAGACCACAGTTGTAGACATTAGAAAGATACTGAGCCATGAGTAGAAAAGATGTTATGGGATCCAAATGTACTGTTCGAGTCAAAAGAAAATCCCAAAGAAGATTCAGGATACAGTATCTCTTTTTCCTATATAGAACGCAGGTTTACACATTCTTTTTTTTTAAGATTTTATTTATTTATTTGACACAGAGAGCACAAGTAGGGGGAGCTGCAGACAGAGGGAGAGGGAGAAGCAAGCTCCCGCCTGAGCAAGGAGCCCAACATGGGGCTCTCGATCCCAGGACCCTGGGATCATGACCTGAGCCAAAAGCAGACTCTTAACTGACTGAGCCACCCAGGCATCCCAGGTTTACACATTCTTATGGATCACCAGCAGGTACCTATCAAGATAAACCAAGGGCTTATAGATTGGAAGGCATTCTTAAGACATATAGACACTCTTGGTTTAACACTTGAGCTTTACAGTGAAACTAGCCAAGCTATCTAAAGTTTATGATCATCGAACTAAAACTGCAGATGTGCAAAAGGGCAGGGTTAATGATGCTGGTGGTTAACATTTACTCTGTGTTCCGTGACATTTGTAAGCGAAAAGCCTCAACCTTCCCATTACATTAAGAATACTGTACTTTTTGGCATCTAATCTCAAATTAATTGCCAATTATTCAGGGGATATGTCTATAAATCTTCTCCTAATTGTCAAGGCAGTGAGCCAATGAAATAATAAATTGCTAGAGAGAGAGTTTTGTCATAGCATCTTCGCTTTCTTTGAAATCCAAGATTTATTTTGCAAATGGAAAAGAAAACATAGGTCAGAAATACATGGAGCTTTTTCCTAGAAAAGGATTCAGAGCTTATTTTAAGATAATTTTATGATTTCAATGACAAAAATGGAGCTGACTCTCTGTCCTGGATTTGCCATTATATTTTCATATCAGTGTATCCAAAATTGTCTTTTAAATTTACAACAGTGTATCTCTGCTTTTTCCATTCACATTAGCTTATAGAAATTTAACCATGTCGGGGCGCCTGGGTGGCTCAGTCGTTAAGCGTCTGCCTTCGGCTCAGGTCATGATCCCAGGGTCCTGGGATCGAGCCCCACATCGGGCTCCCTGCTCGGCGGGAAGCCTGCTTCTCCCTCTCCCACTCCCCCTGCTTGTGTTCCCTCTCTCGCTGTGTCTCTCTCTGTCAAATAAATAAATAAAATCTTAAAAAAAAAAAAAAAAGAAATTTAACCATGTCAACTGATGTAACCTTTCATAATTATTTTAAATGTGGTATAATATTCCATTTAAAAAATATAATACTTTTGTATCCCTTGTAGAAAATTATTTCCAATGTTGTGGTCAATAGAATAATGCTATAATAAATGCCATTGTAGTTTTTTTCTTTTCAAATGTGTATATGTACAGGAAAAAACATAGTGTATATGTGGTTCAGTACTACCCATAGTTCCAGGCATCATTCCAGGCATCACTAGGGCTAGTCTTGGAACGTATCCCCCACAGATAAGGGGGGACTATAGTACTAGTGACAGTGAGCATTCTATTATATATATATGCATATATATATAATATACACACACATATCTCAAATACATATTTCATATATGTCTCTTATACATATTTTTTCTTTTACGTTTCCTCTTCTGTAACTTGCCTATTCATATTCATAGATTCATTGTGCATTTCCCTAGTGGGCCATCTTGTTATTTTTGGAAAGACATTCTTTACATATTCTGGATATGATTCCTTTATCAGTTACTTAAGTTGCAAATTTTGCTTGTTATTACTGAAACATGAAATGATCCCTTAAACATAATTGTAATTTTTCCAAACTTTCCCACTCACATGCTAGATAGTTTTCTGCCAATTCAACTAGAAGCATCATTTTCAAAGTGATGGGTTATGAGGGGACTCTGCTTGGTCTGATCTCTATCTCCTAGCGTACAGATCCTAAGGGAGAACACTAGTCAACAGAAATAATCTTCACGGTCAAGCACTAGGTTTCCAGAGATGTTACTTTTGAGTCCTCTTGATTCATCCATTTCTAACTGAGGAGGCAAAACATAACTGTGTCACATAAGCTCCAGAACATCTACCTCTAGAAGGTCAAAGAATAGCGTTTCATTACAACTAGAATTTAGACTTTAATACGTTTCAAATTTTCAATGCCGAGGAAAACTTGCATAAGGATATTACACTAATCACACTTCCAGGTGATAATGCTTTAGCACACAATTTCTTCAAGGAATGATTATAGTTGTAGGAAAGATATATTTATTAAGGCAACACAAATGGTTTGTACCGCAGTGAGCTATTACAGCAAAAAGATCTGTGTCTGTTCAGCAGCTTGCATTTATAAAGGATAGGGCTTTTTGTTAAAAAAAAAAAAAAAACAAAATTATAAATTGAAATACATATTAGCTAGTTTTATTGTCACTTAAACTTACAATCTGAAATATATTTAATGAGTTTTGTCTGAAAAAGATTGTGCTATTCCTTTCTTTCTAATACATTTTTCCTAACACTTTTTTTACCGTACAAATAATCTAAATTATGGGGGAGATAGTATTTAAAGGGTCCAGAGTTTCCGCTGGAGAAGATGAAGAGGTTCTGGAGGTGGATGGTGGTGATGGTTGCACAACAGTGTGAATATACTTAATACCACTGAACATGCTTAAAATGATAAATTCTGTGTTATATATATTTTACCACAATAAAAAGGGTTCTATAGATTAATTACAAGATTTGAAAAATACACAAAAGTACGACAAAGAAGGTTAAAAATAAACTGTAACTTCATTTGTATCACCATTAACATGCTGGTGCTGTGGGCCTTGTGTACACACACGTACATATACACACGGATACACACAGATACACTTATAATACATCCACACGTTTGAGGAGATTCATTCACTCATTCAACAAATATTTATTAAGTGCCTACAGCCAGAAAACCTATGGGCCCTGGAGAGACAGCCTGACAACACAGAGCTCCTGAACAGGAACTGACATGCATGTTTTAGGAAAAAGGAACAGGGCTGGCCTCTAGGCAGAGGTCACTGTTAAGATGAGAAGTAAAGGAAGACAAGACGCAAGTAGGCTCTGCAAAGTGTGGGGTAACCAGCATTCTAGGCAGAGGACACTGCAGGTGCCAATGCCTGGAAATCAAAAAGGCTGGCGTGTCAGAGAAAGAGCATGGAGCTCGGACAGGGGTGGCACACAGTGAGGTTAAAAAGAGAAGCTGGGGCAGATCATTCTGTGCCTTGCCGGCCATGATAAGGAGTTTGCATTTTATTCTAAGCTCAGTAGGCATGCACTGAAGGGATGTCAGTCAGGGAGGTAAAGAAGGCCTGGTGTAAATTTTAAGATTCCTTTTACAGCTGTGTAGTGGGTCAGGATAGAGGGCGGTGATTCTGCTAGTAGCAGTTTGTCAGTATATATGTGGTTCAGTACTACTTACTCTTTTTTAAAATGCACGTAAACATAAAACCCAGTCTATTACTTAGAAATAGCTATAAACAAAATGCGGGCATAGGGAAATTTGTGCAACCAATGTTGCTGATCACACAAGACCAGAAGTGGCCTGGACAAAGGAAATGGATGAGAAGACGAAGGGCGGGGGGGGCGGTGTTGGGCAGGAGCGGTGAGGAGAGGAGACGTAATTTAAAGCTGGAACTGACAGGGCTATTCGAGTGATGGAGGAAGATACCACATGCAGAGAGGACTCAAAAGTGGCTGCAGCGTCTGGGTTTACCTGCTGATGACCATGTTAGAGCAGAATACAGATTCCATCAGATACCTGTTAAATATGAGATGCGGAGGATCGTGCCCTATATGTGGATTTATATCCAAATATTCTAACAGATAATTGATTAAGCATCTCCAATCTAGGAGCAGAGCTCAAAAAAAAAGTTTTAATAATACATAATATTTCATCGTCTCATTCCATCACAACCTATTAACTATTACCAATTAGGAAGCATATGAATTGTTTCTACTATGATTATCCTCCTTGGATAAGATCTATCTGTATTTGCTTATTTTCTCACAATCCTTGCAGTGGAAATACTAGGACAAAAAGCATACAAATGATACAAATTCTCCCCCAAAAGACTATAGCAGCTTCCCTTTATCTAGCTTGATTTTAAATGGCTCCAAAGTAGCAATGTGGATTCATCATCATATTACCAGTTTCATGTTATCAGACATTTGGATGTCTTTCCTTTTAAAAAAATGATTATAAACAATGCTGTAATGAAAAATCTTGAATATGTATGTTTGCTGAATCTACTAGAAGCAGAATTACTAGAATAATGAGCATGAACATTATTTTAAAGATTCTTCATACATACTGACAAACCGCTATAAAGGCTTTTACTCAAGTCTAGAAGAAGTACCATATCACTCATCTGACAATTACAGTGTCAAAATGAAGATCACTTTTCCCCTTCTAAGAATGGGTTTTTGTTGTTGTTATTGTTTTTTAAATAATCTCCCTGCCCTACTTGGGGCTCAAACTCACAACCCTGAGATCGAGAGTCGCATGCTCTGTTGACTGAGCTAGCCAGACATCTTTAAGTATGCATTTTCAAAAATTTTCCACCAATAATTCAAACAGATGCCAACACTATATTATACAAGCAACATGGATGGCAAAAATATGTTTCTTTTCATTTTGAGAAACTACTGGTTGCAATGAGAAAATTTATGTGGAGAATGGCCTGTGGCAAAATAATGGATGAATTTCATTATCATATGTACTTAAGTAAAATGAAGAAATAAACAAAAGCCTTTGCTTCTAAACACACAGAGACTGAGAACACTCCGTGTGCCAGTTCTTACAGAATTACTTCCAAGCCTGCTTTTCCCAAATGACATGCAAGCATTGGTCACAATCGAGGATCAGCAAAATTTTTCTATAGAGTGCCAAGGGTCAGAGAGTACATATTCTCCACCTTTAGGAGCCCCTCTAGACTAAAATCATAGCATAAAATCAGCCATAGATTATATGTAAAGAAGGTTTTTTTCCAATAAAACTTTATTTACAAAAAAAGGCAGCACATGTGGCTCACTGACCACAGTCTGCTAACTCCACACCTAGATGCTGGCCCTGACTGTCCAGGTGAGCAAGTCTCCTTATATAGTTCTTAAGGTAGAGGGTATTCATTGTCTCCAAGCAGCGTTACCCAGAAACCTGGATTTCTGGGCTCCACCCAAAACTTACTGAATTAGAAACTCTAAGGGTCCAGTTCAATCTATGTTTTAACAAACCTTCCAGGTGATTCTAAGACATGCTGACATTTGTGACCAATGGTCACTAAGCCAAAGCAAAGCCCCCCTAACAAAGCGTGGGGAACTAGGCTCTGAAAATGAGTCTATTTCCCTATTTGTCACCAATGGTCCCCATCTCTCTGCAAACCACCAAGTGCTGCCAGTCCTTCTGGACTAATAATAATACCTTATAATAACAAGCACAGCACAAATGACTCCAGGCAGGTGGGACGTCATCAGACATGCAGAGATTGAATCCATTCCCCTAGTGGCACAAAGACAGTTGTTCTTTCAGTCATGTTTCTGTAGAACGTAAAAAAAAAAAAAAAAAAAAGGAAAGAAAAGAAAAAGAGAAAAGAGGCTGCAGGATAGATTTATGTATGCTGATGAAGCTCTATTAACTACTATTTACATTTAACTCCCCACCATGGATGAGCACAAAACCTTTTGCTCGCACTTCGGGGCATCCACTTTATTATTATTTCCTGCCTGTCTTCTGTCTTCTTTTTCTCCTGGTGAATCTTTTTATAACAAATTTCATCCCACAGTGAGAAGAGACTTGAATTAAGCATGGAAAGAAAAGCACTGCTTAAATTCCATCATCTCTATTTTTTCATTATTTCCAGCCTTTTGTGCTTCTTATATATTTTTTTTTTTCAGTTCAACTCATGTAGTAGGATAACATCTGTTCAGGAAAAAAAAAAATAAAGGTTTACACAGGGAAAGGCAAAAGACAATATTGCTCTGTTGGCAAAGTAACAGAGCTGATAGGAGCTTACGGCCCGCTGTACTCAACAGCAAGGCTGAAGTCAGATGTCTCTATACTCAGAACCTTGAGTGGAATCTGAAGACGTGTGTGTCCTTCAAGAAGACACTAAATTTTTTTAAAGATTTTATTTTTAAGTAATCTCTAAACCCAACTTGCAACTCAAACTCACGACCCCAGATCAAGGATCAAGAGTCGCACGCTCTTCTGACTGAGCCAGCCGGGCGCCCCAAGAGGACACTAAATTCTTTTTAAAGTTTTTTTTTTTTTTTAAGATTTTATTTATTTATCTGAGATAGAGAGAGTGAGCGAGAGAGCAGGAGCAGGAGCAGGCGAGCAGAAGGAGAGGGAGAAGCAGGCTCCCTGCTGAGCACCTGATGCAGGGCTCCATCCCAGGACCCTGGGATCCATGACCTGAGCCAAAGGCAGATGCTTAACCGACTGAGCCAGCCAGGTGCCCCAAGAAAACACTAAATTCTTAAAAAGACACCCCACTGAGATCTAACAGAACTCTGCTCCAGTGAACCCACTGGATTCCAGCGATGACAGCGAGCATTTATTGATCACTTTCAACAGGCCAGATACAGTGCTAAGTCATAACTTTACAATCCTCGCCCCGACCCAGCGAGGTTGGTTCTTTCTCCAATCCCATTTTACAGAGGAATAAACTGAGGTTCCCAGACCGCCCCATCATTCAAGTAATCAGGCACAAAGGAAATATATGTAAATATAGAGAGATGAAATAGAAACAATGCAAGATGTTAACAGCTGGTCGGTTATGGTCAATCATGGCACACCTTATGCTGTTTATTCAATGGCAGTATGGGTTTGATATTTTCCAAAACAAAAAAGAGTAAAATAAAATGATTATGTTTAAAGCAGTTATATGCACCATGCCACTAGAAGACATTTACGTGAATCTCAATCTAAAAACCGAAGACTGACTTCCCATCTGAACAGTCACATGGTACAGTTGTCCCAACACCCTCTCGATGTTCAACGTGTGTAGCAACCAAGAAAGTGACATCTGAACAGCACTGACTTCCAGGGAGTCGGAGCAAAGTTCCTTCCCAGGAACCAGCACCTGTCCTGCTGGCTCTTAGGACGCTGTTGACAACTGAGGTATTTTAAATGCTTTTATGCAAATGCAAACTGAGATCCCATCAGCATCCCACAGCCTGGGACACCCATCGTAATTAACACAGCTGTGCCCCTACCCTGCAAGCCTTGGCCCAATTTAGTCTCAGACAGGAATGGATAATCTGGGTCACAGACTAAATCCTAATATAGTCTGACATCATGCAACAGTAGGCTGGGGCCAGAGTTCCAGGGGCTCTGCCCTATATATTAAGAAATCTCACAGAAACAGGATTACAGTTGAGCATGCCACTCCAATTTCTGTGGGATCATGAGAACAGAGACCAGCAACATCCCATCATTTGATGGGTCTGAAAAAGGTGAGACCATTTCCCATAAACAAAGCATCCATATGACTATTCTTTGCACAGCACCCCTCTTCAAATATTTTTCAAAGCTGCGGACAAAAGAGAGAATCACAAGTATATGGTCTGAGACAGGTGAGAATGGAAAGGAAAACATGTCGGGCATCAGGAGGATTTTAGCGTAGAGGCAGGCAAAATTCTTCTCTAAGGTCAGATAGTAACTACTTTAGGCTCTGCAGGTTGTAAGGCCTATACTCCAATCCTCTGCTTTTTTAGCAGGGTATCAGTGCTAGACAATAACTAAATGACTGCACAGCTGTGTTCTAATACAGCTTCATTACAAAAACAAGCAGCAGGCTAGATTTGGCCCATAGCTGTAGTTTGCCACTCCCTCTTCGAGAGGATTATGTCTCTCTCATAAAACATGTTACATTTTCTAAGATTACCAGAGGTGTACAGGTTTATGCACCCGAGTGCGTGCAGGTAGCTCTGGGTGCGTGGACCGTTCCCTTAGAAAAGGAGCAGGAAGGTAAGCCACAGGTCTTCCACCTATGGGGCTTTCACAAAACTACTCAACAGGTGAAAAATATCCATCCCCACATCCTCCATAAAGTAGAATTAATTTCACATGTTTAAAGACCTGGCTAGCCTTCAGAGAAATTTATCAAGTGACTCCTGGGATAAAATCTGTTACTGGCATCAATCTCCAGTTTATACAAATATACAGGATAGAAAAATGCATGTATTATAAACACAGATTTCCCTTTGATGATTGTAAATTTCATGGCTTATCATAAATTACTTTTCTGAACATTATCTCATTCAATCCTTATACAACCCAGTGGGAAAGGTAGTATCATTCCCACTTTAAAACACATGAGAAAAGACTCCCGGTGCAGGATTAGAACCAGATGTTCTAATGCCAAAGTTCTACACTTTCCCCTCTCCACCTCTGTGACTCCAAACAAGGTGCTCATCAGGCAGTAAAGAGTGAAACTTTGTTTTATTAGAACTGTATACTGAGAGGTGCCTGGGTGGCTCAGTCGGTTACGCATCTGACTCTTGATTTCGGCTCAGGTCATGATCGCAGGGTCCTGAGATGCAGCCCCGAGTCAGGCTCTGTGTTCAGCAGGGAGTCTGTTCATTCTTCTCCCTCTGCCTCCCACCCACACCCCACCCCCCGACCGCGTGCATGTGCTCTCTGGTATTCTTCACAACTGTCAAGGCCATGGAAAAACGATGAAAGATTAAGAAGCTGGTACAGACTAGAGGAGTCTAAGACATGGCAACTAAATGTAACATAGTATCCTGCACAGGATTCAGGGACATAAAGGACACTAGTGGGGGGTAAAAAAAAAAAACCAAACCAAACTGGTAAAATCTGACTTAAAACTGGAGTTAATGGTAATGTACCATTGTTAACTTATTTTTGACAAATGGACCATGGTTATACAAGATATTAGCATTAGGGAAAATTCCATGAGATTCAGGAACTCTCTGTACTATCTTTGCAAACTTTTTGCATCAAAATATTCCAAAATGGAGTTTATTTATTAAAAATGTATACAATATACCATTATGAATGTGGCTGTGTGCATGGCTCTTGGCTATTTTATGTTGTAAATCTACTAAGGTAAGAATTTTTACACAGACTTCCGTCTCTGGGTTAACCACAGCTCCCATTTTCAGAACGTGGTACATAGAAGACCTGGTTAAAAAGTATTTGGAAACATTCTTACTTCACGGGCTGGTTGTCAGAGATTTTTAATCTCCATAATTCCATAAGCAATGAGCACTTTCACACTCGACTATTTTCATTCCATTTCACTGTAGCCTTTCAGCTGTTATTCAAAAGTGATTATAAATAATGGGGCTATAAAAGCCATTCACTAATTAGGACACTCACTGGCCATATGCCCCCCTCGACAATGGAAGGTGATTTACGTAAGGCAAGCCCATCACATCTGCCGGCCTCCCTGGTCGCACATCAACGTTGCTCTTAATGGCCATCTTCTTCTTGACTAGAAAACAGACTGACAAGCCTAAGTTTTCCAGGGTTTTAAGTTTTATATGCCAGGAAAGAAAAACAAACTCAATAAACCATTTCCTGCCTTGCCATTTCAAACATCCAGAGAACAGGGGGGAAAGCACAGAACACAAACTAGATTGGGTCGAAGTCTCGGCCATTGTCATAGAATGCGAAAGACCTAATGAAATCCGGGACAAAAGACTTAGCCAACCAAATCTCATCCACTCAACTCGTAAGACACAACTCATATAGTACACAAGCTTCAGCCTATCTAGTATTCATCAAATGTTCCTGAACAGGAGTACCGCTAACATCGTGGCCAACACAATTTTTTGTTGGTGGGGTTTACCCTCTGGACATCAGCATCCCTGTTCTTGGCAGTTCACAGATAAATACATGAAGTTTTCCCCAGTCACCAACCCAGGTAGGACAGTCCCACCCCAGGGAGAATAGGTAAATGAATAGCAATCAGGGACAGTTCATGCTTAATGTGGAATTTTTTTCCATTTAGATCCAAGAGCAGATTAGAAAAGAATATTGTAAAAGGGTCCATGTTGGGGATGGTTGCAAACTGCTAAGATTATCTGTGCTATATGCACATGCTTACATAAACATACATGTCTTCTAGGATAGTAAACATACATGTCTTCTAGGATAGTAAACATACATGCTGGGACGCCTGGGTGGCTCAGTCATTAAGCGTCTACCTTCGGCTCAGGTCATGATCCCAGGGTCCTGGGATCGAGCCCCGCATCAGGCTCCCTGCTCAACAGGAAGCCTGCCTCTCCCTCTCCCACTCCCCCTGCTTGTGTTCCCTCTCTTGCTGTGTCTCTCTCTGTCAAAAACCAAAAAAACAAAAAACATACATGTCTTCTAGGATAGTAAACATACATGTCTTCCAGGATAGTAAACATACATGCCTTCCAGGATGATAAACACACATGTCTTCCAGGATAGGGCTGCTCACCAAGTGGCAGCAGAGCTCAGTGCTGCAATCAGAGGTTTGAGCTCATCTTCACCTGGGCTCAGCAGAGGCCTCTCTGACAATTGTCACTATAGGAGGCCATCCATCAGTGTCTCTCCCACTGCTCTGCTTTATTGCACCATATACATATCTTTCTTTGAAATGACTTATTTTCCTTTTTCTTTATTATCTGTTGCCTCCCCCACCATGAGTTTCCTCTGAGAGCTGAGCCCATCTCAGCTTAGAAGAGGAGTTATCATAGACTTAGCACCTTTTGAGATGCAATGACTAAATTAAGAGATGAAGGATAATACTCATTAAAATTACACAAGTGGTAGCTAAACCAGACCCAGGCAGACAGACGCTCCCATTTTGACTTTGATATTAGTTACCTCTGTGTTCTTCGGCAATTTCTTAAATCACTCAGTCTCAGTTTCCTCATCAAGAAAGTGGGGATAATGAGAGCATCTAGCCAAACAGGGCCATCCTGAGGAATACGTGAGAACACGCAATATAATGCTCCATAAACGTTGGCTACCCTTCCCATCATCATCTGACTTGAAAGGAACATACTTCAAAAACACCTTTCATGTAATTCTGTTTGTTCTCAAGGAGAGAAATTTTTTTAAGATTCATGATTACAACTAAATGCATAAAACAAACCAGTGAAACAAGCCAGTCTTCCCATCTTGCTAGACTGCAAACTAATTAAAATCTATGTGTTATCCCCAGATTGCTTACACACTCGCCCTTCTGTACATAGCACATTGTATGGCTGAAGGTCTGTGATTTCCAGGTTGGTATGAATGACAACAGAGTACCAAACAGCTGCCCTCCACCAGACATCAGGGAATCTGGAGTTCATTTTTCATTTCACCATTTATTTATACGCTTTTCATATATATATAGTATACTGTTTATTCATTATTTTAATGTGGATTACCCTGATGGCTACTGATGTTAATCATCATATGTTAACGGCACATCTCTTCATTTTGAAGTTTCTATTCACATTGTTTGCCACTTTTGTTTACTGGGTTGTCTTCTTGACATTGACTTGTAAGACTTCCCAAAACATCTGGGATACCAGACTTCTGTCAGGAATGGATGTTGCAAATATCTTCTCCCAGTCTATGGTGCATCTATTCACTTTCTTGATGACATCTTTTGACGAATTAAAGTTTTGATGGTTGATGGAGTCTAATGTAGCCATTTTTATGCAGCTTTTTCTGTATTATTCATTTGTTATAGGTGAGTCAGAAATGGCATGATGAAGTAGAGAGAACTCTGGGCAAGGGTCAGGAGACCCAGATTTGAGACCTAAATCTGGGTCATGTTTGTGTTTGGCAAAGTCATTTGTGAGAGTTAATTTTACCTGTCAACTCAATGGGGCCTCTCGGGGTGCCCAAATATTCCATCAAATAGTATCCTGCATGTTTCTGTGGGAATGCTTTCGGATGAGTTTAACATTTAAATTGATATAATGAGTAGAGCAGATTGCTCTCCCCCATGTGGGTGGGCCTCACCCAATCAGGAGAAAGCTTGAACTTTTAAACAAAGCTGATCCTTCCACAAGTAAGAGGGAATTCCTCCCGCCTGAGCCCTGGAGCTAGGGCATCAGCTTTTTCTTGCCTTTGGACTCTAAGGGAAACACTGACTCTTCCTGGGTCTGAAGCCAGCTAACCTCTGGAATGGAACTTACACCATTGGCTCTCCTGGTTGTCAAGCCTTTGGATTCTGACTAGAACTATGCTATCAGCCCTCTTGCATCTCCAGCTTGCCAACTGCAGATCTTGGAATTTGTTGCACAGGCCAATTTCTTATCATCAATCAATCACTCTCTCTCTCTCCAGTATATACACCCTATTGGCTCTGTTCTTTGAAGGACCCTGACTACACACCATCTACCTCTTCTAGCTCCAACAGAGCATGTTGCATTTTGACAGATTTTTAACAAATGTTGCTAAAGTCTCTAACAAACTGGCCTAGTTCACAAATCTGTAAATGCAGAGGCTGGATTCAACAATCCCAGAGATCTCTTCCCATTCCAAAAATCTGATACTTCTCTTCGTCCCACCTTTCTAACCCAGCCACACCTTGTCTCTCGGGTGTCCTCCTCCAAAATTAATTTGGCTGAGCCTCTCAGAAACAGTGCCCAAACTTCCTCCTGGCTAATCAACTCAGCAGTCATTGTAACAGGCTCCTGCTACATACAAACCCGTTCTGGCTTGTTTGCCCCCGCTGTGTGGAGCCAATGCTAACAGAGTCGAAACAGTTCAAAGTCGAGGGTTTACTCACAACAGGGGTTTTATCAGCTGAATTCTCTCAGTTTCTCCTGTAAACACATCACTTACAGACATGCTCACCCCACTTCTAAGATAAACATTTTAAAAAACAGCAACGAAGATGCCAAATGAGCCAATAACCCCAATTACTGACTGCCACTATCAGGCAAGCAAATTCCTGTCACGCCACAGTTACCAAAACATGGAAGAGGAATCACCATTTGTCAGATGAACAAACGGAACCATATCAACACCTCAGCCTCTGGGAGCCTGTGACACGCTCTTTTTCACTGCTTGATTTCAGATCAGTCCTTAGGAGAGGGAAAATTATCTTTAGGAATTAAGGTGACTTTAATTTTGCCATGCCTTTTGAAATGAACCTACACCCTAGAGAGATGCCAAACCACCACCGAGAATTCTTGCTTTATAGTAAGCGTCTATTAAAATTAGGTAATGGGGATGGGAGTTACAGTGAGAACCCGGAGGGATTCAGTTCGCTGGGCTTCCCTCACAAGGCTCTAACAGCAAAAGCAGAAAGCCACACTCTCCTTGGGTCATCGAATGTTCTTTAATAACGGGCAACCAGACAGGCTTATTCAGAATTTAAGTGGTCGCCAGACATTCCTTCAGAAGGAGAGCCCCAAACCTTGCTGAATGTCAGAATCACTTGGGGACACATCTAAAATAATACCGGTGCTCAGCCCTCACATCAGACAAATTAAGTAAGCGTTCTTAAGGAGGGACTAGGCGTTGCTATTTACTTTTCATTTCCCCTAGTGATCCCAATGTGTAGCCAGGGTTCGAAACCTAACCCACTTCTCTGATCCTGAATTCTCAGGGGACTCACTAATTGTGAGAGTATCTGTGCAGAACCTTCTGTTTACAGAGCATGGTCTCAGATCTCCTAAGAGGAAGCGCCTTGAGCTTCAAAGTAGAAATGTAAGACTCCGTCCGAGCCAGTAGCGGGGCGGGAAGGAAGGAAGAATATCAAGGCAAAAGGGAGGTTTAAAACAAAACAAAAAAACCTCTAACACCCTCTTAAAGTCACAGCCCTGGGGATTTAATTGGGTCTCTACCTGCCCTGACTGACGAAGCAAACTCAAATTAACTGGGTAGAAAATTCATCTCAAAGGATCAGGGGACTCCAGTGCCCTGTACTTTGATGTCCCTTGCTGCAGCTCAGCACACTTTTTGCTTTCACACCGATTCTTGAGAGAAGTCATGAGTTACTTATATTGAGTTTAAAGAACATACATCAAATGGAAAAGGTGGGACAGGGCTAGGGGCACCAAGGTTTCCGCCTAGCTGTAATGGGTGACAAAGAGCAAGGTGAGAAAGGGCGTGCTCACAGCACAAACGCAGGGCTTTCCCACACCGAAATAAAAACACCCATGTCTTCAAAGTGGCACAGGCTGACTCCTGAAGTGGAATAAAGAACCAACACATTTAGAAAGAGCTAGAGATGAAAGAACAAGTAGAAATCTCCCCCAAATTAAACACAACTCAAATGTGACTGCTGTGACTCGAGTAATTATTCTGTTGATGGATTCCACACTCAAACTACCACTGAACCATGTGCTTCCTTAAAAGGCTTCTTCAAGCACCAGCACTGATTGATACTTTGAGCCACTCCCATATCCTGATCAAGCCCTTCAGTGCTCATAGAAATAACCGATTTCATTTAATGAGATATTATTCCGCCACTGGTCAAGGATACAGGAGCTACTACGATCATGCCTTCTCTCCAAAAGACTCCCAGGGAATGAGTGAAAAGGCTTCAAAAATGTCCCATCACCAAACTGAAAATAATTAAGGCCAGCAGAAAGCCCTGTCTTCATTCAGATACCAGAATAGTCCATGAAGTGTTTCTTGAGTGGCTTCACTGGACATCTACCCTATTCATAACCTTGATATGTAGGCTCTATTTATATATACTGAAATCACACTGTTATCTTAAAAGTTCAAGCAAAATCAAATTACCAAAGTAAAGCAATAACACTTTCCTTCCTTTTTCTTGTTAAAAGACGACCAGCTTAACATTTGCTTTTCTCCCCATAATTAGAAAGATTCTGGAAAGAGAAAATGTAGTCAAACAGGCTTGAGCATAAAGTAGCTTAAAAAGAAGACCTATATATAAAAGAATAACAATGAATTAAAGCTCCATCTCTCACTTGATAGGTATTACCTGCCTGAAAATTAAAACACACTTTGTGTTATCTCTAGAGAAGATCTTCTGTTCCAAAATGAGGGTCTAATGTTTGAATTGTGCAAGCCAAATCAGCTTGAAAAAACAGAAGGCTCTGCTAAGCTTTAGCAGAACAAGCCCTAACATAATATGCCAAGGAATACGTTTGACAAAACAGAAGTAGAAAAATATTTTCAAAATCAGTTCTTGGCTTAAATATAGCATTTGGCACCTCAAGTAAACACAGAGAAGAACTAACTTGGTGGTGCCGTGTGACACTCTGAACTACAGCAGGCCAGATGGTGGGGTAGGTTATTCATTTCTCAGCCCCTCACCCTCTTTGCCCATCCATTAGTAACTTCACAGTTCAGGGTCCCTTAGAAGGCCTGGAAAGAGAAGAACTGGATAAATGCATATAATCAGTTTTGTTAATAATTATTATCTCCTTTAAAACCATGCTGATGGCAAACATCTTATGCCAACTCAACAGCTCCCATTATTAAATGTTCTGGATCATAGAGCCAAGTCAATGTCTCACCTGTTGTCTATAAAAAGTAAAGGGGTAACACTTCTTCTGGGAAGATGGGGCAGGTGTATGTTTCCCTATTCCTCCCACTAAGTATAACAACAGACCTTGGATGTCATCTAAAAACAAACAAGAAGTCTCTGAAATGTAAATAGAGGAAGGCAGACCAGCTAAGAACCTCAGGACAGACCTTAGCATGGAAATGAGTTCCAGAGGTTTTCTTTATGCCTCATATATCCCAGAACTGGAGCTGAAGAAGCCAACAACCAGTAAGTGATAATAGGTACAAACAAAAAAGTCCAACAAAAGCCTGCTCTCTCTGGCTGAAGAACTAGGAAAGAGGCAGACAAGCAAGACAGAAAATTTGGGGGGCACCGGGGTGGCTCAGTTGTTAAGCATCTGCCTTCGGCTCAGGTCATGACCCCGGGGTCCTGGGATCGAGCCCCGCATCGGGTCCCTGCTCCACGGGAAGCCTGCTTCTCCCTCTCCCACTCCCCCTGCTTGTGTTCCCTCTCTCGCTGTGTCTCTCTCTGTCAAATAAATAAAATCTTAAAAAAAAAAAGACAGAAAACTTTTAGACAATAAGTGCTCTACTCCAGCCAAACATCACAGGAAAACAAAACAACAAAAAAACTATGGTTCCACAAACACCCAATCCAAAAATGACCAAGGTGAAAGCCGAGACTTCTACCTTCTCTACTCTGTGATGGTAGACCCCAGTCTTCCCTCCCTATGCCAGCGTTATGCCAGAGAACACTGAGTAGAGCTGGAATTTTCACCACCACCGGGCTAAAATGAAGCCTTTCTCCTCCCTACTCCCTCCCCCCCCCATATGTGGAGACCCCATGGGAAGTCACAACTCCTGTCCCACGCAGCAGTAATAAAAAGCCACGCCCCAAATCAAGTGTCAGTGGAAGAAGAATGAAGACCTTTGACTTCTACTCAGCCCCAGCCATAACAAGGTATCACCCCCACTTCCCCTGCCAAAGCAGTATCAAACCAAACTAAGTGAAACAGAAAGTTTAAGTAAGATTCTGAGTCTGATGACAAAATATCCAAAATCCAGATTTTAATTGAAAATCCCTCATCATAACAAGCGCCCAAAAATTCTCAATAAGAATGAAAAAGATAATAGGGGCCCCTGGGTGGCTCAGTCGGTTAAGCCTTCAGCTCAGGTCATGATCCCGGGGTCCCGGGACCCAGCCCCCTGCTGGGCAGGAATCCTGCTTTTCTTCCCTCTGCCCCTCCCCCTACTTGTGCTCTCTCTCTCTGTCAAATAAATAAATAACCTCGTTAAAAAAAAGAGAGAAAGAATGAAAACGATGATAAAGAGACACCAACACTGAGATGACAGAGATGTCAGAATCATCTGACAAAGATTTAAAAGCATTCATTATAAAAATCATTCAAGAACCAATTACAAACACACCTTAGTCAAATGAAAAACTACATATAAAGTCTCAACAAATTGGTAAAAGATAGGTAAAACAAATAAAAATTTTAAAAGTATAAATTACAATTAATTAATAGGCTCAACAGCATAATGGAGGAGGGATACAGGAAAGAGTCAATCAACTTGAAGGTCAAACATTAGAAATTATCCAATCTGAAAAAGAGACAAAATGACTGGAAAAAAAATAAACAGGGCCTCAGGAACCTGTGGGATTCTAACAAGAAATCTAACATTTGCAACACTGGAGTCCTGACAAAAAGGAGAAAGAGGGCAGAGATCAAAAACTTACTTATGAAATAATGACTGAAAATCTCCCCAATTTAGCAAAACACATAAATGCACAGATTAAAGAAGTTGAGCAAACCCAAAAACAGAATAAAGTTGGAAAAATCCACATCAAAACACATCATAATTAAATTTCTGAATACTAAAGGAAAAGCAAAATATTAAAACAAGTTAATGAAATAACACCTTACCTAGAGGAGAAAAATAATTAGAACGATGTGGATTTTTCATCAGAAACTATGGAAACCAGAAAGAGGTACGTTTTTCAAGTGCTGGGAAAAAAGAACCCAAAATTCTTTATCAGGTAAAATACACTTCAGAAATGAAGTAGAAATCAAGACATTCTCAGATAAAGGAAAAGTAAAGAGTGTTGACAGCAGACCCAACCTAAAAGGATGGCTATAGAAGTTTTCTAAACAGAAAAGAAGTTATAAAAGGAGAAATTTTAGAATAAGAGTAAAGAAGAAAAGACAACGGAATAAGCAAAAATATGGGTGAATAAAATATATTTTCCTAGTCCCCTCGAATTTTCTAAAAGAAAGTATAACACTGTCTGATGTGGGTCTAAGTGTACATGGAGGAAAAATTTAAGATGATATTATTACAAAGACTGTAAATGGAGGTAAAGTTTCAACAATTCACTCACTTGAATGGTAAAATGACAACAGTAGACTGTGATGAAGTATTTTATATTTACATATTTCATACATATGAAAATACATATATTTTCTATGTATTTTCATATATATACACAAACATATAAGAAACATACGTTTGTGTGTATATATATATATATATATATATATATATATATATAGCAACCAAAGCCTATAAAAAGAGATACACTCAAAAACATTAGAGATAAATGAAAATAAAATGTTGAAAAATGTTCAGATAACCCTCAGGAAGGCAGGAAAAAGAAAACAAGAGAGAGACCAAATACAAATTTTTTTTTCCAGGTATAAAATTTTTAAGAAGTCAGACTTAAGCTCTAAAATGTCAGTAAGTACATTAAATGTAAATGGTCCAAATATATCCATTAAAAGCCAGATGTTAGCAGAGTAGATGAACAAACATAACCTATATTCTGTCTCTAAGAACTCACTTCAAATATAATAACATAGGTATGCAAAAAGGGTGTAAAAGGATGGAAAAAAGATATATCATGCAAACATTAATCAAAAGAAAGCAGGGCTGTTACATTAATATCAGATAAAATAGAATTCAGAGCCAAGAAAGTTAACACAGAGAGAAACATGATAAAGGGGTCAAACCACCATAACAATCCTAAATGTACATGTACCAAACAAAAGTTATAGGATACATAAAGCAAAAACTGATAGAGCTGAAAGGAGAAAGAAACAAAAGCACAATTACAGTCAGAGACTTCAACATTCCTCTCTCAACAATTTATGGAATTAGACAGAAAATCAGCAAAATACAAAAAAACTCACCTTCAAACACAGGATCAACAGGCATTTATAGAACATCCTACAACAGCAGGATGCACATTCTTTTCAAATGTCCACAGAACATATACCATGATAGGCCATTGTGTGGATGATAAAACAAACCTCAACATATTTTAAATAACTGAAATTGTACAGACTGTATTCTCTAACCTCAAAGGAATCAAACTCGAAATCTTTAAAAGAAAGATCTAGGAAAACCTCTAAACACTGAAAACTAACTTACTAACTATATATATATAAAATTTTTTTTTTAAGTAGGTTCCGTGCCCAAAATGGAGCCCAACATGAGGCCTGAACCCACAACTCTGAGATCAAGACCTGAGCCGAGATCAAAAACAAACTGAGGGTTCTAGAGGGGAAGGGGGTGAGGGGATGGGTCAGCCTGGTGATGGGTATTAAAGAGGGCACGTTCTGCATGGAGCACTGGGTGTTATATGCAAACAATGAATCATGGAACACTACATTAAAAACTAATGATGTAATGTATGGCGGTTAACATAACATAATTAAAAAAAAAAAAAAAGAGTGGGACACTTAACCAACTGAGCCACCCAGGTACTCCTAACAATATACTTCTTAAAAATAAACAAACAAAAAACCCCCCAAAAAACCCCACAGGGGTCAAAGAGAATGTCTCAAGGGAAATAAAATACATTAAACTGATCATAAATAAAAACAGTATGTATCAAAACTCATGGGACACAGCTAAAGCAGTGCTGAGATGAAAATTTATAGCAGGAAAGGATTATATTAGGAAAAAAGTTTCAAATCAAAATCTATTATTACCTCAAGAATCTACAAAAAGAAAAGCAAAACTAAATCCAAGAGAAGGAAAAACATAAAGAACAGCAATCAATGAAATTAAAAACAGAAAAATAACAGAAAAATCAATGAAATAAAGAGCTAACAATCAAACAACTGATACATCTCTAGCAAGATTCACCCCCTCCAAACACAAAAAAGGGCACAAATTTTCCATATCAAGAAATAAACAGAGGATATCGCTAATAACCGTTCATACATCCAGAGGATAAGAGAATACTATATTCTACAGAGGTATAAACGGCAATTTAGATTACATGGGCAAATATCTTGAAAAACAGGAACTCCACAACTCACTTAATACGAAATACATAATTTGGATAACCCTGGAACTATTAAAGAAGTTGAATTTGCAAATTAAAAACCCAAAATGGAAATCTCCTAGTTCACATTGTTTTGCTGGAGAATCCTACCAAATGTTCAAAGAATTAATACCAATTCTACACAGTCCCTTCCAGAAAACTGAAAAGAGACAAACATTTCCCAACTTATTTTATGAAGCTAGTATTATTCTCAAATCCACACAAAACAAAGGCAACGTACCAACAAAGAAAGACCGATATCTCTCATAGACAAGGCAAAATAGTGGTTCAGAGGCTCTCATCTGAAGAGGCCCCAAAGCAGCTCAGTCCCACTGTGGAGGGTAAGGTCAAGGAGCCAGGACAGTCAGTCTCCTTTCATGTCCTGATCTATGGGTCCGCATTTGCTCCAGGATACAGATCTGGCAGTTAAGGCCCAGTGCCCACTGGAAATGCTCAGGGCTCTGCCCGTCATAGTGGTTAGCTGTGTTCCCTGGACACTGGAGCTTATGTACTTGCACATTAAGCCCACTTTTTTAGCCACAAAAAATAAGCAATACCAGACAATGAAATCATTTGACTGCTCATCAGTCAGTCAACTTTTAAATTCTTTACTTCTTTCTTTTTCTCTCTGCAGGCAGACATCCCAGGCATGCCATCCTTGTAAATGGCGCCAAGAAAACACTACCAGATTTTCAATGAATCAAAGAGACAGTCTTTTTCACATATTTGAAAGCAACAATATGCTTCACTCAACCCCAAAGTTAATTTTCCAAATGACTTGTACTAAACACCAACTTCCCCTCCCCCCCATCTTAAAATGACGACATTTTAGATGAAGTTTTCAGCCTGTCTTTAGAGAATGTGGTGCTCCAGCTCAAACGTGTTCTGGGAATATTTATATGTAAACATCGAAAAACCTATCTCCTTTAACTATTACAGTGGTGGTAAGGGAAAACAAACATTTTAATTAAAGAGCTAATGCCAGGTTGGCTGAACAATATCTACATCCAAACTTCAACAATTATTTATATATGTGCCATCCAAAGTGAAAACTAAATGAGTCTTATTATTGTTTCTATACTAGTCAAACTCATGCTATGCAGTCATCATTTAAATATTTTAAAATTCTAATTATCAAAGGGTAGGTACATATTTAAACTCTTCTAAGAAAATTTGTTTTTACTTCTAAATATGAAGCCACCTGTCATTATTTAAAGATTTCACGAGGAAAGTAAGATTCATAGTCTTTCAAAGGGAGTAACCGAGGAGAGACATAACACCATAACACCTGGAAAAAATAAAATATTACGTTAATTCAGGGCTCTCAACCTTATCACGATTGACATATAGAGCCAGATATTTTGTTGTTGTTGGGAGCAGGGTCTGTGCTATGCATTGTAGGATGGTTAGCAGCATCCCTGGTCTCTATCCACTAGAAGCCAGATGCCAATATTCATTTCCCACCAGTTGTGAAAACAAAAAACATCTCCAGACATTGCCAAATGTCACCTGGGGAATAAAGTGTCCTCAGTTGAGAACCACTGCTTTAACTTAAGCATTCAGCAGCTTAGTTGAATCCTGAGAATAGCTGAACTCCCTCTTCACCTCTGTGGGTTTAGTGGCTTGGCTTGCCAACCCAAAAGAACGACTGTCACCATTCTGCTTCTTGTGACCCCATTTTAGGGATCATCTAAGTGTTAACATATCCCATACAATACAAGGCCATGCATGAAGAGCCCTCAGCTTTAGAGGGATTGGTATATAATAATAGTGGGAACTGGTCACTGGTTTTCTAGAGACTGAAGGTATAATTTTGAAGCCTGAAGCCAATGACCAGAATTACTATGAAGCATAACTAAGAAATTCACTATGCCTACAAATGTGGCAAGCAGGTTGTTGTCCTGGCCTAAGTTACCATAAAAAATATGAGCCCCTGTTAATCTAAATTGCTGGAATCCAGCAAATGTGAGTAGAAATCCACCAGGTGAGCTAACTGATCCAGCAAGCATCCAAAGGTCACCAGTGTTTTCAAAATAATCTCAACGGGGGTAAACAACCCTGGACATCATTATTTCATTTTGTTTTATTTTCTTTCTTTCCCAATGGAAATTTGCATTAAACTCACAAGTTGGGGAGGAAGACAAGAGTACCTTTTCGGACCTCAAAGTCATCTCAGTCTCCCTCCATCTTTATAACCCCACATCACACCAATCAGTTCCCGTCCTGTGTGTCTCTGGAACAGGTCCACTTCCCACCACACCTCTCCTTGCTGGACTATTACAGGCGCCTTCTAGCCAGTCACCTGCCTTCCAGTTTTGACCTCTTCCATAAGACATAAAGCAATCTTTCAAATCCACAAGTCTAATGATCTTTCTCTAGCTTGTCCTCCTTCATGGACTTCCTAATGTGCTTAAATGAAATCCAAACACTTTCAAGTTTCAGCGTTATCCGGGACCAGGATTTAAGGTTAGAGGAGGGGAAGGGGAGGGACACATAAAACAGTGTGACACGCAACGACATCACACCTTATTCTGAGTTTAGGACTAAAAGAGTTTAAGGAACAATTGATGCTCCAAATTATATCTAAAAATCCCCCTAAACTGCCAGGACCTGGACTTTTGGAAGTTCAAAGGCCAAGCATCAACCTCTCTAGTTTCTCTTTGAATTTCTATGTGCATTTCCTTTCCCTGAAATAGTGAGAGGAGCCAGACCAAGGTTAGTATAAATCTGGCAGGAGTAGAGATTGGGGAGGTTACCTTATTTACAAAGTGTGACTCCATTATATAAAACATAACTCCAACTGTGTTCAAAATATACACACACGTGCCCATTATATTTCCATGGGGTGGCAGGAAGCGGGGGGCTGTTACACACAGAATTATACACAAGGCAAATGAACTAGAAAGAAACAGTCAGATGTTAACAGGAGTATCTCTGGATGGTGAGATTAGAAATGATTAATTTGGTTCTCAATACATGCATGTGGTTTCCGCTATCAATAATGGAATAAGAAAAATAAATAAAAACTCTAAAAGGTTACTTCTTAGAAAAATTCTTTATATATATAGCCCTAGATATAGAACAGATGGCAAAGGTAACATCAAATTGTTTCAGAATGGAAAGATTTATCACTTGCCTTTACTCCTCTAAAGCTACAGATCTTTGTGCCCAGATAACGGGGCACAGAATGGAAACTGTTTTCATCTGATGCTTTCGTAAGTTATCCCCCCAAATCAATCACCTCTAAGGTTTTTAACACACACAAAGATACACAAAATTGAGGGCACAGAAACGTACAGTACAATCCCTCACTCGTCGCAGAAGAATGTTAGCATACATGCGGTGTTAAAGGCGTAGAGAGCTCGGTGGAGTGCTGACCCAGCCTGGATGTAAACAAAGGGAGGAGTATAATTTTAAAGTATGGCCACCATATAATATTCAGTGGAAAGGTTTCCCTACCACTTTCAAATTAAACGTTCCATGAATATTAAAAGCTTCAAATTCACAGGTTCATTCAACACACACTACTGAATTCCTCTCTGTGTGCTAGTAAAACATGAGTAGTGACTGTCTATTTCATGCACTGAAGAATGTCTTTTTCATTAGAGGCATGGTTATATACCAAGCTGCTAAATTTTATCTACTCTTACCTCTATTTACCCAAAAGCCATAGTACGAATCTTGGTTAGGGCAATCTTGGTTAGAGATGAACATCATTGTAGGGACCATGGATCACTCTGTCTCCTGCCCACTGCATTTCTATTCCTAAATTTCTGAGTGTTGGACCTCAAGTATAAGAATATAAGCTACATTGACTTTATGGCACGGTTGTTTTAGAAATGTGAAATCTTAAGCATAGATTGCACACACAGTGATTATATACATTTTGCAATTGTTAAATAACTTAAAATTAAACATGAAAATGCCTCTTGCTATCACCCCATTTCTTTCGTATCAATTTCAAAAGATGAAAATTGTCTCCTGCCGTGGAACAGCAAACCCAGTTACAATAGTCACAGGGGCCTTTAAAAGCGCCCTCTATTACCCACAATGTGTTTCTGACCAGTGTGTAGGCCAGTGGGGGGGTGGGGGTGGGGTCTCATTCAACTCCCTGGCACTCCAGCAGTGTGACTGGGAACACAAACACATGGAGGAAAGAAGGGAAAACAGCATCTCACCGCCTGCAGTCTCAGACAGCACTGAAAGACACTTCACTGAGAACCCAGAAAGGCTTAAAAAACACAGAAAGCAATGCACTGGTTAAAGGGAAACGAAATCTACACTCAGCCACACCAAGTATCATACAGATTATTCCATACACAATCAACTGTGACTTCTGAAACAGAACCGGGTCAAACTCCAGCAGAACACAGATAAGAAAAGAGAGTTTTTCTGTTCCTTCCTCCTTCCACTGAAGGCACAATGGAATTCATGCAGATTTATTAATTCAAAGAGTTTTTCCACTTTGCTCACTCGGACAAGTGGAGGAGAATTCTGACTTTCCATCATCTATCACACGATGACCACGATTTATTATGGGACTGTGCTAGGTGGTGGCACACATCATTTACTTCAATCCTCACCACTCTTTTTTCTTTTTTTAAGATTATTTATTTATTTATTTGAGAGAGAGAGAGAGAAACCAGAGGGAGAAGCAGACTCCCCGCTGAGCAGGGAGCCTGATGCGGGACTCCATCCCAGGACCCCAGGATCACGACCCCAGCTGAAGGCAGATGCCAAACCAACTGAGCCCCCCAGGCGCCCCCCTCACCACTCTTTGAAATGAAATGGCTTAGAAACGAGAAAATGATGCAAGACAAGTTGAGAAATTTGCCCAAGTTCACACAGCTTTAGTAAGAGGCAGGAATTGGACTGGAATGTGGGCAGCTGAATTCCAATATCTGGCTCTTCTGCATTCTCTTGAGAAAAGTCCTCTTATTTAACAAAGAAATAATTTTCCTAGATATTTTGTTTTTTGGGGGTTTTTTTGAGTCTCTTCTCAAACCGTGGTTCTACCTTGAGTTCCACCTGGAGAGCTCTATGTCAAAAACATTAGAGCTGTCTGGGCATAATGATGTGGGTCTCTTCTCGAACCATTCTATAGTGTCCTATACATTACAGTGTGCTCAATAAAATATGTGTCGTCTTTTGTTTTCTTTCCAGATTTCAGTTCTATAATAAAAATACAATGCTCTAATGTCATCAAGTCTGCATCAGGGAAAGAGAAATGAAGTTTCAGGAGCACTAAATTTAAAAAAATCCCTCGGGGCGCCTGGGTGGCTCAGTTGGTTAAGCAACTGCCTTCGGCTCAGGTCATGATCCTGGAGTCCCGGGATCGAGTCCCGCATCGGGCTCCCTGCTCGGCAGGGAGTCTGCTTCTCCCTCTGACCCTCCCCCCTCTCATGCTCTCTCTATCTCATTCTCTCTCTCAAATAAATAAATAAAATCTTTAAAAAAAAATCCCTCAATATCAGCAAGGAAATTCCAGGCCACATATTGACAAAATTCCTTCTTCTTAATCAGAAGTTAGAAAGCGTTGCATCCATCTCAAAGTCCGTTTGCCTGGACGCATTTCAGGGTCCCTTAAGCCTACATGTGACACTGACATGGCAAAGGGTCTTCCAGCTGGCCTCCCAGAAGGCTTCGTATTGGAAATTGGGTGAAATCCTGGCGGCGGTATTCAAAGTACATCTCAGATCCAAAGGGAGTCAATCCCATATGCCAAACCAGCATTAAATACAGAATACACATCTTTGAAGCTTGTAGCTAAGTAGAGATTTTCTTAGAAACCAAAGTTCAACCAGGCTGTTGAAGTAGGTAGGGTAGGTTTCACTGCACAGTCATTCCCCAATTACTAGGGGTCCTACTTCGCGTTCCCTTGAATAGAGGTATTCACTTGAGAAATGAGTGCAGTTGAGTCTTTAAATAACTAGTTGCCTGCAGGTCTCCACATTGCTTGCTCCTGTATATCCAAGATTGAGGGCACTTTCCCTCACTCTTCTTAATCCAAAGGTGTGTTTCCTATTTGTTCTCTCCAGGAGAGAGGATTAGCACAGACGCTCGAGTCTGAATCCCAGCTACACACTTATTGCCTGGGTTTCCTTCTCTTAAACCAGTGATAACAACAGTATTTACCTCCTAGGGATGTGTGGGGTTTGAAGGTAGGGACATATAAAGTTCTTAGCCCAGTACTTGGCAGGGGGGAGGTATTCCAAAAATACAAGCTATTGATATCATCACCCTTAGCCTCATTATCATCATATTTGTTATCGTGCCTCTTGTTTGGTATCTCCAGATATATCCAGTGTTTGGAGTAGAACATTATAGACATTCTTTCATGTATTCCCATCTTTTGTTAGACAGCCCCTCTTCGTTTGTTCCCCCTGGAATAAGAAGTTTGTACTAGAAGATTCCAGTGTCCTTTTACCTTTGGTGGTGACCTTTATTCTATAAGCCTCTTTTATATTTCATAACATTTTATAGGCATAAGATTTAGAATTGAACACTGCTTAAAAAATATGGTCTTGTATTTAATGATAGTTTGGCCTTAAGCTGAATTTTAAAAGATTTTTGCCTTCTCTGTCCTCTAATACTGTCTGTAAGAACCAAGATTCCAGCTTGCTAGCAACCAAAATCAAAGTACTAAACAAATGAATTCTCTGGGATAACTCTTCTTAAATGTTAATGTATCTATCTCTTAATCACCTAGGGCTTTGGTGACAATGCTGATTCTGCTTCCCTAAGACTGGGGTGAGCCCTGAAATTCTGCATTTCTTTTTTTTTTTTTTTAAAGATTTTATTTATTTATTTGACAGAGAGAGGCACAGCGAAAGAGGGAACACAAGCAGGGGGAGTGGGAGACGGAGAAGCAGGCTTCCCGCAGAGCAGGGAGCCTGATGCGGGGCTCGATCCCAGGACCCTGGGATCATGACCTGAGCCGAAGGCAGACGCTTAACAACTGAGCCACCCAGGCGCCCCTGAAATTCTGCATTTCTAACAAGCTCCCAGGTGATACCAATGCTGGTGGTCCATGGACCACACTTTGAGTAGCAAAGCTATAAGACACAGTCATCCAACATTCTCTCTTTTTTTAAAAAATCCAACTTTGATTTTCTTTCTTTCTTTCTTTCTTTTTCTTTCTTCCTTCCTTCCTTCCTTCCTTCCTTCCTTCCTTCCTTTCTTCTTTCTTTCTTTTCTTTCTTTCTTTCAATCAGCTCACAGGCCACTTTTTGCCTGCCTATTTCAGAGGAAATTTCTTTCCAAAGCCAAAACCAAATAAAATACCTACAAAGCACAAAAATGTGCTGGGTCTAAATCTAAGGGCTTTCTTGCCCTGTGCTTTGATATGACTCCATCGGGCTGAAGACACAATAATACTAGAAATCAACCAGAACTTATAACCACACCTCCTTTCTAGTTGCTTCCTTTTTATGTGTTTCATGCCAGTCCTTTATATTCACCTGATCCCAACCACCACCAGGTAGGTCCTATTTTTATCCCTGTTTTGTAGAAAAGGAAAGTGAGGCTTAGCCAGATTACATAACTTGCCCAGTATCACCCAGAGAGGAATTACAGAGTCTGCCTGACTCCCAAGCCCATGCTTTTAACCACTATGCTGTGATGTACAATTATTCCAGTTATATTCAATCCTGCTTGTGGAGACAATGGCACCAAACCACTCCCTGTGTCAGAGATGCCGGCCCCAGGTTCCACATTTCTCAGCCCCGGATCCACAAACGAGTAGATGGTGAAGGAAGCAGGTGCGCAGAGTTAGTTTGTTGCAGTCTCTCCACATGTGCGATCCCACCTGCAGTGTACAACCTGCCCACAAGAATACTGAAAAGACACAAATTACAAGTTGGTCACACCGAAATCACTCAGCGCTCCAATTTAACTGGTACTTATAAAAGGACTCCTCTATCCTGTGTTGTGGGGTAAACACAAGAAAGAGAAGGCATAGTTTCAACCTCCAGTGGATCTCAGTATTTTTGGTGATGCAAGACTTCCTTGATTTTATTCATTCATTCCCCAAATATTCACTCAGTGGCTGCCCCATGTTACCCACTCTGTGGAATACCAGGGCCATGAAGGGGAAGATGTGGAACAGGGGCTTCACCCTGAGTTCACAGTCAAGCAGTGGAGACAGACATTAAATGTGCGATTACACAAATATTCACAACTGTGATGAATGCAACAAGGATCAAGTACAAGATGCTCGGGGAGACTTGGCTTAGTCTAGGGGCACAGGAATACTTCCTAGAAAACTTAGACAAGGTTAGGATAAATACTCAAATACCCATGTTTATTAACCTTTTGGGGAGGGATTGGCTATACAAAGTGAATGTCCCTTGACAGCTCTGATATCAACACATTCATTGGGAACAAAGAACATTATTGTCTTTGAAAAAAGCTTCCAGATCTCATTAGTGGAAAATGGGCCAGATTTCTACTCTTATCATATGATTACTTCAAGCCATGCTTAAAATCACAGAAAGCTGGAGTGTCAGAAAGTTTCCTGACATCTGTCTTCTAATGATTCTTTCCACTTTCAGATTAAACAAATTTTGTGATAATGAAACAAGATGAACAGGGAACATCATCTCCATGGGAGGCCACAATGTCTCGTCTTCCATAATAAGCTATTACAACACGTTCGAATCATCCACACGATGCCAAAGGACCAATTATTACTAGAATTTAATTCTGGGAATGAGATTGGTAGGGAGAAAAGCATCGAGTTCAAACAAAAATACACTCATCAAACTGGCACCTCGTCGGCCCTTCAAACAGAACACTGAACTACACCCCAGGATTCCAGCATGAATACTCATTTTCTGAAGTAAATTAGGCACCCTTCAGGACACAGAGTCATCTTTCCTGACATTATTTCAGAGCTCTAGAAAGTAAAAAACAAGTTGAAAAACCCAAATGTATACCCTTATGCACATTTGCTCACAGGATGGTTTGCATCTAGATTAATTGTAGGTATATATCTCCCCAGGGGGTAAAACCAGCCTTTTCCCATCCCCAGTCTAGAATCTCCAATGAGTGGGAAGCAAAGCAAATGTCAAACAACACCTCCATTATCATATGTAAATTGCAGAATAAATGCTTTCCTGTCAACAAAATGAATTCTGTATGTTGTTTTGGAAGAAGTGGCATCTTATTAAACACACAAGTCATTTTCATATTTAAACAAGGACAAATTCAGTGGAAAACAGCCATTTAAAATGACATCATGGTTTTTCAGGAAAAAAGCTTGAAAATTAACATTCAAAAATATATAGCGCAACACAAACCACAACAACACATCAATAACCAGTAGGCCCTGTTGCGTAAGGCTCAAAACTGGGCTCAGGTCAAGACATTTGAGCTGCAGTCCCCACCCAGCAACTTCTAAGCCGGGAGATGGGCAGTGGAACAGTGGATGTGCCATGAAGCGTGTAAAGTTCATGGCCTGGCACTTGGCACTAGTAATTGTTACCCATTATCACCATTCTTATAATCACCTTTGCGTATTTCTTTATTGCTGCCACCAAGAAAGCAGGCCACTGACAACCTAAAAAAACAGGAATTACCAAGAACTCTACTATCAAATTCAGGATAAAGGCTCAATAAGAACAAACCAAAAGGTGAATTAAAGGAGAAAAAAAATAAAAATAATCAGAAGACTGGATCCACTCCCTCTCCACCAATCCAGGAAGAAGCCAAATTGTTTACCTCTGACATGCAAATGGCAGCCCAGCCTGGATTTACATGAAGAAGTACTCCTCTAAATGAGGGATCAACAAACATTTTCTGTAAAAGGCCAGACTGTAATTATTTTAGGCTTTGCAGATCATTTGGACTTTGTAGCAACTACGCCACTCAGCTGTTCAGCATGAAGGCAGCCACGGACAATGTGGAGATGAATAGGCATGGATGTATTCCAATAAAACTTTACTGAAACAGGTAGTGTACCCATTCCTGATCTACACAGAAGTTTGAGAAGTCAGTATGGTAGGTACTTTTTTTTTAAGTAAACTCTACGCCCAATGTGGGGCTCGAACTCACGACCCCAAGATCAAGAGTCACCCCAAGATCGTGCCACCACCTAAGCCAGCCAGGCACCCCAGTGCTAGGTACGTTTTTGCTTGTTGTTTTTCCCTGTCAACTGAGAACAGGGAATGGATGGCAGAGTAGAGAGGTGGGTGCGGGGCAGAGTACGAAGAACCTGCTCCGAAGGGCACCTACCTGTGCTGAGCACATAGTGGGAGCTCAATACATCTATCCGGGATGTTTTATTTCTTTTCAAAAGAGACGGGGCACCTGGGTGGCTCAGTCGGTTAAGCATTTTCAGCTCAGATCATGATCTCAGGGTTGTGAGATCAAGTCCCTGCGTAGGGCTCCTTGCTGGGCATGGAGCCTGTTTAAGAATTCTTTGTCTCCCTCTCCCTCTGCTCCCCCCTCTCTCCCCCTCTACTGAAAAAAAAAAAAAAAAAAGAGCTAAGGCAACAGAATGAGATTGAAACAGGTATGAATATGAATAACTGTAAGATAGCGAAATATCAACATCTGCGAAATCTGGAAAGTGGGAGTCTTGAGTTCGTTATCTGTGCTTCTCAAAGTACTGAAGGTGAAGGGCCAGGGTCTTTAATTTCCACATTGCTGAAGACTGATACTCTGTAAATATAGCAAAGACCACAGCATTGAGCAATTGCTGTAAAAATGTCTAAACTCTTATTCCCACTTTCTCTACTGGCCTCTTCTGGACTGATGGCAGTTTGTAGACTGGCACCAATCCTCAGACTATACCCTGAGCACTGCGTATACTATTTTCTGGAGGTTACTTGAAATACAGCACAACCGGGCACCTGGGTGGCTCAGTTGGTTAAGTGACTGCCTTTGGCTCAGGTCATGATCCTGGAGTCCCTGGATCGAGTCCCTGGATCGAGTCCCGCATCGGGCTCCGTGCTCGGCAGGGAGTCTGCTTCTCCCTCTGACCCTCCCCACCCTCATGTGCTCTCTCTCATTCTTTCTCTCTCAAATAAATAAATAAAATCTTAAAAAAAAAAAAAAGAAATACAGCACAACTGAAATTTTTAAATTAAATTTAAATTTAATTAAATTTAAAACAATAAAATCAGAAAGGAAGAGATCAACCAAAGACTGAATCTGAACATTTGGAGGCCATGGAGCCAATCTGCTGACATGCCAACCAAGGGCGAGGCACGTTTGAAGATGCTTTCGTTCAGGAGGGAGGGATCTACTGTGGGACCAGGAGGTACCCGTTCCTGTGTCAGGGCTCGGGAGAGTAAGTCACAGTGCCCACTGCCCTCAGGGAGCTTTCAATTGGTCCAGAATTTCTCAGCCTGGCCCTGCTGACATTTTGAGCTGGAAAGTTCTTTGCTGTGGGCAGGTGTCCTGTCCTGTACCGCGTAGAACGCTGAGCAGCATTCCTGGCTTCTATCCACTACATGCTAGTAGCACCTTCCCCAGCTGTGAAAACCAAAAAAGCCCTCCAGACATTGCCTGATGCCCCTGGAGGATCAAAATGACTTCCACTGTGAACCACTGGCCCAGAGTAAAGAATAATTACAGTGAACAAGAACTATAATACACCAAGTGGCGCAGACGGGTCTTGACGTCAAAAATGGTAGACCCTCATAGAAAAACAACATGCGTAATTAAAACATCAATTCCAACTGAGTGACAGTGATGACTGTTAGGAAAATGAGAGACTGCCTTCATCCTGCTCCCTGACATTCCCCCAGTTCCCAATGGTGTTGGGCTTCAGCACTGACCAAATCCCATCCTCTGTGGTATGTCGGGGAAGGTTCACAATAACCCTGCCAAGGAATTACTGCATTTTGCACTGCATGGAAGAGATAACAGAGATAATATCGTTATCACCTCCAGTAACACAAAAGGCAACATTTACGGAGTACGTACGTATATACAAAAACTATTATTCTAAGACCATTATCGCATTTAATGCTCATTACAGTCCTGTTAGGTCACATCTAACAGTGCCACATTTTATAGACAAAGAACTGAGGTTAAGAGATACTAAATAACTTGTCCGAGGTCATAGCACTCTGAAGCAGAAGAGGGATTTAAATTGTACCACACCACAGTGGTTCCCTAAACCAGCTTCACATGTAGAAACACAGTCGATCCTCACTATTCATGGAGTGTGCATTTGTAAACTCACCTCCCCAGAACAATGCATTTGTAACCCCAAAATCAACACTCGCTGCCCTTCTGCCGTCATTTGCACACATGCAGAGATTGGTGAGATATTTTGGTCACCCAACGTGCACATCACCAGCAGGGATCAAACAAGGTGATGCTCTGCCTCTTGTTTCACTCTCCAGGTATAAACAAGTGTCCTCTTTAAGGTCTATTTAATGCCATGTTTTCACATCGTTGTGTTTTTGGGTGATTTCTCTATTTTATTGATTTATTTTTTAAAGATTTTATTTATTTATTTGACAGAGAGAGAGACAGCGAGAGAGGGAACACAAGTAGGGGGAGTGGGAGAGGGAGAAGCAGGCTTCCCGCAGAGCAGGGAGCCCGATGTGGGGCTCGATCCCAGGACCCTGGGATCATGACCTGAGCTGAAGGCAGACGCTTAACAACTGAGCAACCCAGGCGCCCCTGATTTCTCTATTTTAGAGGACCATCAAGTGCTAAAGTGCTGTCTAGTGCTCCTAAGTGCAAGAAGGCTATGTTTCCCTTACACAGAAAGCACACAAAAGATAAGCTTCATACAGGCATGCAGCAAAGTGCTGCTGGCCAACACATCAACATAAATAAACCAACAGGAAGGTCCACCCACAGAAAGGAAGAGAAAATTCATCCATCTGTACATGTGGCCAATCCATAAAGTACTAAAGGTCACACGTCAGATGCATGATGAAGCTATGGAAAAAAAAAAAAAAAAAAAAACAGAAAAGTGGCTGAACTTGTGGATTCTTGAGATGACAACCAATAAAAAATGGCACAGTGGTCACTGTTCTTGGGTGACTAAAAGCCAAAGACATTTACAGTCACATTACCCAGGGTCAGGAAGATGTTAAATCTTTCTCATCTACTGTTTTATTTTAAAGAAATATTATATATGTGATTTGTAAGGAATATATATTAAATAGTGTCTGAAACAGAATCACAAATAAAACAAGATTATGTATTGAGTTAATGATGAAAATGTTGTCACCAGAAGCTCACAGGATCCTAACCCATATTTCCCCTCAGAACAATGGCTCAGAATCTGCTGATTCAGCATGCATGGAAACTCTATGAATAAAAATATTGTACCTCCATCACTCTTAGAAATCACATATTTCTAGGTTTCACGTCATAGCTCCTGAATTAGACTTCAGCAGGGGAACCCAGAAAACTGAATGTTTTAAAGCTGCTCATCCACCGACCTGTGTTTATGAATCACTGTGATACATGATGCTCTCTCACAAAACTTAACTATCCATCCTCACTTTTGGCATCAAATGTGATTTATATGGCATGGAGAGGGGCCCACAGTCCTCCAGGACTCATGCTGTGAAATGATTTGGTTTATATTTTTGCTTACAGGCAACAATTTCCCTAAACCATTAGGCAATAAAAAATTTCAGTCACCTTTCATAGGGTCATTCAAAAAGTAACCTCAAAAAGTCACCGACTCCCTGTCATTGTCTGCAAATTTTAACCTCCCACCTCTTTCAAACTTCCCATTTGTGTATGAGTTTACCACAGACTATTACAGGGGTAACCAGAGCAATGTTCTAGAATTGAGAAACTGGAACAATGTCTAGCATTGAAAGATAACCAGAAACACTCACATGACTACGAATAGTGAGTTGGAAATGTGATTTCTTAAGAGAACAAGGGCTGGCTCCAGGGGGGATCTTAGGGTCATCCCCAAATGTCCAACAATGTGTATCTCTAATACAGAATTCCCAGAGGCTGCTCTGCTGAACACAGGTCACATAAAATGCTTAAAAAAAAAAAAAAAGAATTCTACAGCAGGCGAGTCTGGAAAATGCTGGATAAAACTTTGTAGACACTCAATCACATGTTACTGTAATAAAAGCTCTGAGAAACCTGGAAGGGAAGAGAAGAATGAAATATGTCTAAAATACGTTTCAGTGAGCAGTTCCCTGACTGAGTTGACGATGGATTTCTTTTAAACAGCTTTAAATTCCAGGGAACAATGCAGAGAAATGTTTGAATATCTTGGTGGCAGAGGCGACAGAGAAAGATATAACAATTCACCACTGATGGTCCCTTCAGTGCACTGAGAGATCCTCACTCTCGTTTCTTCAGTATGAGGGTGCATTGCAGATCCATCACCACACAGCTTTGCCCCCCCTAGAAATTCAAAAACTGCCCCATTTGAGACAAACCATGAGAGACGATGGACTCTGAGAAACTGAGGGTTGTAGAGGGGTGGGGGTGGGGGGATGGGTTAGCCTGGTGATGGGTATTAAAGAGGGCACATTCTGCATGGAGCACTGGGTGTTATATGCAAACAATGAATCATGAAACACTATATCAAAAACTAATGATGTAATGTATGGTAACTAACATAACATAATAAAATAAAATTTAAAAAGTAAATAAATAAATAAATCTTAAAAAAAAAAAAAACTGCCCCATTTGCCACAGAACTACAAATAAGGGCCACCATTAGGAGGAGATGTGCACTGGGCTTTATTACATGTTTCTGCATGACAATATACATCCCAAACGAGACAAGAGGACCCAGGTGAAGCCTTCTAAAAACACCTACAATTATCCCATTGAGAGAGACAAGTGTAAGAAAAGAATGTTCTCATACAATAAAAATAGCTGTGTCCTGTTTGTTCAGTGAGGGAAAATGGCTTCCTTCTCCCTACAAAGAGAACAGAGGAGAAATGTCTTCAAATTGTGACATTCTCATGTTCAAAAGGCCTGTATCTCAATTATTCGGTGATTGTGGGAGGGCTCCCAGGAAGAAGAGAGCACAGGGTGAGGCTCTGAGTAACAATTCAAAAATGGACAAGTGAGACCAGGGTATGCACCTGTGTGCGCCGGGTAGGCTGACAGGAGGGGCAGGTTCGGATGCCGTTTGAAGAGAATGAACAAATGTAACACAGAGAAGAGCTTGATTCATCAGAATTCCACAGTGCCCAATTCCGGTGAGAAAAGCAGCCAGAAGATAAAACTTAATTATACTTTCTGGGGCCATTGGAGACATTCTTGCGTGAGGAGTCTGATGTGTTCTTGGGGCCAGCTGGGGAAGGAAGGACTGCATGTGTGGGAGGAGAGAGCCAGGAGGAACGAGTGTCCTTTCAGAAGTAATTTCGGACTCTCATGGAACACTTAAATTAGTAACAGGGTTTTTTTTTTAAGATTTTTATTTATTTATTTGAGAGAGAGAGCACAAGTGGGGTGAGGGTCAGAGGGAGAAGCAGACTCCCCGCTGAGCAGGGAGCCCGATGCGGGGCTCGATCCTAGGACCCCAGGATCATGACCTGAGCCCAAGGCAGCCCCTTAATGACTGAGCCACCCAGGTGCCCCCTATAACAGAGTTTTTAAAGTAATCATGGTATGTTGAAGTGCAGAACGTGAACTCTGAACCCAGGCTGCCTGGATCCCCATCCTAATTCTGCCATTCCCCCAGCTGTGTGACCTGGGGCTGGTTGCTTAAATTCTTTGTGCCTCAGTTTTCTCATGTGCAAAATGGGGACGTTAATAGTACATCTACCCCAAAAGCACTGACGTGAAGATTAAATGAGCATTTAAAGCACTTGGCACATGCAAGTGCTATTAACCCGCTGTGTGCTGGAGCTGCCGCATACTGCCTCACGAGAGCCCAATCTTTTCCAATTCCATATTCATTGGTATCAGCCGTTGCCCGCCAGAGTCAGCTGTTCAACATTTATCAACACATCACACACACACGTGTATAGGTATATACATATACATGCATATATAGGCACGTATCTATCAAATGTGTTTGCCATCATCATCGTTACTATGATTTTATAAAATGTGACTCAAGCAGAGACTGAATCTTTTTTTGTTGTTGTTTAATAAACTCTACACCCAACGTGGGGCTCAAACTCATGGCCCCCAGATCAAGAGTTGGATGTTTTACTCACTGAGCCAGCCAGATGCCCCCCAAAGAGACTGAATCGTGAATTCCTGGCTTGGATACAGATTATAGGGAAATTCTGAGGTTGCTCCGAATTGCAACCCACAGCAAATGTTTACGGAGTGCTAGTCTGATTTTACTCCTTGCCCCCAGAAACCTCGGCTATCTCCATAGTTAAGTTGGACAAATACAGCCATTGCCCTGAAGCTGTGCGTATTGGCTACTCATCTCTCCTACTAGAGATATACAAAAAAACCCCAGCCACACCCACATTGACATTTTTCAAATTAAAATCAACAAGCCTGTATTAGCCCCTAGAATGTGTCAAAGTGCTTTTTGTAACTTTCTACCTTTGGAAGATATTCATTCACTCTTTTTAGCAATGTCTTATGATGAACCAAAACTGAAAGTCAGGAACTGTAATAATAGCTAATTATAACACCTAATGTTTATTGAGAATTAACCATCAGCCATGCACATTCCTCTTGGTACATTCCATTACTCCTCACAACCCTGTGACATAGCCTGTTAATTTCCCCATTTTACAGATGGGAAGACTAAGCTTTAAGAGACTATGTAACTTGCCTAGGGTCACAGAGCTGGAGAGAACTAAAATTCGATCTGGAGTTTGAGAAACTCTAGAGCTGTAAGTCAGGTGCTTCTCCATCTCTGCACTCCTGGCATTTGGAGCTAGGTGATTCCTTGCTCTGCAATGCTATGCATTACATATATTTAACAACATTTCTGGCCTCTACCAACTAGGTATCAGGAGCAATTCCCCCCCTTTTTTAAAGATTTATTTATTTATTTGAGAGAAAGACTGGGGGAGCAGGGGCAGAGGGAGAGAGAGAGAGAGAATCTCAAGCAGACTGCGCTGAGTGAGCAGCCTGATGCAGGGCTCTATCCCAAGACCCTCAGATCACGACCTGAGCCAAAACCGAGAATCAGATGCTAAATGATTGAGCCACCCAGGCACCCCAGCAATTCCCATTTGTAACAATTAAGTGTCTCCAGTAAGAAGCAAACTTCACTCATGTGAGTTTGCCAAATGTCCCCTATAAGACCAAAATCATCCCTGGTTGAGAACTACTTCTGTAAAAATTCAGAGAAATAGAGTAGAGGAATTCCGAAATCTGGCTATATATTAGAAATGCCTAAGGGAGGGCACCTGGGTGGCTCAGATGGTTAAGCGTCTGCCTTCGGCTCAGGTCATGATCTCAGGGTCCTGGGATCGAGTCCCGCATCGGGCTCCCTGCTCCTCGGGAGCCTGCTTCTCCCTCTGCCTCTCTCTCTCTCTGTCTGTCATGAATAAATAAATAAAATCTTAAAAAAAAAAAAAAGAAATGCCTAAGGGATACATTTAAAAATAAGATTAAAAATGCAGATGCCAGACTCTACCACTGATTCAGAAAATCAGAATTTGTAGGGGCCCAGCATAATAAACCTGGAAAAACTATTAGGGGAGACATCTGACACCAATTAGTCATGTCATCTTAGGAAATTACCTGCCCTTTCTGTGCCTCAAATCCCTTATCTATAAATTGAATGGACAATGCTAGACTATATGTAAGACCTCCCCACAGCTAATAATCCATTCTATGAAATCACTTGACACCATCGCTTTGCTTCTTGACAGGCTTCCATTTCACACTGCACACAGTGGGTCAAATCCCCAAAGGAAAAAGTGTATACAACTCCAATCTTTCTATAACTATGAAACAATCTGGCCAAGGACAGATTCCTTAACACAAATACAATCTATTCATTGTGGACACAAAGCCAGCGCAGAATCATTGCTAGAAAAAGGCTAATTTCCACTTCATATCTGAGGGTGAAAATTTAATCCCAAATGAGAAATGCATCTCTGCATTAGGCAAAATGTTTGTTGCATACATGAGGGGAAAAAAATCCCCCAAATCAGGATCACCATAACGTGTACTCACTAGAAATCTATGACTTGAAATGACACCAGGAAATATGTACATGCTTTGGATTCATGAACTGCATTCATGTTATTTATATAATAAAATATAAAAGAAAAAAGTGGGAATTTTCTACACCCTAGATGTGTAGGCTTTAGTTTGAAAATCCTAGATCCAATTCCCAACCAGAAAGAATTCATTCCATGACAAGTAAGCACTTTAGAGAATCAAACCATCATTGCAATATCTGTATATACTAGTTAAGCCCAAAAAGAGAAAATTGCTGATGGCCCAAACCAATAGCTTAAAAGAAGACATTTTCCTTTGCTTTTACCAATTTGTGAATAATCTGCAGGTTACATCAGTTCAGGTCACTTCTACTTTATATGCCTGTTTGTAAAAATGAAATGAAAATGGTTACATTGGAAAGTGTCTGGAATTGTTAAAGCAAAAATGAGAATAACTATTTTTCAAGAAGGAAAGGGGAAAAAAAAATCCCTGAAAAACGGTTGAATAGAAGGGTATTGTAGGTGGCAGAGAGGAAGGGGAAAATTTCCTGGATTAGGAGACCATGATATAGCCTTCTGCCCAGAAATTGCATGCTATCAATTAATTAAGAGATGATCCGATAACACTAAATTTACTAGAAACTGATCACACAGGAAACAGATCAACAGCTGTAATTTCAAATCCATTCCTTTAAATATGCACTACCAGTACACTCTAGTAAGGACAGGGCTATTCAATATTAAAGTGTTAAAGAAATTATTCCAACTTTCTGGGTGAATATGGAATTACAGAAGAAGGCAATCTATTGATCTTAAGTGAGATGCCACTAGGCCATGATCAAGAATAAAAAATTGCTTTCTTCTATCACAGCTTCTCATTTGATGTCTTTGATAAGTTCTGAGAAGGGGAGTCCTAAAGAATACTTGTTCCCAAGCCCAATAGGGCATCACCTAGATGACTCCTACCGCCATCTGTTGGTGGCAAGCAGAATTGCACTGTTACTTAGGCTAGCAGGCTTCTTTGTTCGCATTGGATCAAAGTTCCTTAATTGAGCATCTTCATTTTCATGTATCTGTTAGTCAACTGGATGTCTTCTTTGGAAAAGTATCTATTCATATCTTCTGCCCATCTCTTAACTGGGTTATAGTTCCTTAATTAAGCATCTACGTTTTCATGTATCTGTTAGTCAACTGGATGTCTTCTTTGGAAAAGTATCTATTCATCTCTTCTGCCCATCTCTTAACTGGGTTATTTGGTATTTGGTGTTGAGTTTGATAAGCTCTTTATAGATTCTAGATACTAACACTTTATCAGATATGTCATTTGCTAATATCTTCTCCCATTCTGTAGGCTGCCTTTCAGTTTTGTTCATTGTTTCCTTTGCTGTGCAGAAGCGTTTTATCTTGATGAAGTCCCAACAGTTCATCTTTGCTATTGCTTCCCTTGCCTTTAGAGATGTGTCTAGTAAGAAGTTGCTACGGCTGAGGTCAAAGAGGTTTCTGCCTCTGTTCTCCTCTAGGATTTTGATGATTTCCTGTCTCACATTTAGGTCTTTCATCCATTAGGGAAATACAAGTCAAAACCACGATGAGATATCACCTCACACCTGTCAGAATGGCTAAAATTAACACCACAAAAAACAACAGGTGTTGGCGAGGATGTGGAGAAAGGGGAACCCTCTTGAACTGTTGGTGGGAATGCAAGCTGGGGCAGCCACTCCAGAGAACAGTTTGGAGGTTCCTCAAAAAGTTAAAAATAGAACTACTCTATGATCTAGCAATTGCCCTACTAGGTGTTTAACCCAGAGGATACAAAAATACAGATTCGAAGGGGTACATGCATCCCGATGTTTATAGCAGCATTATCAACAACAGCCAAACTATGGAGAGAGCCCAAATGTCCAGTGATCGATGAATGGATAAAGATGTGGCACGTACAATGATGTGGATGGAACTAGAGGGTATTATGCTAAGCAAAATGAGTTAATCAGAGAAAGACAAGTATCATATGATCTCACTGATATGAGGAATTTGGGAAACAAAACAGAGGACCATAGGGGAAGGGAGGGAAAAACGAAACAAGATGAAATCAGAGAGGGAGACAAACCATAAGAGACTCAATCTCAGGAAACAAACAGAGGGTTGCTGGAGTGAAGGGGGTGGGAGGGATGGGGTGGCTGGGTGGTGGACACTGGGGAGGGTGTGTGCTGTGGGGAGTGCTGTGAATTGTGTGGGACTGATGAGTCACAGACCGGTACCCCTGAAACAAATAATACATTATATGTTAATAAAAAAAAGATGTGGCATATATACACAATGGAATATCACTCAGCCATCAAAAAAATGAAATCTTGCTATTTGCAACAACATGGATGGAACTAGAGGGTATTATGCTAAGTGAAATAAGTCAGTTTGAGAAAGACAAATACCATGATTTCACTCATGTATGAAATTTAAGAAACAAAACAGATGAACATATGGGAAGGGGGAAAAGAAAAAAAGGAGAGAGGGAAACAAGCCATGAGAGACTCTTAATGATAGACAACAAACTGAGGGTTGATGGAGGGAGGTGGGTAGGAGATGGGCTAGATGGGTGATGGGTACTAAAGAGGTCACTGAATTCTACTCCAGAAATCAATATTGCACTGTGTGTTAACTAACTAAAATTTAAATTAAATAAAAAACCCACAAAGTTCCTTAATTGAAGTTTTACAAGTAAAAGAACATCTTTATACTATTTTTTTAAAGATTTTATTCATTTATTCATGAGAGATAGAGAGAGAGGCAGACGGAGAAGCAGGCTCCCCAGTGAGCAGGGTGCCCGATGCGGGACTTGATCCCAGGATCCTGGGATCACGACCTGAGCTGAAGGCAAACGCTTAACTGACTGAGTCACTCAGGTGCCCTCTTTATATTATTCTTAATGGTATACTGCAGAAATTTTTAAAATATTTCTCATGTTTTTATCCCTTATATGGCCAGACAGTGAATGAATTCTCTGAAGTGATCTGGAGGTAAAGTCTAAAATAATTGCCTCAAATTTCCTGATGCCTCATATTTTATCTTGAAATTTCGTATGAATTTTGTGCTGTACACTAGAGTAATCCATGTCTGGTACTCTGTAAAAATATTTAAGAGTATTTACCGTTTGACTGGTTATGTTTTACCACCAAGTATTCAGATTAAATTGATGATCCACCTGAGAGTACCATATTTAGCCCCTGGTTTCAGGCAATCCTGGATACTTACCACCTCCAGAAGTGCTCTTGCCCCAATTTGAGAAAAACAATCATGAACTCAAGCTCTGCTCTGCACAGTCTGCTCTGTGCCTATGCTGAGCCTCATTTTCCTTCCATGTAATGTAAGGATTTTGCACAGGATCTCTTGGGCTGCTTCCAGCTCTGGTACCTCTGCAACTATGGCCCTCAGACCAGCAAGAGGCAAGCTTGACTCCTCTCGCTACTAATGAGTCACAGGTGCACACTGTTACAAAATGCGGTGTAGAAAAATGTAATAATTCTCCTATTTTATGTAATATAAAATTAAGTTAATACAATATTATAAATAGGCATTCCCTGTTTCATATATATTCCTAAAAGCTTTTATATTCAAGATGGCAAAATAAAAGCTCTCCTCATTAGCAAAATGGGGAAATGCCTGACGTGTGGGGTCACCTCATATTTAAGCACACACTGTAACTCAGTAAGGACCGACTTAGAGGGGCATCTGGCTGGCTCAGTCAGAAGAGTGTGCAACTTTTGATCTCGGGGTCATGAGTTCGAGCCCCAGGTTGGGTATAGAGATTACTTAAAAAAAAGAAAATCTTAAAAAAAATTTTTTTAAAGGACAGACTTAGAGCTCAAGGGTGGGGCAAAAGTTGATGCTAAAGACTCAAGCAGTGACCACATCAAAAGAGGTCTCAAAGAAAGAACTCTAAAAACCCAACAGTAAGAAAACAACCCAATTAAAAATGGGCCAAAGATCTTAACAACACGATAGCAAAACAGATATACAGATGGCAAATAAGCATATGAAAAGGTGCTCCACATCATATGCTGTCATGGAAATTCAAATTAAAACAAGGAGACACCACTATACACCTGTCAGAATGGTCACAATCCAGAGCACTGACAAGATCAACTGCTGGCAAGGATGTGGAGCAACAGGAACTCTTACTCATTGCTGATAGGAATGAAAAGCAGTACAGCCACCTTGGAAGACAGTTTGGAGGTCTCTTGCAAAACTAAACATACTGTTACTATAGTATCCAGCAATTACACTCCTTGGTATTTACCTAAAGGAGTTGAAAAACTATGTCCACACAAAACTCTACACACAGATGTTTATGGCAGCTTTATTCATAACCACCACATCACAGAAGCAACCAAGATGTCCCTCAGCAGGTAAATGGATAAATAACCTGTGGCACATCCAGACAATGGACTATTACTCAGTGTAAAAAGGAATGAGCTATCAAAAAATAAAACAAACAAAAAGGAATGAGCTCTCAAGCCATGAAAAACCATTGAGGAACCTTAAATGAGCAGGACTAAGTGAAAGAAATCAATCTGAAAAGCTACATCCTGTATGATTCCAACTATAGGACATTCTGGAAAAGGCAAAACTACGGAGACAGTAAAAGGATCAGTGGTTGTCAGGGGTTGGTGAAGAAGGGAAGAATGAACAGGCAGAGCACACAGGATTTTTAGGGCAGTGAAAACATTCTAAGTACTACTACAATGATGCATGTACGTCATTACACATTTGTCCAGATCCACAGAACGTACAATACCAAGAGTGAGCCCTCATGGAAACTATGGACTCTGGGTGATAATGACGTGTCAATGTAGGTTCACCAGTTGTAACAAGTGTCCCACTCTGGTGGGGGATGCTGAGAATGGGGGAGGCTTTGCACACAAGGGAACACGGAGGATACGGGAATTCTGTATCTTCCTCTTAATTTTGCTATATACCTAAAACTGTTCAAAAAAAGAAACTCTTCAAAATGTGTGTGTGTGTGTGTGTGTGTGTGTAAAGAAAAAAGATGTTGTAGCTTAGATGCCCCCACTTGGTAGCCTGCGGAGTTTTCACACTGACAAGCCCAACAAGATAATGCACCACACAGAGAAGCCAATCACAGCCTGATCAGCATGAGGCCTTCCGTTAACATTCTCGCAAACACTGAAGAATGCAAGCCTTCCAATGTATTTTCAAGAACTTGTTCTTGGGGCGCCTGGGTGGCTCAGATGGTTGAGCGTCTGCCTTCGGCTCAGGTCATGATCCCGGGGTCCTGGGATCGAGTCCCGCATCGGGCTCCCGGCTCAGCGGGGAGCCTGCTTCTCCCTCTGACCCTCTCCCCTCTCATGCTGTTTCTCTCTCGCTCACTCTCTAAAAAATAAATAAAATCTTAAAAAAAAAAAAAGAACTTGTTCTTGTATTTCTTCCCTATGATCACAGACATTGCCAGTCCCACGAGGTGCTGAAGAAACCCTACATACGGGAACTCTATTTTCAGGAAAAGGGGCAAAGTGTTAAGAGAGTGTGTATCATCAGACTAATCCCTTCCTTCTCTCTTTCACGGACACAATTCAGCTTCCTCGGGTTCTAAAGCAGCCATTTCCAGACAAGCTTCCACACGACCTTTCCCCTAACGTGAACACCAAAAAACCCAGAAAACAAAAAGAACATTCCAGTGTGCCTTTCACCTGTTCAGTATTCCCGCTCCGGCTCTGCGCCAGATGTCCTCCAGTTTGAAGGCTGCCCACCACGCATCCTGCTGTATAATTCAGAATCTGGTACACTTCCCAGTCAGATCAGTAGTCTAAATTTGTACTACCACAAAAGGTTTGAGCGATTAATCATTTGCAAATCAAATATTAAAAATGAGGATTAAGTTCATCACTGCAGCCTGACAGATGCATTTAGTGTTAATAAATAAACTTCAAACTTCCTGCAGACACTGTAAAGTGCATTCCCAATTCACTTTTGCTCCTGGTTCCTAATAAGGAGGAGGGGGGAGAGCTCCATGGATATTCTAAGACCGCACTACCCAAGTATTCAAGCAGCCGGCTCTGCTGTATCTCATAACTCATAAAAGCATCAGAAATTAGAGGGGGGGAAACATTCTGACCCAATGCTCTCTGATCTCCCTAACGAACCTTCCACCACACTGTCAGTCTCAATCACATTGTGTGGGCAGTGAGATTCATGAGGCCAAATAAAAATATAATTACGATATTCAGGGACATGTGCAACTGAAGGATAGATGAAAAAACCCATATGTTTGGGGTTTGCAGTATAATTTAAAACAGCAACATACTGGCCTGAAAAATGGAACCCCATGGCCTCCAAACTTCCAAGGATAATGGAAGATGCTTGGTAAGAATAAACCAATTCAGAAAACTGAATTCATCAGTTTCAAAGTCATTTCTGTCGAAGAACAAATGGCAATTTAAAAACACGGGCTAAAGTGCCAGAAAAATACTACTTGAAAGTTTAGTAATAGCACATTAGAGCACACATATAAAAGTTACATCTTGTACACCTGAAACTAATCATAGGATATGACGTATCAATTATAGTTCAATTTTTAAAAGTCACGTGTTAAGGAGTGTGTAAAAATATGCAGAGGGAAACTCAAATGAACGCATCTAACACTGCAACGCAGTGAATTCAATGGCATGCTAAAAACGAAACAAACAAAAACCAAGCCCACCATGGACCAAGTAGTACTTAAACCAAAAAGTGAAGAAAAATATAATAAAAAGATCCACTGGGGTCTGAAAAACACTTTTTCTGACACACTTTTAGTATAGCATGACGATATTTATAGCATTATAATAGTGGATTTTTGGAAACTGCGTGAGAGGAGTTACACAATGATGATATATCTATACAAAGAAATTCTACATAATCGTTAGAAAGGACAAGACTTACACACTCACAATAATGAGAGGAAAATGGACCCTAAAGGAAATGGATGGAAACTATAGTCACATTTTCGTAAAAGCCGCAACACGTACATGTACCTATGTCTATATTTAAAGTAGGAAGCATGGAAAGACATACGGTGAACAATTACACGTGGTTAGCTCTGGGGAAAGAAACTACAGCAGAGGCTTCCACTGTTTATAAATTTCTGAAATCTCAGATTTTTTTTTAATGAACATATTTCTTTTGTATTTAATTTTATAACTAAATAAATATATATACATACATATATATGTGTATATACGTGTATATATATAAAATCTGGAAGATAAGGGGGAAAAAAAACCTGAATTAAAAACACAGAATAAGAACCAGGCCAGAGAGGTCATCTAGGGAAGGCTAAGTCCACTACCTCCATCAAACACAACGCTCCTTTTTATGAAGACTCTGGGGAACAAGATGGCAGAGTTCCTGGATAATCTAGTCAATTGCTACACAACCTCATCGGTGAACATGCCTTTCATCTACGCCCTTCTCCTCATTCTCAACTCAGGGCCAATCCTTTTCTACTTTCCTCAGGAGCTATAGTAAACAGATGGTCACACCATCTTTTGAATTTGTCAATGAATCACACAAAACCAACAGCATTTTTCTGGAGGGACAATATTGTGTCTGACAATACAGAGTGACATATCCCAGTGTGCTCTTCACGTGGAAACTTACCAGACTTCATTACTAATGAGCTAGTCAGAGGGGTTCTACCACATGTATTTAATTTAATAAAAACAAGTATTAATTCGGTGTCTCCCATGCACTTGGTATTTTATTATGAGCTGTGGAGGGTCCTTTAGAAATGTAAAATATCATGGTTGGGAGGGTGAAAATGATTAACAAGGGGATAAACAATTCAGAGTACTTCAAGATTAATTAGGAGAATGCACTCGTTTTTTACTATTATTATTATTATTGAAGCATGAACAACATATTTAGAGTTGAGCCTTGGACAAACAGGGTGAGGAGAGGGAACTTTCAAGACTTTTTAAAATTTTACTATTTTGTTTTGCCTTCCTTTTTAAAAGCTTTTGATATTTACTATCTGCCAGCAAGGTCCAACAAGCTTTGAAAAGGAGAGCCGGAAAGTGGGGCCAGGGAGAACAGCAAGGCAGATGTAGCAAGACTAAGAAGTTTCTGCAGTCACTGGGGCACCTTGTGGGGACAGCTGGGTTGGGGGCAGTGGCCCAGGCATATCAATGACCTGATCTAGTTTGATGACAGATGAGCAAGGTTTGGGCATCTTCAACAAAAGGGGATGTTTCTCTCCATTACAGAAACAGTGAAGGAAAATGTTAGACCCAAGAAGGTTGCTTAAGGTAATGGAGAAGAAATCATGTCAGGACGAGAAAACAGGAAGGCAGTTTAAAAATGCAAAATGGGGTTAGGGTACCTGGGTGGCTGAGTCAGTTAAGCGGCCACCTCTTATTTTGGCTCAGGTCATGATCTCAGGTTCGTGGGATCAAGCCCCAAGTGGGGCTCTGTGTGCAGTGGGGAGTCGGCTTCAGATTCTCTCTCTCCCTCTCCCTCTGCCTGTCCCCCTGCTGGCTCTCTTTCTCTCTCTCAAATAAATAAATAAATCTTTAAAACAAATTCAAAATGGGGGGCGCCTGGCTCGGTCAGTTGGTAGAGCATGTGACTCGATTTCAGGGTCATGAGATCAAGCCCCATGTTGGATATCAAGCTTACTTAAAAAAAAAGTCAAAACGGGACCCAAATTTATCAGTTAGGAGAGGGAATCACCGGTGTTGCCTCTTCCCTTTCTACACCTGACAGCTTTCTGCAGTTAGTGTCAAAGTGTGGGGGGTCACTTCTCCATTTGCCCTTACTCTTTTGTATCTCTCACTCTTTGCACCCACATCAAAAGGTACAACCCTTCACATGCCAAGTGACCCAACTCTGCCTAATCCAAACCTGCAAAGGTGTGAACTACAGAACAAAACATCAGAGAACATGTCACATATGAGGACAAAAACTCAAAACTCAATTAATCGTTGGTAGGCTGTGTGTGTTTCCTTCCTATTAAAAACATTAGCTACACATACTGCAAAATGAGGGTATTTTTGTGTTTTAAGTAACCACTGTGTAGACCAAGAAAATAAATCAGTCTTCCTTGCTAACAAAATAAAAGTGGGTGTTGGGATGCCTGGGTGGCTCAGTGGGTTAAGCATCTGCCTTCGGCTCAGGTCACGACCCCAGGGTCCCAGGATCAAGTCCCGCATAGGGCTCCTAGTTCAGAAAGGAGCCTGCCTCTCCCTCTGCCTGCGCTCTGATAAATAAATAAAATCTTTAAAAAAATAAAAAAAATAAAAGTGAGTGTTACATGAGATCAAGTAACAACATAGTGGGATTAAGGAAAACATACAGAAGTCCCTTGGTCCTAAGTAAAGGGAGGGGATAATCCACATGCGTCCTCATGTCCACTCTATGTTCTTGGACTTCATAAAGCCTCCGGGAAACAGAGGCATATTTGGTTACACTGTTGCTGACCCATGGCTTGCCTTGCTGATGGAGGAAGCGCAGGACTATCCCAGTTTTTTTTCCCTTTTTTGCTCATCAGCGCTGCTTTGCTTTCCAGATTTTCATTAGCCTCTTGTGCTAACACTCTGAACAAGAAAACTATCAATTGGTGTAGTATCTCTTTCCCACCCAGACACTCAAAAGGCTTCTGAAAATCTGCAAAATTCCACCCATACTTACCCTGTGAATTTTGAGAAGATCTCTTCAACTTGTCCCTTTTACTTCTAAGATAGTTACTTTCTATCCTCATTGACACACAAATGAATAATTATGAGCCCTCCAATCTTCCACAGTGAATAATGGCCTCAGGGATGACGGAACTCTTTTTTTTATGTCCGTGTTTCCCTTGCTCAGGTTTTCCTCCTCAACCATGTTGTTTAATTTCTCATCAGCTAAGCAGATCTGTGGACAAACAAAATGGTTTTTCCCTAGACTGTGTCATTTCAGCACTGAAGGGTTTCCATTCACCTGCCAACATCCTTTAGCTCGAAAACATGAAGGTGGTATACTCAACTGTCTCAAATATTCTGCACTTGCATTGAGTTTGACACATAAATTACACAGAATGAGCCAGGTCTTAAAATCTAACTTACAGGGATGACTTCCTTGTAGGCCCAAATGTTGCACAGGCTAAAAACTGTAGTTCAGGTTTCCCTGCATTCTTTGATAAATCTTATTATTTCTTTATAAGCGTTCCCACAGCCTCACAAAAGGCTCCCCTGGACTAGTCAGAAAACTCATCGAAAAGAAAAGAAAACAGGGGCACCTGGGTGGCTCAGTCAGTGAAGCACTGACTCTTGATTTCAGCTAATGTCGTGATGTCAGGGTCATGGGATCAAGCCCCACATCCCGCTGAGTGCAAAATCTGCTTGAGATTCTCTTTCTCCCTCTCCCTCTGCCCCTCCCCCTGCTCACACACACTCTCGCTCTAAAATACATACATACATACATACATAAAAAGAAAAAGGAAAGAGGGGCACCTGGGTGGCTCAGTCGTTAGGCGTGTGCCTTCGGCTCGAGTCGTGATCCCAGGGTCCTGGGATCGAGCCCCGCATCGGGCTCCCTGCTCCGCGGGAAGCCTGCTTCTCCCTCTCCCACTCCCCCTGCTTATGTTCCCTCTCTCGCTGTCTCTCTCTCTCTGTTGAATAAATAAATAAAATCTAAAAAAAAAAGGAAAGAGAACAAATCCAAAGCACAGGATGAGACAGAGAGAGCTTCCTGCACATTACCTACCCGTACAGGTGACTCAAGGCCCACAGCTGAGTAATGTCTCTATTTTTGATCTGCAGTTCTCCAACCCCACTGACTATCCACAGGAGTGAAAAGAATGTCAGGAAACTGGGCGCCTGGGTGGCTCAGTTGGTTAAGCGACTGCCTTCGGCTCAGGTCATGATCCTGGAGTCCCGGGATCAAGTCCCGCATCGGGCTCCCTGCTCAGCGGGGAGTCTGCTTCTCCCTCTCCCGCTCCCCCCCTCTTGTGCTCTCTCTCTCACTCTCTCTCTCACTCTCCCTCTCAAATAAATAAATAAAATCTTTAAAAAAAAAAAAAAGAATGTCAGGAAACTTAATAATCAAGTGTTCAGGTTTACAAATTATTTTCTTTTTTTCCTATAAGGTGGGAAGAATTGGAGGCATTCTTATTAAAAAGGTATGTTCAGATCTACCTTCCAATAGGTCTTCTTGAGTTAAATGAGAAATGCGTGAATTTATAACTAAAATATCAAATGTTCCATATTTATGCTGGAACGCATAGTAACACACACACTAATGAAATATTTTAAGATCTGAATTTAATTGCCTTCTAAAATGAAATTTTTTGAGATATATAAATTGCTGGTATCATTACTTATGTGATTAAAAACTACTGCTAAAAATTTTATAGCTTAAAATGGTGATGCTACCCTAATCTTCTTTTGCCCTGGGAATGTATCATCACGGCACACATTCTTTAGAAGCAGAAGAATGACCAGGCCCCAGGACTATGGATCAAGAGCAGGAGATAGGTGTGGCTTTTAGGAAAACCCTCCATTGCTCCCACCTTTCCTCTACCCTCCAGAAAGAAGAGTACTGTAATGGTTGGGAGAACAAAGGGCATGTTAGAGGTCTCCAAACCAGGTGGTGTTTCATTCTGCTTGTCTTTGTCCACGGGGCTGTGGGATCTTTCCTATCTCCCTAGTTTCAACGAGGTTCTTGGGGATAGAGCAGGGTTAAGGCTGTTACAGGACAAGGGCAGGCCCAGATGACTGAGACATTCTGGCCTTCTTTCTTCTCCTGATGAAGTGGGATGAAGGCAGACAAAGCCTAGTTCCCACCCTGATCCCAAAGTTTTCTCCCTTCTAAATATGGGTAAGAAAGCTGGAACGGCATCCTATGGAAAAAGGCCTTACACCTCAACATTCTTCTTTGTACACTTCTATTCTCTCATGAAATCAGGTAGGATAATGCCGAAGTATCTCCCTTGGATACTCCAAACCCCCCTTGACCAAGACAGACCAGTGGACAGCAGCCTAGGGTAGCTCTCCACCAACCATTAAGGCAAAGCCTCGTGCTGTCACTCATTCCTTCTTTTGGATTTGTCTCTGAGTGTGCTAAGACTACAGTTACCATATAATTTATCATCCAAACAGGGAAACTTGAGGGTCCAAGAGAGTATTTTAATAATTATACTGAGACAACCAGGCATACATACTAGAACGGTCTCAGGCAAACAAGGAAATCATGGTATGAGTTTTCTCATAATAGAGCGGAAAGACTGGATATTCAACTTTGAACTTTGGGAAGGATAAAGGATTGGTTTTGGCCTACACTGGTTTTTCTAAGCAATTCTGGCTCACTGACAGGGCTCAGGAAAGGAGTTCTCCACAAGTTTGTAGGTCCAGCTGTGCTTAACCAAAATCGGTGGTGGGGCTGGAGACAAAGCATCTATGTTCTTAAACTTTGATTCATCATTCTGCACAAGTGTCTCAGGAACTTTGAGAACACAGTTAAGGTACTCCTTAGCTTACAGGCTAAAACACCACTAGAGCACTTAAGAACATCCGTTCCATTGTTTATGACACAAGAATAATTCTAAATCACTGTCTCTGAATTTATTCCTTCTCTTTTCCAAAGCCTTTGGTCTTACTCATAGCCCACAATCTATCTAGAAACAGCTGTCCCAAACAAGCTATTCCCACAGAATCCCTGAAAAGTAACAAAGGACCTCTATGACTCTGAAAGATAAAAATGACTGTTTTACCCTGCCCTTATTTTTGAATGTGAGTTATAGAGTTTTCACTGTAAATGAACAACCCAAACATTTTTAAGAAAAAGGCTCTTCATATGTTTATATACCCAACTGGGACAGACATTACAATTTACACTATCATTTTGCTGTCACATTGTTTGGAAACATTTTCCAAAGAAGATAACTCCAAAAAACTTTCTGTTTAAATAAACACTGGCAGACCCTCTGCACTTGTATTTATATTCCAGTTCATGGAGACTCCAATGCAAAGCCATCTTGCTCTTGAACAGAACACCGGTAGATGGCCAGTGAGTAACTTCCATACTTTATCCCCATTCACGATCATGTAGATAAACCCAAACAAAATGAAAAGAATTTAAAAATTAGATGCCCACATGTGTGCATGATGTAGAAGGAGAACAAGTCCATGGCAAGGTGTTAAGAGTTTGGCAGGTTTAGGTGGGCATAAATACAATCATTCACATCCACAATTTTAATTTTTAGGGAATTTAGAGGGGAAAAAAAAAAAGAAAGATAAAATCCCTTGGGAAAGGGAAGATGTTCCCTTAGTAAATGTTAAAAAGAAAACCATAAGCCCCATCGGAATGGCGTGCTTTAGGCTGAGTCAACAAACGGGGGTTTGATGCTTAATCTAATTACAGTTTCAACGTCCCCCCAAAATGTAGTCTTAATAGCTCAGTCAGGAATTTTCAGATCCAATGAATCTGCCCCACAGGCCCTCTCCATCCCCAAAAGAAGATTAAGTAATCTATATGCTAAGACCTCTTGCTCCTTTCCCTAAGGGAAAGCCATGGAGGGAGGGGGGGAGGGGGGAAGGGGGATGGGGCGGGGAGGGAATCCTTTTCTTTTGTTAAAAACTTTCTTGCCCCATCCTCTTTCCTATAAAAACCTTCCATTTTGTACAGCTCCTCAGAGCTCCCCTCTACTTGCAAGATGGGATGCTGCCCAATTCATGAATCCTTTAATAAAGCCAATTAGATCTTCATATTTACTCAGTCGAATTTTGTTTTTTAACAGTAATACAAAATATTCTCTTGGAGTGATACTTGGAAAATGAGTCCAGGGTTGAAAATGAATATCATGGACAGGCATGCAAAACCAGAAAAGAAGACCGAACCACAGCATGCAGTCTAGCCCTAGCCTGGCAAAAACAATCCTGACAAAGAAGAATAAAGAGGGAGGGGTCACTCTCCCCAGTATTATGGTTCATTACATAGCTTCCATAATCAAGACAGTGTGGTAGTGGCAGAGAGACAGAAAAATCAATGGAACAAAATACAGAACGCAGAAACAGACCTCACAAATGGGCCTGATTTTTGACAAAGGTGCAAAAAGCATTCAGTGGAGGAAGGACAGGCATTTCAACAAATGGCGCTGGAATAAGTGGGCATCCATAGGCAAGAGAAAAAAAAAATGAATATTGACCTAAACGTCATACCTCTTATAAAAACTTATTCAAAACAGACCATGAACTTAAATGTAAAATGTAAAACTATAAAACTTTAAAGGAAAAAAAAAAAACCCAGGAAAAATCTCTAGGAGCTAGCTAGGGCTAGTGTTATTAGAGTTATCACGCCTGACATCAAGGGCATGACACATAGAAGGAAAACTTGATCATTTGAACCTTATCAAAATTAAAAACTTCTGCTCAATGAAAGCCCATGTAGAGAGAATGAGAAAGACAACGTACAGCCTGGGAGAAAAGAATGCAAATCATGTATGTGACAAAGGACTACTACCCAGAACATATAAAGAACTCTCAAACCTCAAGATTTTAAAAAATCCAATTAGAAAATAGGCAAAAGAGAGGTGCCTGGCTGGTTCAGCTGGAGGAGCGTGTAGCTCTCGATCTTGGGGTTGTGGGTTCGAGCTCCGCGTTAGGTGTGGAGATTACTCAAAAATAAAATCTTAAAAAAATAAATGGGCAAAAAACCTGAACAGACATCTGACTGAAGAGGATGTGCAGATGGCAAGCACACAAAAAGATGCTCAGCGTTATTATTATGTATGCATGTATTATTTTGTATCAACATTATTGCATTCAGAAAAAGCAAATTTAAACGACAGTGAGATCACTTCACACCTATCAGAACAGAGAAAATGAAAATAGTGACAACACCATATGCTGGTGAGGATATGACAAAACTGGATTATGCTCATAAATTGCTGGTGAGAATATAAAATGGTACAGCCGCTCTGGAAAAGTTTGTCAGTTTCTTATAAAACTAAACATTTGACCAGCAATTAAACTCTTGTGAATTTATCCCCCCAAAAAGGGAAAATCTTTATTCAGAAAGGGTAAAGAAACCACTAAAAACCTGTTTGTGAATGCTCACAGCAGCTTTATTTGTAATAGCCAAAAACTGAATTCAGCCAAGACGCCCTTCAATGGGTGAGTGGTAAAGCACACTGGCGTGTGTGTGTGTGTGTGTGATGACATATCTGATTCAGCAATGAAAAAGGGACAGACCACTGATACTGGCAACAACTTGGATAAATCTCCAGAGTCAATCCCAACCCCAAAAGGTTAAGACGTCTTATTACTCCATTAACATAAAAGTTCTGAAATGACAAAATTTTAGAAATGGAGAACAGACTGCCAGGGAGGCAAGAGGAGGTGGGCGTGGCCATAAAAGGGCAGCCACAGTGACACTTTGTGATTCTGGAACTGTTCAGGATCTTGACCGTGGAGGTGGACATGCAGACTTAGGCAGGTGATAAAACTCCACAGAAGTAAACGCATAATACAGCCATACAAACGAGTCCAAGCAAAAGTGGAGCATTCTGAATAAGACTGGTAGACCATGTCAATGTCAATATCCTGGATGCAATATCATGCTATAGTTTTGCAAAATGTTACTGTGAGGGGAAACCAGGCAAAGTGTACAAGGGATCTTCCTGTACTATTCTGTGAAACTACATGTGAATATACAGTTACCTAGAAATTTTCTATTAATGAAAAAGTGTTAAAATAGGAAACATCGTTACAATGTATACTTTATAACATTAAGTAAAAACTCTAGCATACAAAACTAGTGGAACTATTCTAATTTTGTTAAAATGTAAGCAGGTGTGGGGCGCCTGGGTGACTCAGCCGGTTAAGCGTCTGCCTTCGGCTCAGGTCATGATCCCAGGGTCCTGGGATCGAGACCTGCATCAGGCTCCCTGCTCCGCGGGAAGCCTGCTTCTCCCTCTCCCACTCCCCCTGCTTGTGTTCCCTCTCTCGCTGTGTCTCTCTCTGTCAAATAAATAAAATCTTAAAAAAAAAAAAAAAAAGATTAGAGGGGAGCCTGGGTGGCTCAGCTGGTTGAGCAGCTGACTCTTGGTTTCAGCTCAGATCATGGTCTCAGGCCCAGTGTCAGGCTCTAAGCTCAGCATGAAGTCAGCTTGTCCTTCTCGCTCTGCTCCTCCCCTTCTCGCTCTTTCTCTCTCTCTCAAATAAATAAAATCTTTTAAAAAAAAGATTTGAAGGAAATACTTGTTAGTGGCTGTCATTTCTAGGTGCTGGTTTTATGCATAGTTATTTACTTTTTATTTTTTTCTCAAAGTTTTATTTTATTTTTCAAGTAGTCTATAACATATATATTGTTTTTATGCTCCAGTAGTATTAAAAATACTTGATATCAAAAGGGGAAAAAATCATCCAGAGCGTATATATTTCTCACCAAGCACAATATCAAAGAATACAGCTTCTCTGTGGGTTAAAATATTTTAAGTTAAGAAATTGTTAGGTGGGAATGTTGAATTTAGAAATGATACTCCCTTGAACAGAAACACCTCTTGTGATGCAATGAATGAAACACATCCTACAGATTCATATTTTCACTTAGCCAATCCCATCTTTTCTGTTTTAGAAAGAAGGCTTTCAGTAGAACTATAAGATGCAAATGCAGACCATTGGGGAATTACACAGTCCTGCATTAACAGCTCTTACTTTCTGGGGTCAGGAGAAGGCCAACCCGACTGACATTCGAAATACAGGACCACTGGGAGAGGTAGAAACAGCTGGAAAAACAATTCAGCCTCTGGTTACTAGTGTTAAAAAGAAGCAAGAGACCCAATGGGGTCATGCGCACGAAGCCTCACGTCAGCAAACCCAGACTTCATAGCGAACACAAAGTCAGTTTCAACCTCTCCCAGGAACGGAACCTTTAGCCAGTCAACCTGGGCTTCCCTGATCGGCACAGTGAGGTCATCCTTGATGGGAACCCTTCCATCCCCCATAAGGAGGTTACCTAAGCCTGACACAATCCACTCTTTGCTAATAAACTTCCTTTTCCCGCCCCCTCTCTGTCTTTAAAAACCTTCCCTTTCCTGTAGATGGGATGCTGCCTGATTCATGAATCACCGAATAAAGCCAATTCGATCTTTAAATTTACTCCGTTGAATTTTTGTGTTTTGTTTTTTTTTAACAGTAGGAAGTTAGACTCACTTATATTTTTTTTCCCCCAAAATTCTCTCCATTTGCTTCAGATTCTTCCCCGGCCTGCATTTAACACCCTCTCGCAACACAGTACAAAACAAATCTGTCAGCTGCAAATATGGCCCTAGCAACTTTTTCCCCAATTACTAGGGTAACAAAGTGAACAGCAGAGAAAACACCTCCAAAAAGAATGTGCCACGCGGCTGTCACGTGGTGTGCAATGACTAGGACTACTTCCTCTGAGCCCCGGCTTGTAGGACAGTTTGCATAAAGAAACTACAGATAGCCCGGTGATGGGTATTAAAGAGGGTACGTATTGCACGGAGCACTGGGTGTTATACGCAAACAATGAATCATGGAACACAAATCAAAAGCTAACGATGTAATGTATGGTGACTAACATAACAGAATCAAATAAAATTAAAACGAAAAAACTATAGATAGTCACAGCACACCCAAGAACCTCCCTGTGACCTAGTCCCATTTGTTGGTCTTTGGGTTCAGAAGTTCTCAACAGATGGTACCTCCTCCCAGCGGGTGTCTTGGATATCTGTGGGGCTGTTTTCTGAATACAGAGACAAAGGGATCTGTCACAGCAACTGAAGGGCAAAACTGGGGTTGGGTGGGCAAGGTGTCTCAAAGTTTTGTATTATGGCACATGTACTTAGGACTGCCCCAGGGGTCAGTAAATGGAATGCCAAGCATCTGAGCCTAGCACTTTCCTTCGGTTCACATAAATGCAAAGCATTTTTTTTTTTTTACAGTTTTAATATAGACTGTATGTAAAATTGTACAGAATGAGAAGAAAATGCTGCTTTGCTTTGGTGGGAACTTTACTAAGGATCGTTAACCATTTCAGAAAACTGTACCACCCACAGCAGTGCTGCTTCTAGTTTTCAGGAGCCCATTCGATGCATCTGTAGCAGTGGGTTTTAGAGCTGAAGCATTCACAGGGATTCCATGTGTAAGGACAAGCACCTGATACTTCCTTATGCCCTCTGGAGCCCTGCTATTCAAAGTGGGGTCTCAGACCAGTGGTATTGGCCTCACTGGGGAGTTTGCTAGAAATGCAGAATCTCAGGTCTCTCACCAGACCTGTCAATCAGAATCTGCATTTTAACAAGACTCCCAAGAGAAGCAGGGCTCTGGTGAACTTGCACCAATGCATATATTACATGTACCGCAATAAGCATCATTTATTGTAAATGCTTCCCTTTGATTTTTATTTTCTATAGTTAGTTAGGTCACTATAGGACTTAAAGAATTGGATATATTAAAGGATGTATTATCCATTAACTTCATTTTAGGATAATAAAGGGAACACTAAAAATATTTATTATAAGACGGAGTCACTGAGTTGAGAAGTCCTGAGTAAGAAATCAGTTACGTACCATGTGCTCTGTTTGTCGTCAGGTGTTTCTACATGAATCCTGGCCCTAGAAAAACAGTTGACTTGCAGCTGACTACGAAGGAAATGACTGTGATTTTCCTTGACCGGTTTTTTTGTGCCCCAAATTGTCCTTGTTGAGGCAATGTGGTGTTATGTCACTAAAACGTGGCATCAAGTGCAAGTTGCCATTCACAAATGTAAACATTTGGAAACGTATTCCCTCTGAAATCCAGACATCAATGCCTTTAAGGGAAAAACAAATAATCCATAAACCCTTCTTTTGAATAGTCTTATTACTTGATAAAGGAGTCCACACCTAGGGCTGTCTCTCCTAGGGAGATATGTCTACGCTTTTATCGAGAAACTTTTGTTTTGAACTGAAGTAAAAACAAGATTGGATGGTCGCAGGATACGGTCAAAGGGACCCGCATTCCGTGTTCCCAACTGCCAAACTGTCCCACCAGCAGCTCAAATGAGCATTTTACTTTCAAAATCAGACCAGTGTCTTCTCCTCAACCCACTTTTTCCCTTTTGCTCTGTTATTTCAGTTAATGACATCCCCCACCACACACACACAGACCCACCCAATCTCTTAGTTCTTCAACAATAAAAAAAATCATTGAGAATTAACTATATGCCAGGCCCTGGTGACCCCAAGATGAAAGACAGATAGTCCTCCCCACCCCGGGTAGACAAGCTCACAGACAAGGAAATGTCACTGGCTAGTCACAGAATTTGAAATGTGTAAAGCCATCCGTGAATCCCGCCTCTTGTTTCCCACCTTGACTCAACTGTCAGGAGCTGTTGATTTTATTTTGGGGGCATCTCTTCCATTTGTTTACTCCATCAGCACCTGATTATCTAACAAACGTAATCAGTTGCAGCTTCACTAACTAGAAGCTCAATTACCTGAAATCGTTCTCACTCGAAAAGAGGTTTTCACAAGCCAACAAGCAAAGGCAGGTGAATGGCATACCCATTATTTTTATATGCCGGGCATACATTTCTGCTTCTTTGGGCCACAGCACTCCCATCTTCTTCCAGGAATGCATATCCCATGTCTCTTCCTTGGCTTCGTTCATGTGATTTCCATTGGGTTGACCCTACCCCTTGGTATAAGAGAAGCAGGCTATCCAGCTTTGTCTACCTCAGGACTAAGAGGGGGTGGGAGGAAGGAAGTCACGGGACCCAAACCAGGCCAATGAGATTTAAATCTGGAACTTTGTTGGAAGAATGGCAAAGAGAAGTTCAACTTCCACTGCTAATGCTAAGTAAGTAGATCTATTGGAGTCCATTTGCTCACACAGGCAAAGATCTTCCTCAAGAATCAAATGGCCGGCGAGAAAAAGAGAATCTAGCTGACAGAGAGGCGTTGAATTGTGATACACATTCTTAGTAAACCCCTCTCCGGACACTTTCACATTTTTTTTTTTTTTTTGCCAAAGGCAGTTGCAGTTGGCTTTCTGACACTTGCAACAAAAACTACAATTGCTTCGTTTTATTTTCTTTTAACTGCTGAGTTTAGAAAACAAAACAAAAAAAACAAGACTTCTGGCCAGATCTATAAAACTTTAACCATGATAATGGTCTATGTTAAAAATTGATCTTTGTGAAGACGCCTATGAAAACCCGCAGTACAATACTAGGAATTCCTGTATGGGAAGAGATGAAATGCTGATAAGTAGACCCCCCTTACCAAAGCAGCAAAATGTGTGAGCTAACTTTAGACTGTCTAGAGAGACCATTCTCAAAGAGTGTTTCTCAGGACACCAGTCCCTTCAGAAAAAAAGGGTTTGGGGGCAAACGTGTGTGCAGGGCTGCATACTATCTTCCCTACTTGTAAAGTCAGGGTGTCTATTAGCATATTAAGGGCGCTGTGAAGTTATGCATTTCAGCAACCTGCATCCCAGTGTTCTCTGACCTCCTAACTTCCTTTTATTCTTAAAATTTTATTTATTTCTTTTTAGCAATGGCCAGTAACATTTCACTAGGAAATCACTGCACTCAAGGACGCATCAGCTCTATCACTATTCCTGCTCTTGCTAGTTTGCTGTTGGATGGGTAAAATGTAAGAATCCTGATTTTCAAAACCTAACAAGAGTGTAAATAACCCTCTCTCAGCATATCACACGATAATACGCTTCCAGAAATTATACTGTCAGCACTGAGTTACAGTTATTAATTTTGTTTTGGGGACTGTTGTGGCCATTGGTGCTTACGTGTGAGCAAAAAGAAAAAAGTGTGCGTAACTGAAATCACCCCAGAAAACAGGTGTCTAAACCAATTCCAACTTAATTACTTTCTGGTAGAAGCTAAAACTCTGCTTTATAGGACCAAAGAGTATTTGATTTAATCATCAGAGTCCAAGTGCTACATTTCTGAACAGAATAAAATTCAGGTTGCAGCTAATGACTCCAGAGTTGAAATTTAAAATTCTGTATTTGTGAGTTAATCACATGACCATAACATTAGTTGAGCTGAATCAAGTAGACAAGTATAGGCAGAGAAGAATTCTTTTTAACGTGATCTGGGCATTCCTAGATCAGATATGCCAACTTAGAAACAGCAAAAAATAGAACTCAAAGAATAAGTGCAATGTCAGAACAGGTGATACAAATGCATGTTTTAAATGTTTTGACGGTCAACAAAGTATGGTATCATTCATTCATACTTTACGCATATTCATTTATTTAATAGATATTTACTGATGGCCTACTCTGGGCTGAGTGCCATGTTAGGTGATGGGGAGAGAGAGTAGTGAGCAAAATCAGACTCTTTCTTTCTCTCAGGTCACTGGCTGTATTGTGTTCCCACATCCACCCCTGCAAATTCATATGCTGAAGACCTCAGAATGTGACTGTATTTGGAGATAGGGTCTTTAAAAAAGTAATTAAGTTAAAATGAGGTCATCACGCTGAACCCTACTCCAATACACCTGGTGTCCTTCCTTACAAGAAAAGAAAATTAAAATTCAGACATTCACAGAGGCAAGACCATGTGGAGACACAGACAGAAGACGGCCATCTACAAGCCAAGGAATGAAGCCTCAGAAGAAACCAACCTTGCTGATACCTTGATCTTGAACTTCTAGTCTCCAGAATTGTGAGAAAATAAATTTCTGTTGGTTAAGCCACCTAATCTGTGATACTTTGTTATGACAGCCCTAACAAACTAATACATTTATAAAGCTTTAACTCTAGGGGCACCTGGGTGGCTCAATAGGTTAGGCCTCCAACTCTTGGTTTTGGCTCAGGTCATGATCTCAGGGTCGTGAGATCGAGCCCCAAGTGGGATTCTGTACTCAGCAGGGAATCTGCCTGGGATTCTCTCTCTCCCTCTTCCTCTGCCCCTCCCCCCTGCTCCCACACTCCCTCTCTCTCCCTATAATAAATAAATAAATCTTTAAAAAAAAATAAAGCTTAAACTCTATTTGGAGAACCAGACCTTGATCAAGTAATCACACAAATAAACCCCAGCCTGTAACTGACTTGGTGCAGTGTGATCCAACAAAAGGAGCTGTAACAGAAGAGGGTGACCTGGTAGAGAAGACCAAGAAGGTCTTCCTTCCCCAGGAAAGTGGTACCGGAACTGAGATGGGAAGGAGAGGATATAACAAAGTGAGAGGGGATGGGACATAAATTCTAAGCAGAAAAACCAGGATGTGCAAAGGCCCTGTGGAGAATACGAGGGACCAACGGCAAGCAGCATGGCTGGGAGCAGAAAGAGGTGCGGCAGGAGATATGTGGCTGGTAGATAATAACAGGCCAAGCCACATTGTTCAAGATCAGGAAGGAGTTATTATTATAATCATATTCCCAGGGTCTGAGAACCTGGATGGAAAAAATTACATTCTGATTTTCATTAACCTTTAACTAAAACTCAGCATTACCATCCATTATGAATCTTGGCAACAAATCTTGGTAGTATTATAGTAATATCTTCAACTTTTTCATCAATCGAAATTAGAAGTATTTTCATATCATGTTAGGGTTTTTGCAGACACCATGAAATTTATCTGTGTCATTACTACTTTGAAATTATAAAGTTATTGTACTTTGTTACATTTAAAGAAGTTCATATATTACTTCTATGATGCATGCAGCACATATGAAAAATATTTTGCTAACTACATTTAAATATAATTGTTTCCTTTGTTATGGTATTTTATGCAGCTAAAAATAGTATTCTGAGAAGTGCCTGGGTGGCTCAGTTGTTAAGCTTCTGTCTTTGGCTCAGGTCATGAACCCAGCGTCCTGGGATCAAGCCCCACATCAGGTTCCCTGCTCAGCGGGAAGCCTGCTTCTCCCTCTTCCTCTGTGGCTCCCCCGGCTTGTGTGAGCTCTCTCTCTCTCTCTCTCAAATAAATAAATAAAATCTTTTAAAAAATAATATTCTGAGAAGGTTCCATAGGTTTTACCAGACTGTATGAAGGGTCCAGGCACAAAAGTGTAGGACCTTTTAAGATCCCTGTTTTGTTTTTATTTGAAGATGAATTACTAGTGTGTCACTTGGGTACGTTTTTTTAATGCCTCTAAGCCTTGGTTCTCTCATCAATGAAATGGGGATTGATTACATTGTCTCTCTCCAAAACAGTGGATCAAATGGGTTAATACACACAAGATGCTTAAATGGTGCTCAGACTTAGTAATGCTTAATAAAGATACTGTTTTATTATTGATGAGAATGCACCGTGTTTAAAGTAGAGGGAGTGACATGATGGTCAAGCTTACACTTTGAAGATCATTCTGGCTCTAACACAGCGAATGTCTGAAAAGGGTCAGCTCAGGTACCAAAATAGGGGACAGTCATGGCAGGGCTGCACTTGAAGAATCTCCTAATCTAATATGAAACTTTTTAGTAGAGGAAACCATTTTTCAAATCAGATCTTAAGTAGAAGCTACATAAATCAGATAGAAGCAGAGCCACTCCAGCTGAAGCTGGGTGTGGGGCCGAGTCACATCAGCTCAGCATTTCTCTCTCCTTCCAATCAATTTGGACACACTTATAAGAAACTCCTACATCTACAGAGACCATAATCTGGAAACTGTTCATGGTTATTTTCTCATAGGACAATCCTGTGATTCTGTGTTGCCAAAACCACTAAATAACACCAGGTTTGCACAAACTGTAGGATCGTCCACTTCTCAATTTGCTTGCAGGTTAAGTTTTGGTTCATTTATTCAAAAGTATGTGTTCAGGACTCAGTGTGTGCCAGGCACTGTTCTAGACACTGGGGACACAGCTGCACTTAGAGTAGTAAGCAGAAAAATTGCGGGTTGGGGAGAGGAGACAGAAAATAGACAAAATAAAATAAACGTATTCAGAGATGATCATGATTTAGATTAACATCTATATGGCCATGACACTGTAACTGGTGACAAGCATATCTTACTTCTTGGCACCCCAGCCTAATGTTGATAATATTCTAAACCAGCTCCCTGATTTTCTTGCACCTCGCGATCTTCATTTTTGTCGTAACATTCACTGCTTTTTATTTCATAAAAATACATCGCTATTTTCTTATCCTATATTTATTTTAAATTATTTACTTTTTAAAAAGATTTATTTATTTGAGAGAGAGAGTGCACGCACAGTGCAAAGGGGCAGAGAGGGAGAGAGAGAATCCTGAGCAGACTCCCCACTGAGTGCAGAGCCCCACAAGGGCCAATCCCAGGACCCTGAGATCATGACCTGATGCGAAATCAAGAGTCAGATACTTAACCAACTGAGCCACCCAGGCACCCCTCCTATCTTTACTTTAAATGCCCTCTGTCAGTAGGTATGCCTGTGGTCTCTATTTTTTCTATCTTCCCTCTTCTAATATTTTTTTGTGTTTCTTATTCTTCGAACAATATTCCCATCTCTCTTCAACCTGCTAACCAAGCAACCAGCTCAGCACTTTCAGTTGGAGCCATGGCAAATAGCTCCATCTTCAGTCCAGCTGCTTGGAAAAGCATCAAATGGGCCAGCATCCCCATATTCTGATCCCTGAACCTACAGGATGAAAATTTTATTTAAAATACTAGGTATAAGGAGGTCAGGTGAGGAAAAAAAAAAGTAATCTCTATGAAGGCAAAGACTGTATCTGTTTTTGTTCACTGTTTTGGGCCCATACTTCAAAGGGGCATTTGGTTAAGGGGAGGGAGGAAGGGAAGGAAGGGTGGATGGATAGGTGGAGAGATAGGTAGATGGATGGAAGGGAAAATAGGTAGATGGAAAGAAGGATGAGTAGATGGATGGAAGGAAGCAAGGAAGGAAAGGAAGGAAGGAAGGAAGGAAAGGTTGGTAGATGGGTGGATGGATGGACTGTTGCGACAGGTGGAAGGATGGAAAAAATGGAGACTGAGATAAGGGTAGAACCCTGTGAAGAAAACTAGATATTGAGGGAAAAGTAGAACATAGAGAAAATGCAGTATATTATTTGAGAGGAAAAACTAAAACCTACAGTGGTCTTGACTTCAGCAACATAGTTTTATATAATCCATATAACCCTATAAGATGAGTATCATCATCTCCATCATCATCATCATCATCATCATCATTGTGCTCATTTTGTAGATATGGGGGCTAAGAACCTAAAACGTTGAGACTTGCCTAAGATCAGGCAATCCTTAAATACAGAGCAAAGACATGGACCTTAGGCACCTGGAACATAAAAAATAGCACACGGATTGGCCATGTTTTCAAGAAAGCCGAATAAGATTCTGAAGACACTAAAAATGAGAAGAAGGGTGGAGGAATTCCCATAATCATAATTTCTGGAGGATTTGTTGAGTTATTTGAAATGTTGACTCCCCGTCATCGAAGGGGAATCAAGGGGAATCTTCCTGGAGGGCCCAAGGAAGACCTGATCCAAGAAGACCAACAGATACTGTGCTTTGACAGGATGTCCCTATTCAGAGCATCTACAGGAGGGGAAAATGGGTTAAAAATTTTTTTAACAGAATTTTTTTTTATCATCAGAAAAACAATAAAGACATAAATTAGTGCTGTGAAATGAAACCAGATAACTAAGCAAACAGAAAACAAGAGATATTAAGAATCTGATCTCCTATACTCTGTAATATATTCCAACGATCTTGATTTCTTTTTAATTTGAACAGTAGCAACTGCAGTCATTCCCTTGATATCAACACGTACTGTGTGTTCTTGAGCAGCCCACCTTCCCATGTCACAGTTTCCTCAAGGCCAGCAGTGTCTACCTCACCAGCTACAGTGAGGATTTACTGAAAGGGTGTGTGTACAGCGCTTCCAGAAAATGCCTGGCAGGTAGTAAATGCTCATCGTGGGAACTGCGCTCATCACCACTACGCTGGGTTCATCCTCAAAGCGAAAGGTAGGTTTGATCAACACATTTTACAGACATGTAAACCAAAGCTTGCCGAACCATCCTCAGGGGCGGGAGAGCGGAAAGGACTCACTGTCAAGTCCCTGGATCAACACAGATGTTGACAGCATCGACTGCTGATGCCGGCTGAGCCTTCTGCTCTTGCTCACCCCCATCTGGAAACTGCTGCTACATATACAGCTGCCCTGACATGGCACCCTAACACCAGCTCCTGGGGCTAACCCTCAGCTGCACTGCTCAAAGCAAGGCCCTCTAATGGGCAATAAAACAAGTAGATGCAAAAGCAGAAAATCTATTATTTACAACTGAAGACTTCCATGACAAAAGACTGCAATTACTACTCACTACTGTGGCCGGATGACTCTCTGAACAGATAAAATAATTGGTTTCCTTTATGTTTTATTTTTCCTATTGAGTGATTTTTTTCCTATGTGTGTATATTCTAGCAACCACTATATCAGGGTTCCAAATGAGAAATTTCTGTTGTATAGAAGGTTGCCTGTGCTCAAAGAGAAATCCGGCAAATTAGATGGACATTTATTACAAAAAAAATAATTATGGAGGGAAAGAGGGAAGGAAGAAGGTCCCCAAACTAATAAGCTTATTAATACATAAATGCCATGTGAAATCCATGCTCATAATATATTCCCCTAGATGATCCTCTTCAAAAAAGTAACAGGTGAAATGAAAACAGGTGGATGAGAGACAACTGCCTTAGAGAAAGGAAGACAAGATGGAATGAGTGCAGAAGAAGAGAGGTATGTAGGGTGGGAGTGTGTTAAGGGAAAACCCAGAACTAATTCTGGCATCACCCCCATCAAGCAATGCACAGATTTGCCAATGGTGTCCTAGAGAGAGCACTGCAGAGCCCCCACTCTGCATGGACTTGTAAAGATGCGTGTGAACTAAGACAAGACAGGAAATGGGCCCTGAACACACTCCCTGCAGTCTGTCTTCCTGCAGGGACCTTATACCTGCCGTCCCTCTGCTTGGAATTTCCTGCCCCTGTTACTGAAATGGCCAATCCCTCGTTTTCCACGTCTCAATCACGTCATTTTTCTTCACAGCCCTTATGATCTGAAACTATCAAGTTCATTTACTTATGGACTTTTTACCGTTTGCCTCACAATGCACAATATATATTGTTGATGACTGAATGAATCTGGAGCAGATACCCAGACCTCTGGTAAGGATAGATAAGGCCCTGGAAAGCCAGGTGACATATGAACTGTCGGGACTGATAAAAAGAGATCTGCAGCATCTACCACCTCAGTTCTGGCTGCACACTGTGTTGGGAAGTCATCCCAGTCAACATTCAGACCACTGGGAAGGGGCTCTGTAATTGATTTATGAGGTCTGCCATGAGTGTGGCAACACGTATGTGCAGGTTTGACTTACCCTTTGCTCATCCTACATGACCTAGGACGCTTTCCCTGTTTCCACTCTATTCGAGCAGCCAGATTGTCCCTCCTTCTGAAGGCAAGGCAAGTCCCAACACTGCACTTCTCAAAACCCTACAATGACACCCCTTCTCACCTGGAATAAAGTCAAGTGGCCGTTCACCATCCACCTCCTCTTTTTATCCAATGGGTTCCAACTGCACTGGCCCCCTTGCTGTTTTCCAAATACAGCAGGGACCCCCCTGCCTCCCTGTCACAGAAGCATTTTCTTTCATCAGAAATACCCTCCTGGGCGCCTGGGTGGCTCAGATGGTTAAGCGTCTGCCTTCGGCTCAGGTCATGATCTCAGGGTCCTGGGATCGAGTCCCGCATCGGGCTCTCTGCTCTTTGGGAGCCTGCTTCTCCCTCTGCCTCTCTCTCTTTCTCTCTCTCTGTCTCTCATGAATAAATAAATAAAATTAAAAAAAAAAAAAAAAGAAATACCCTCCTGCCCCAAATACCCTCAAGCACAGATCCCTTACTTCCTACAGGTTCAGCTTTCACTTTATCCAGGGGCCCTTCCTTGCTCGTCCTATGTAAAATAGCCCTCCTTCATCACATCCTGTAATTTCACCCAGCTTTGTTCTCCTTTGTAACATTTCCACTTGGCATGTACAATGAACCCTTGAACAACATAGGGTTTAGAAGCACCAACCCAAATGTGCAGTCAAAAATTCATGGATTAGGCTCGCCTGGGTGGCTCAGTGGGCTAAGTGTCTGCCTTCGGCTCGGTTCATGGTCCCAGAGTTCTGGGATCAAGTCCTGCATCAGGCTCCCTGCTTGGCAGGGAGTCTGCTTCTCCCTCGGCCTGCTGCTCTCCCTGCTTCTGCACGCGCGTGCTCTCTCTCTCTCAAATAAATAAAATCTTAAAAAAAAAATCCACAGATTAACTTTGACTCCCCTAAAACTTTATTAACTGCCTACCGTGGGCCAAAAGCCTTACCAATAACATAAACAGTTGATTGACATATATTTGGTATGCTATATGTATAATATGGTATATTCTTAAATAAAGTAAGCTAGAGAAAAGAAAATGTTATTAAGAAAATCATAAGGAAGAGAAAATATATTTACAATACCGTATCGAATTTATTGAAAACAATAAGGTATAAGTGGACCCCCACAGTTCAAGCCTCTGTTGTTCAAGGGCCAACTTTACTTATTTATTGTCCATTTCCTCCCTCTACCCCTTACCATGTCCCATCCTTTAACTAAACCCTGTTGCGGAGGGAGCGGTGGGGGAGGAATATCCTGTCCCTTCAAGGTTCTTCTGGCTGGGTGAAGAATCAAATTAGCATTAAACAGATTAACAGGAGAAAAACAAATTTAATAGCATACCTTCAAGCAATTCACACAGACAACACAGAAATGGAAATTCCAGACAGTCAGGCAAAATGAGGTACACATGTCATTCTGAACTAAAGACAGGGGTGGTGGAATCTGGGACATCAGAGGAAGGAATTTATATGAAGATGCAAAAAAGAGTAAATGTTTCATAAACAAATGTTTGCCGGGCTACTCAGAAACAATGGGCCACAGAAAGGACTTTGATTAATCAGGCCTTGCTAGATGCCTCCCTGTCTACCATAACTAGTTGATATCATCATGTCATTATCTATGATTGCTCTCTTCTGAAGCAGCTTCTCTAACCAAAATTTTTTTAGGCATTTGATGGGGAGTAAAAAGTTTTTCCTAAATTTGCTGGGTTGATTGCTTTTTTTTTGTAAAATATTTGGTACTCACAGGGGTTTTCTCCTCTAGTGTCTTACTTATATTTTTATACAAAATATATTAAAAAATATATTAAATATATTAAACATTTTTAAAGATTTCATTTATTTACTTGAGACAGAGAGTGAGCGAGAGAGCGAGCACAAGCAGGGGAGCAGAGGGAGAGGGAGAAGCAGACTCCCCGCTGAGCAGGGAGCCCGATGAGGGCCTTGATCCCAGGACCCTGGGATTATGACCTGAGTCAAAGGCAGATGCTTAGCCAACTGAGCCACCCAGGCGCTCCGGTTGATTGCTTTTTCAACTCAAAAATCATCTTCAGGCCAAAGTGGCCCATCTTGGGGTGGCCTGGTTTTGGCCCCTCAAATCTTGTTAGGGGAAGAATTTTATCCTCTTTATTTATGGAGCATCCACTTAGAACACCACTTGGTGGTCCCCAATAAAATGTGTTGAATGAATGAGTGAATGAATTTCCAGGGGTAACTTAAATGACGAAGGCTTATTTTCATCTAAAGAACAACTTATCTACCCATTAAAACATGTCTATCTGAGCCTCCTATCTTGCTACCCTCCTGCCAGGTAACATAAACCCAACCTCCCTATTTGAAACAACTCGGGTGAAAAGCCAAACAAAAATACACATTTGGATTCTCAGCAGACAGCGATGTATCTCACCATGAAACACATGTAATAAAGAAACAGGATAGGGGAAGAATTCTCCTGCATAGCCCTTTACAAGTTTTCCCTAAAGCAGTGGCTCTCATCATGTGATCCATGGACTCAGCACCAGAACCCCACGGGCACTTGCTAGACATACAAATTCTTGGGTGCTACCCTAGACCCCCTGAATCAAAAACTTTGAAGGTGGGGACCCACAAATCTGCAAGCCCTCCAAAGGACTGATGCTCGCTCGAGTTTGAGAACTACTACCCTGAATGAAGACATGAAATTTTAGAAATTTAACTAGGCACGATTTTACTCTTTTCGCTTACAAGTTAAAAACACAAATCCTTTTGGTTGGTGAGAAAGCCCTTAAACAATATACAGCAAATCTTGGGGCGCCTGGGTGGCTCAGTCAGTTGAGCCTCCAACTCTTGATTTCGGCTCAGGTCATGACCTCAGGGTTGTGAGACTGAGCCCCACATCTGGCTCCACGCTGGGCATGGAGCCTGCTTAAAATTCTCTCTCTCCCTCTCCCTCTGCTCCTTTCCACCCCTCATGCTCTCTCTCTTTCTCTAAAAAATAAAAATAAATTAAAAAACAGCAAATCTTACCCTACCATCCTAATTAAACTGTCATTTTGGCTAGCAGTTGTACAGTAATGAATCTAACATTTTAAATAGATATGTGTGTGTGTGTGTATATATATATATATATATATATATATTTCTTTTTTTTTTTTTTAAGTAGGCTCCACACCCAGCATGGAGCCCAATGTGGGACTTGAACTCACAACCCTGAGATCAAGATCTGAGCTGAGCTCAAGAATCAGACACCTAACTTGACTGAGCCAACCAGGTGCCCCTAAATACATTTTTTAGAATCAAGGTTTGGGGGCGCCTGGGTGGCTCAGTTGTTAAGCGTCTGCCTTCGGCTCAGGTCATGATCCCAGGGTCCTGGGATCAAGCCACGCATCGGGCTCTCTGCTCAGGAGGAAGCCTGCTTCTCCCTCTCCCACTCCCCCTGCTTGTGTTCCCTCTCTCTCTGTGTCTCTCTCTCTGTCAAATAAATAAATTTAAAAAAATTTTTTTTAAATAAAATAAAATAAAATCAAGGTTTGTATTTCAGGGCTGCCCTGGACTACTTATACATAAAACTGAACAACCACATCTAATTTCATCCTAATGTTGTGATGGTTTCAGGGAGCAGTTCTGATAATCAGCAGGAATCTGCAAATTAAAAAATGACAGTAAAATGTCCTATAAGAAACCCTCAAAGGATAGAAAAACGTGAATGTGTAACAGCCCTGCATCTAGAAATTTCACAAAATGTCTTTACCTGAAGCTGTTTCTTTAATGGCTTCTAATGAAGTCGATGCATGTGTTAATTAACTATTAAGTGCAAATGTGAGTACTTATAAGATGCATTTAATAGCTCTTCAGAGCACAGGAGCACTCGGTCACTCCCCAAGTCTAGAGAACTCGGAGGGCTGGGGTCCCCAAATCACGAAGTCAACAGTCCCCTCTTAATACACCCAGGCTCTCATTACCAAATTTTGGAGACAAAAACTATGCCCACAATATGGCTCGAGGACAGTTTATATAAACAAGTTAGTGATATTAATTGCTGGTTTTGAGCTAAGTGTTACATACATATTGTTTCACTTTTACAACAGCCCCAGGAAGTTTAGGTCTATCCCCAGTTACAAGAAACTGAGGTCCCGATAGACAAAGTAACCTATCTAAAATTGCACAATTCATAAGAATAAAGCCTGAACCGAATCCAAGCAGCTTTCAATGCAAGCCTTACTTTTTCTTTTTTTCCCTATCACACATATGGTTCCCTTGAGCTTCTAAGACAGGCCCCAAATAAAGGCACGTTTACTATAAGACTGAGAAAGATATGCCTAGGAAAGCCTTGAACACAAACTTCATTTACCAAGAAATGGTCTCTGGTGAACCCAGATTTTCCCCTTTCTCCTTCATCAAGGCTCTGAATCACAGCTGTAACTTTCTAACAAAAACGTGTGAATCACACACTCAATATGAGCAAAAGAATTCCATAAAAAGGGGGGAAATATTAAGAAATGTCTGCACTGGTAGCCATGATAAAATTTTAATTTGAACATTTTCTAAGACCAGATTTCAGCTTATCAAGCACTATGCAAACCACATGCAGAGCCCACACAATGCCTGCATATATTCCCCAAGCCTGTCACTTTTTTTGCCCCCTCTCCCCAGGATGTGGCCCTTGGGAAATCCAAGGAGAAACAACAGAGCTCTGATAGGCCTCTTGGCTCGGCGCTCTGGATGGAACATTTACCGTAGTGGAGATGACAAATCTGAGGGAAGTTTCTTTCTTCTTCTTCTTTTTTTTTAAGATTTTTATTTATTTTTTGACAGAGAGAGAGAGACAGCGAGAGAGGGAACACAAGCAGGGGGAGTGGGAGAGGGAGAAGTAGGCTTCCCGCCGAGCAGGGAGCCCGAAGTGGGGCCCGATCCCAGGACCCTGGGATCATGACCTGAGCCGAAGGCAGATGCTAAACGGCTGAGCTACCCAGGCGCCCCCTGAGGGAAGTTTCTGATCAGTATTCCGTACATATGTTCACCACCGGTCTCTGCGAACGGCAGAACTAAATGCAAACAGCAAGAAGAATTTGTATACAAGTTTGTTTTGTTTTGTTTTGTTTTGTTTTTATTATGTTATGTTAATCACCATACATTGTATCATTAGTTTTTGATGTATACAAATTTTTTTTTAAGTGTCAGTTTAAAAGCCCTCAACCCAGTTAGAGGCCAACTCTTGCCAGCCTACCTCTTTACAAATACACACACACACACCCCACCCCCAAACCAGCTCTTGGATGCACTCATTAGACAGAAAGGGTTTTCACAGTTGAACTTGTGCCTTTGAAATGAGGATATAATGGAAACCAAGTAAAGCCCAATGCCACCATAGCCTTCTGGGTCACTGCTGTAATTTGTCACAGAGCCATGTACAGGCTACCCCAGGAGACATCTCAGCCACGATGCTCCTCTCACTTCCGAGAATCACTTGTGTGGCCTTTTCGCTTATTCTTTCATGGCTCTTGGTTCCCCTCCATCTATCCCCTTTGCATTCTTCAGGAACCAGCTTAAATGTCGTCTCCTCTGAGAGGCCTTCCCTAGCTCAAGATCACCCAATCATTTGCTAGCAGAGTACTTCACCTATAATTATTTTATTTATCCATCTCTTCCAAAATCTCAATTCCTTAAAAGCAGGGACCTTGTTTGTGCTGGCACAGAGGAGCTCTCTAAAGTCTTGGTCTTCCATGCATGCTTATCGAAGAAATGAATAAATAAGCACCTCCCTTTTGCACTTCCATTCCTCAAAGCTTGGGCTCTGCAAATGGTGGAGAAACCTTCTTCCTTAGATCCTGAATGGCAGGGCTTCCCCACTTGTAACAACGATGGAAGGCACTTGCCTTCCTAGAATACTTTTGAGCAAAATCTGGAGCAGCGACACTGAGAGGAGGGGTCTAGAAGAGGCAGCCCACCCAAGTTCAGGAGCTCCATGCCACACTTGCCCATCTGCCTCAAGCCTCAAGACTGGATGGGCTCCTCCCTACAGTTCGGGCAGAGCAGGGCTGGCTTTCAGTCTTTACTGCAGTATATGTTGTAGGACCAGGAAACCAGAAGACATAATGCCCTTAGGCGATTCTATCCAAACCCGATGAGTCTTCCAGGCTGGACTTTTCTCCTGAACACCACCGCCGCTCCCCGCCCCCATATAGCCGACCACCCCTTGGACACTGCTACTTGGATATCTTGCAGGTCTCTCAAACTCAAAACATGCAAAACTTGCCTAAGGTCATACTGATAGGAAGTGACAGGTTGATTTCAGGTTTCCATGACACCAAAGAATATACACAGTCTTTCCCCCTCAGTGATGGGAATGCCTGTAGGAGGGTAGAAGGGAGGGTGTGACTGTACTGATTTGCTTGGGTAAATGCACCTGAGGGAAACGAGTTCGAGAGCAGACATGGTAGTGAAGACTGTCAGTAAAATGCTTCCTCCCATTAAAACCTGGGAATTGTTAATTTCAGTGTTAGCTGCAGATTTCATAGACAATGATGGGCTTAGAGTTGTTTCAAGACATTCAACTGACTACAATTCGATGAGTTTTGGGGGAAGTTGGTACCATCTGAACAGCTCTTAATCGCTTGCTTTGCTTTGTCAGAGTCTCAGTTAATGAAAGGTCTTCCAGCACAGAGGATGATGAGGGGTAGAAGAAGGAAGGAGGTCACCGATCCACTGTTTTCTTGTAATCATCCTCAAAGGAAAATACCACTTCTCAAGCAACATTGTCCAAGTCTAGCTGGCTATGTGTTCCTGCCTCATTTCTTTTATGTTTTAGTTCACCAACACAAATAGGCTTAGTTAGCCCCATCTCTGAACAGAGAGAGTTGTGCTGCCTTTAGGAGACACAGTTCACTTGCAGTTTGTTTGCAAGCTTCAACTCTTTCCCATTTTCTTAAGACACCGTTGTTTCCCAAACAAGCACCAGCCCCAGGTATCAACTCAGCCCCACCTGCCCAGGGACACCCATCCATCCTTCTCCGTGGGAGGTTCCAACCAGACAGGCTGTCCTACATTGCCTCATTTCCACACGCTTCCTTGGGATGTTTTGGACATCAGCACTTGTCAAGTTTCTCCTGCCCTTGATCTTCTCTGGTTCTAATTCTCTTTGTCCAGACAAATTATTTTGAATTGGACTTTTTTTTTTTTTTTACTTAATTAACTTGGCACCAAGAATTTGAATGTTTGACAAAAGAGTCAATGAGGTTTATGTGGTTTAAATTTAGGAATGCTATTCTAGGTCAGTTTACTTTTTTCAACAGTCATCTTAATCTGTTCCTGGGAATTCCTGTGCATTGCAATGCATTACTAGGTAGAGATCCACTTTCTAATGGTACAAGGAGCATTGGTGTTAACACTTTGTAGAAAGGGGCCTATATGGTGAGCTAAATATGTCTCCTCCAGGTGAGTTGTGCCCTAGACCCCATCTCATTCCATTCTGCAGATGTGCACTGTGGGCTATTTCTCATATTTACCTGCTTTTCCCAATCCTCCTTCTTTTCCTCTTAGACTCAAAACATGGCTTTCTAATACTGCACAAACTCCGTTGTGGCCTTCCCAAATCCCCAATCAATTAAAAATGGCTCTGCCTGGCTGAATTTTCGGAGACCTCTGCTGAGGTTAAGGATCAGCCACAATTCATCTCATATTACTTTCTCACAAATACTGGGTAGGACACTGATACAGAGAATTTCAGGAGATTTTATAAAAACTCTCATTCTCATGGTATTAAGTCAAGCTATGTTCTTATCAAGGTCTGTGTGAAGAGATGATTTCTAAGCTTACATTTGGATAATAAGGTGTTATTTTAAATAACCTAATTTTTTTAGAATGTGTTAACTGAATATTTTTTTCTGCCCCATGAAATGTCACCAAGTGGTTAGCATTCAGTGGCATGCCAAGGCCAGTGAGGAGGTGCTTTTGGAATTTACCAAAATTCTAACTTCAGGGAGAAGGGTCTTGGTAAGCCCCTAAGATAAGCAATACTAATGACACCTAGTCCCTTAAAATGCAATTGTGTGTATACACTGAATTGGATTCAAATGACTAATTTTGTTATGTGAATTTTAGCTCACTTTTTAAAAATCGCAATTGTGCAATGTACAAAGTCAGTCTAAACAAACCAAACTCTGATGATGATGCTTTTTCATTCACGTGGGGATCAGCCGATCACTATCACACTCAATCACAGAACCTCCAAGGTATGCCTTTGAATCATGCTCCCAAGCTAAATCATAATAGATCTGAAACACCTTCACACTCCCTCGATGATTAGATCTTAACTCATCCCATTCTAAATACTACTTGCATGGGAAAAGGGGATTTCAAAATCAAACGACTACTGAACTTTGAGCTCATTAATGTGGAATGAACCTTCACGTTTCTTGTTCAGACAGGGCTAATGTATAGATTTGGGACTATCTGTCCCCTCAATACAGGATCTGATAGGAGGTTAGCATTGATGTTCTTATTGATTAACAAAGGGAAATTCTTGTGGTAGAGAGATTATTTCCTTATCTGTACTATATTTCTGTGCATGAATTGTAGTTTTAGCATAAAACCTTATCCTGAGCCCATGAGCTAACAAATTCTTCTCTAAAACTACAAACTCTGACTGTTTGTAACAATATGCCTTTCAGGGTTTTCTATTTAACAGTTCAAGAGGTCCAAACTGAGTTCTCCAATCAAATTTTTTTCCAGTAGATGTAATGAAAATATTAGCACTTTTGCTACGTCTTGCCAAGGAAACCATTAGTAGATGGTACAGAGGCAAGCTTACATCCCACCTTGCTTTGCAGATGGGATTTAAAACAATATAATCTTTATCAAATTGATGGCTCTGTCTAAAAGGACCAAAATTTATGTGTGTGTTTTTTTTTAAATAATCTGAACTAGCAAACCATGGCAACTGTTGACACGAATGAGCAAAATCTAAGCAGCATTTTTTAAAGCCTCTCTGGACTATTTAGCAACTGTTCCAGAAAGAATAAGGAGCCATACCACAGCCTCTGTCTTCCATGTAATTATCCAGGCTCCATTTGCTGATTAAAAAATTGTGTACTGAGCACCTCTTAGGTGCCACGCGCAGTGCGACAAATGGAGAAGCCGTCAAATATGAGCCAAGGTCCCCAGTTTCCACAAGCTGGGAAAGAGACAGCATTACAGTAGAATCTGCCAAGTGATGAGGGCCAAGGGAAGCTTGGGGTATTAGGAAGAAACCTGGTATAGCTTTACATGGAGTGAAAGATGAGGAGGATTGAGGCATGGGAGGAGAAAGGGGAGATTCTAGAAGGAGGAAATGGAAATGCAAAGATCCTAAGACAAAGTAGGTCAGACAGCTCCATTGCCTTTCTGTTGATTCCAGTACAATGAATGGGTGGGTGGAGAGAGCAGCAGCTGATGGAACAGAGAAAGCAGGAGGGGCCAAGTACCACAGGGTCCTAGTGACCATGATAATGAGTTTCTGCATTTTATTTTCATTTCAACCGGAAGATATTGAAGGCCCTGCTTCAGGATGCTCAATTTGCCTTAAATCCAGTCCTATAATTCCATCTTCACTAGGCATAAACAAAAATTTCCAAAGGGCTGTCCCCCCGACCCCCGACCAAAAAAAAAAACCTTCCATACCAAAACCACCTGGGGGTTCCATTCATCATTCCAAGTGAACCACTGTCTCAGCATGGCAGCAGGATAAACTGAAGACTTGGCAAAGGATTTGAGGAGTTGACAGCTCACTGATCAAACATGAAATGTGTTTGCTGTAGTTACTGTAGATGGTGCAGGAACATCTATCCCCAAAGTATGACCAAACCTTAGACATAGGAAACTTTTCTTCACTGCTGACTGGCAGGGCTCCTAAGGCATAAGTTTGAAACGGAATCTTCCATCTCACACTTCCAAATTAAATATTTCATTACTCATATGCTTCAGGGTTGATGCTGTGCCAATTGGAAGCACTTTGTAAATAATCAAAATAAGCAATCAAGACGGCAAAGGCATTCCTGGAGAACAGAGTTATTCAAGCCACAAAGATAAAAGATATTTTGCTAGCCATGGATTTCAAATTTCCCTCTCAAGTTCCTTTCTCAGTAAAGCCTTTGAAACTACATCAATAGCTGAACCAGAGGAAATCAAGTCAATAAGATATTGACAATTAGGAGGCCTGTAAAAACACAAAGTTGTGGTTATGCCAATCCAACCCAGGGCTTGTGATTGTGTGAAAAATAGAGAAACCAATAGGTACAAAAAATTAAGCACCATTTCACAAAGCACCAATGGACACATATAAAAAAGTATTTCATCATCAAAGAGTACAGCATTGGACACGTTTTACGTACGGCCTATTTATCAAACCCTATAAATGTAACCCACTTTCTGTAAGTCGAAAAATAATCTTTAGAACCAGTTTGACAAAACCAATGCTGTTCCCACAACCATTCTCCAACCTGAGGTTCAAGACTGTGTCAACCACTGACAGATGAGACTCATCCTGGTTTTTCCTCTCTTAAAAAAAAAAAAATTCAATCCCACTTAAATATGGAAATTAAAAAAAAAAAGCAGATGAAGATAGTGAGGATCAGAAGAGGAAGAAGGTCAGCTTTTGCTGGAATAAGTATCATCTGGCCACTTGCAAGTCAAAGTGAGGCATCTGGGCAGAGCTCTTCTGTTCCCGAGGAGAGATAATGTGGTCAGAGGAGGAGGCATGGGTGTTCACGGATAGAGGAAAGAGTCTTCTCATACATGGAGTGAAAGGAGCCTGGCTAAGAGATGCCAGTTCCTCATTAATTCAGAAAAGTTTTATCTTCTTAAAAATAAATTTGTGAAGAAGTGTTCAATCAATTGCTTCCTCTAATTAGGGCTTAAGTAAACAGTGAGGTTGGCAAGTGGGTTACTGGTAATGCAGAGAAAAGGAAAAAAATAGAAGGAAGATAAATTCAGAAAAGAGGAAGGGAAGGGAAGAAGAGTAGAAGGATGAGAGTAGAGAAGAAGGAAAAGAAGAAATAAGAGAAAAGAGAGAAAGAAGAGAAAGCAAGCAGGAGAAATAGCCAGAAGATAGCATTGCATTCCTTCTGGCAGCTTCCAAAGAGACCTTGGCATTCATTTCAACTAGCCCTTCCTTTAGAGTCTCTTCTTCCCCACTGAACGCTAACTAAAGTATCTGAAGAATATGAAGAGTAAAGAAGGAGGGTAAATCCAGCACAAGATGGGTAGAATAATTTCCAACCCACTTGCTCTGTCAAAGCTCTATGGGATTTAGAGAGGAAAATCTTCTGTTTCATAAGAGTTAACAAATTGTTTTAATTTAAGTAGACCCCAGAAGATGAAAGACGCACACACACCCCCCTCAGCTTTGGCAAGACAGAAATTAAGTTTAAAGCTAGTGAGTCATTTTCAAATAAAGATAGATGGAGATAGATATGTAGTATACATATTACACATAATAGGTCTCTGTCCTTTTTGTGCGAGAGAAATGTGCTATGCATTCACATCACTATCTCTCCATTTTTTCCAAGTATGAAAAGGGATGAGAAAAAGAATATGCAGCCTGACACGTTTCTTAAACCAATCTCTGAGGCAGAGGCGGTTAGTGACATACCAAAAATGAAAACCTTCTCTTTGTTTCCAGTCCAATGCTTAATACACTGTATTACAGAGTCCTCAAAAGTTTTAAGAAAACTCAACCTTGAAGCTGTGTCTTTTGCCAAGTCTCTGTCTTTAAAAGCGAGTTGATTCATCCACCTCTATTCCTACTTCTGAGGTCTCTTTCCATCCTTAAGAGCTACTGGGAAAAAAAAAAAAAAGATTGGAGGACAAAATATTTAACCCTCTTTTAGAAACACCATAGATGAATTTGGGGAAAACAGCAGTCTTACCATATTTCTTTGCCAATATCCACTATTAGCAAGACCAGATGTAATAGGTTCCTTTCGATATTGTAACCATCAGCTATGGGTTTGAGTGCAATGATGCCCAATTTTGCCGCTTCAATCAGCAAATAAGAATGGTGTTCATTTCAGATGTTGCATGTAACAGGTTAAAAATTCACCATATGCTTTTGACAAGCAATATGAAAAGAATATGAAAAGCTCTAATTTACTTATGGTATTACATCTTCTGTATTAATTGAAACACTAACTGTAACTGGTACAAATCAGGACACACTTGATACACTCTTGCCTAGAAGTACCTGGTGTGCTTTAAGCTATGAGGAATAACTGTGTCCAAAACCAGGGACCTTATGATCAAAGCTACTCCACAAAGTCTCCTTAATGAGAAGATAGTAAACTGTGGCACATGAAAGCCTAAGTTTGGCTTTTCAAAGTTCTCTTTTCTAAATCACTTTGTCATTAAAGAAGGTATGCTAAGAAGTCATTCCCCAAGATCTCATAAGCCTTTTGAGGGTTGGTTTAAAAAAGCAGAATGTTACAGGAAAGACACATACAAGGCATGACTGAAAAGATGAAGGCTTACAGCAGGTACGTTTAGAAGATCCTTTTTTTTTTTTTTTTAAGATTTTATTTTTAAGTAATCTCTACACCCAACATGGGGCTTGAACCTAAAACCTCGAGATCAAGAGTTGCATGCTCTACTGACTGAGCCCAGCCAGATGCCCCAGAAGATCCTTTATTTTGAGTATCATTTTCCCCCTTACATTTTTAGAGTACCTGGTAGTTTCTAGAATGTCTCAACACTATTACCCTCTTTTGAAGCCTCCACACCCTATGAGGCAGACAATGCAAATAGATACAATCACTCTCATTTCACTTAAAAAGCAACTGATTTTTAGAGAGACTAGGTTACCCAGGGTCACATATTGAGTCAAATGTAGCAGGAAAACTTGAACCAATGTCTTCTAATTGCCAATCAGGCACTTCTTTCAACTACACACTTCCTGACTAATGGCTCCATCATGACTATGTTCCTCCTGGACGTCCACAGACACAGACCATCTTAGAACCCTACCCCCCTGCCATCTCTCTAACTGTTGCTTTTTCTCTTTGCTCACTCTCCTTGCTCTATCCCCTAAATATGGTGTGATAATTAATTTGATGTGTCAACTTCACTGGGCTGAGGGATGCTCAGATAGCTGGGAAAACATTATTTCTGGGTGTGTCAACAAGGGTGTTTGTACAAAAAATTAGTATTTGATTCAGTAGATTGAGTAAAAAAGATGTGCCCTCGCCAATGTGGGTAGGCATCATCCAATCTATTGAGAGCCTGAATAGAACAAAAAAGGCAGAAGAAGGGCAAATTCCTTTTCTCTACTCCTGAGCTGGGCTGTCCATCTTCTCTTGCCCTAGGGCATCCATGGTCCTGGTTCTTGGGCTTTTGGACTCTGGGACTTACACCTGGGGCTGCCCAAGTTCTCAGATCTTTGGACTCAGACTGCATTACACCGTCTGATTCCTGGTTCTCCAACTTGCAGACAACAGATCATGTGAGTTCTCAGCCTCCAGAGCCACATGAGACAACTGCTGTAATACATGTTCATGTTCATGACCTCTACGTAGATGATTTTCAAATGACTGATTCCAATCTATACCCTGAACTCCAGCACCACAGTCATTCAACAGATATTCACCAAATGCCAACTATATTCTTGTCATGGTGTTAGGTTTCAGGGACAATATTAGAAATTGGAGAAGACAAGTCCCTGCCTTCATGGAACCTGCAGTCTTGCAGGGGAGAAACAATTACTATAAACTCCATCATGTCGTGGTCATGGGACAGAACAGATTCTTTATGAGTGAGTAGTCAGGATCAATCTGAAAATGACTTCTGGAGGAAATGAGGTTGGGAGCTAGGCTTCTTTGAATATACTTTACTTTGGAGGTTTTACTTGAAAACATCTTATTTAAATGTAAAACAAAATTTATGGCAAGCCCTAAAAATAGAGACTATCCCAAATAATTGAAAACTCGGCAATTTGAGTTTATATCCATAGGAAGGTATTTCTACCGACAAAAAGCTCTATAAAAAATACTTTAAATATTCCTATCCCTAGTATGAGCTTGTGTCCCTCCAAAATTCCTATGTTGAAGTCCTAATCCCCAGTACCTCAGAATGTGACTGGATTAGGAGGCAACTAAGGTAAAATGAGGTCATATGGGTGGCCCATAATCCAATACGACTGGTGTCCTTATAAAACGAAAGGATTAGGATACAGAAATGAATGCACAGAGAACAGACCATGTGACGACATAAACCAAGAAAGCAGTCACCTGGAAGCCAAGGAGAGGTCTCGGAAGAAACCAAATCTGCTGGTACCTTGATCTCGGACCGCTAGCCTTCAGAACTGTGAGAAAATAAATTTGTGTTGTTTAAGCCCCCCAGGCTACGGCGTTTTGTTATGGCAGTGAAAGCAAACTAATACAATCCCCGTATTTAGACTCTCAGAGCACATCTCCTTCATGGCCCTTGTCACACGGCAATTTACCCTTGATGATGTGATTTTAGATCTCCCAGGCCACACACTCTATGAGGACAGAAAGAGGGTACAGTTGGCAGTTGTGGTGGTTTCAAAACACAACGTGAAAATTTGTTCACACTCCTTCCACTGAAAGGTAGGGTCTATGTCCCACCCCACCCCCTTTATTGGGGGCTTTTGGACACTACAACCCCCAGAATATGGCAGAAGCGAGGCTGTGCTGGTTTTCAGGCTGAGGGCTTAGAGACTTCTGGTTCCTGTCTCCCGGATACCCATTCTTGGACCTTAGCCACAATGCAGAGAGAAAATCAGGCCGTGTGGAGAGGCCATGAGCATGCGTTCTGGCTGATAGACCCCGCGGAGGGCCAAGCTCACCAGCAGCATCCCGTGCCAGCTGTGTGAGTTAAGAATCCTGCAGGATGGATCCAGTGGCAGCCACCACCTGAACTGTAACCACAGCACAGACCACTAGCCAGAACAGCCTCTAAATATGAGAGATAATAATAAAATTTAAAACACTATGTGTAGGGACGGTTTGTTATGTAGCCAGAGATTACCTGAAGAGCACTCTATAAATAGGTGCTCGATGAAATTCTTTCTGGCCTATTTCTACAAATGTTGTTCATAAATGCTTTGGGATGTCTCTGGGACTCTTAGCAGGTGAACACTGTTCACCTAATGGTAAGCTCTCCACCTAAATGTACATTCAGGAAAGTCAGAATTAGACAAATAACCCTACTGACACTTGACCCCGAATAGAGGCAAATCACTCAAAAATGCAAGAATGAGAGAAGTTCTGCAGACAAAAACAGCTTTTCAGGACCCATTCCTCTGGCTTATGAGCAAGTTTCCGTCCACGGTCATTGACTGAAAACCCTCTTGTATGTGGTCACAAGGATTTTGATAATGTTTTGATGCAGTGTCACCCTGTCTTCTGCTTCCTCTCCCAGTCACCCCAACACTATCAAAGCTGCAACCATCACCATGGAAACGAGCCTGGGAAGAAACTCAACATTCTTGGTCAAACCCTCTATGCTATCACCCACAGAGGATGCTGGAAGGAGAGGCTTGTATTTAAGTAAGAAATATTTTTTTCTGATTCTGAGAGACACTCATTGCTTTCTCCCATTGTTTTCTCCCTACTAGGATGCAAGGGAGATTTAAAAAAAAAATGAAAATAAATGAAATTTTCCTTTCTAACTGACTTCCAAAATAATACTGAGGATCTACCTTGTGGGAACTACTGAAACAAGCCATAGAGAATCCTAAGCCCCAAGGATTTTTGAGCATTGGGCTGATTCCACCACCAATGATGAAGGATAACAATAGTTAAATGCAAGGCTTCAGAGTCAGACAGACCTCGGTTCAAGTCCGGATCCCATTACTCAGCAGCTGAGCAAATCCATTCACTTATTTATATATTCACTCAACAAATATATTTTGGGTACCTATTAGCTCATGGATGCTTTGCTAAACACTGAGAAAACTTTGAGATGCAAAACAGACAGTCCTGGAATGGGGACCTCATGCCTACCACATACCACCAGGCACTACTCTAGCTGCCAGGAAAACAAAGGTGACAACACCTTGGCTTTAAGGAGTTTTCGTTCGGGCGCCTGGGTGGCTCAGTCGTTTAAGTGTCTGCCTTTGGCTCAAGTCATGATCCCAGAGTCCTGGGATCAAGTCCCACGTCAGGCTCCCTGCTCAGTGGAGAGCCTGCTTCTCCCTCTCCTCTGCCTGCCTCTCTGCCTACTTGTGCTCTCTATCTCTCTGTCAAATAAATAAATAAAATCTTTAAAAAAAAAAAAAAGAGCTTTCATTCTAGTGGTGGAGACACAGGAAAAAACATTTAAATAAAATGACATTGTTATAAGAGCCATGAAAGAGACATGATGACACATGTGAGGCTAAAACAGAAAAAAAAGTAGAGTCTCAAGAGAGAGAGGTGGGGGGGAGGCAAACCCAAGAAGCCGACTATTAATGATAGCGAACTGATGGTTAGCAGAGGGGAGGTGGGCAGGGGATGGGTGACATCGGTGATGGGGATGATGGAGCGCACTTGTCGTAAGGAGCACCTGGGGACGTATGGAAGTGTTGAACCACTATATGGTGCACCCGAAACTAATATTACAGTGTATGTCAACTAACTGGAATTTAAATAAAAACTTTTAAAAAAGAGAGAGCAAACAAAATAGAGCCTTTCTTTAGGGCAGTGGTCAGAGCAGGCAATTTTGTTTATATTTTTTAAGTCTTATTAGGTTCCCTATCTGGAAACAGGCATGCTACTACACTGGCTTGTTGCAAATTAACCCATGCAAAGCATGTATATCATGCTTGGCATGCAGGGATGTTCAGTAAATGGCAGCCAGTGTTATTATTAATATCATCTAGGAAAGTATATTGGGTGATTCTTGGGAGCGCAATCCACCATGGGCCCTGAGCCCTGCTTGGCCCTATAAATCATGCTAAGCCCTGCCTGCTCTTTCCCCCAGCCATCACTCAGGGTTGTGTTTGCAGGGAGCAATCTGGAGGGATAAGATCATGTCTCTCTCCAGGGCAAAGAGGTTTACCATAAAATAGGCAGGTTCCCCAAGCTCAGGGTTCCTCAACTTCAATGGAACCCCAGTATGCAGAGTATCCACATGGGCCCCTTGCAGTTGACCTCTTGGGATTTGGGGACCTTAGAGAACTAACACAAACGTAATGCTCATGCTGCATGCCGTGCTGTGAGTGATTAAGTCCTTTACCCCCGACCCAAGAATCACATGACTTTTGCCAGCACGCACAAAATGGTAATAGGCCAATGTATTAGCTTGTAAGAAGGGTAAAAGCCCAGATCCTGACAGTGTCCCTCAAGAATCTCCGGTGACCTTTGTTTAATACAGGTGAGTCAATCGTCAGTCACTTCACCCTTGACACGGTAGTTTCTTTGGATGACAGTTCTCAGGTAACATCATGAAACACACTCATGTAGACACACAACACACAACACAACACCAATCCAAATCATCCCAAATTTCTGTAGACCACCACCACTGAGCCTGACAGTTTCTTTTGTTCCTCATCACTGGAGAATTATTACACGTATTTGTTCTCCCAGAAAGTCAGAAAGAGGAGGGGCAACAAACCTTTAAAATCAGCACACAAGACAAAGGATGGTGACAAAGGTGTAAGACGAAAAAAAGAGAGAGAAAGAAAGAGACGGTCAAAGGACCATAAAAGCAAGGGCGCCTGGGTGGCTCAGTTGGTTGGGCGACTGCCTTCGGCTCAGGTCATGATCCTGGAGTCCTGGGATCGAGTCCCGCATCGGGCTCCCTGCTTGGCAGGGAGTCTGCTTCTCCCTCTGACCCTCTTCCCTCTCATGCTCTCTGTCTCTCATTCTCTCTGTCTCAAATAAATAAATAAAATCTTTAAAAAAAAAAAAAAGGACCATAAAAGCAAAGAAGGTGGCCGATTTGCAAATATTGTATAGTATATAGATTTGTTCTCAAAATGGAGACCTATCTAGGAAGAAACATGATCTCATATAAGTTTTAATCAGCAATGCTTTGCAAAAAGGCATTCTGTCAAGGGCATACCACTTTTATCAGATGGTAAAAATGGTGTATAGCAATCTTCTATAACCCAAGTAAAAATAAAAGATGCACGGGCAAAGCAGTTATAATTTTTGCAGGGTCATAAAGGCTTTCTTGTCCCCTTAAAGCATTTTCTTCCTTCTCTCCAGGCCTTTTTATTTTTTATAAGAGCCAAGATATAAGTTTAATTTGCTAACTCTTGTTATATATATATATGGCAAACGCTCAGAATTTGAAATGCATCTTTAATTAAGAATACTGCTGGGAGTTTGGAAATTCCGACTGAACCAGCATTTGTCTATTTCCTATTAAATGCAAAAAAGCAACATGGCCTTCCTTCCTCATTATCACTTACTCCTAGGAGTCACGTGCACATTGCAGGGACTGAAACAGCAGGTACAAAGACATGCGTACACATACAAACCACAGTTTCAGACACACATCTTATTTGTTTAAAACAAGAAATCACTTGGGGGAAAGGAAGCAGATTTATCACTTCACCCAGGTACTAACCATGCTGTGGAATTATTTCATGTCCAGGATAATCCCATCAATGAAATATTTATGTACACTCATTATAGGAAAACACTGTTTTATAACCAAGATTTGGGGTAGCTTAAGTAAAAAAGCAGGAAGAGTTTAGGTTGTAGAATTCATTGCGGTCTGGATTTATAAATTTAGTCAACTAAAGCCAGGACAGTTCCCACATCAGGGGAGACGTCCTTTGAGCAACCAGAGGTGCTAGAAGCAGTTTGTTAGAATGTTCAAAAGTTGTGTGTGACAATTAAAGGGATGTGAGACTGAGGTCTCTCTCTTCTCTATAGCCTCTGAAAACAAAACAAAATAAAGAACAGATTCCAAGAGGGCATCTTCTAAACTAAACCATTCGTGCTCCTTGGGATTGTTTTAAATGAAAAGCATGCTCCGGTCCTCATCTTTGGGGCTGATGTATCAGGCACTATCTTCCCAGGGGTGACGTACTCCGTCAGATGCAGGACCAGCCTGCAAACTGGGAAAGTCTCTTAGGACACAGAAGGCATCATAGGGACTGCCCTACAGGCTAGAGAATTGTAATCCCAAAGAGATTTGTGTAATCTCCCAGTTAGAAAACCCGCAGACTCCAGAATACACAAGGCTAAGAACATAATATATTGTATCTTGAGAAACTGCTCTGAGAGGGAAAATAAAAATAATAAATTCTTCTCTACCCAGGATTGATTTATCAGTCACTTACCTCAATGTGCAAGACACAAAAAACAAAGGGAAGTGAGAGCACAGCAATTAGGCCAACACAAAGACAGACTATCTTATTTCACAGAGTGGTAGGAACAGTGGGGAGCTGCAATTCTTCCTTGCTACCTGACTCTGAAATCCCCACCTCTTTAAAATCACTTAATTGCTTCTCTTTGCAGGGAATGTTTACTTCTCTGCTCTGCATTCTCTTTCCCAGAGCCCTGCTTAACAATTCATGGGGTAGAGTTTCTAATAACTCTTCTTCATGGGACCCGAGACAAATGGAAAGGATAAACCTACATGCCTTGAGTCCACAAGGAGGGCCCACTATGTATCAGGCTTTGTGTTAGGGGACAGGAGTTTAATAAAAAAAAATTTAAATTTAAAAAAAGGATCCTATTAACCATAGCGTGATTTAGAAAGAGGTTTTGCATACCAAGTCTCAAACATTTTACTGATAACTTTTGGTTGCAATAACTGAAAGTCAAGTCACACTAGTTTGAGCAAGACAGAAATTAATCAGTGAACGTGGTAAGCAGAATAATGGCCTCCCCAAAGATGTCCATGTCCTGCTCCCCACAATCGTCACCTTAGATGGCAAAAGGAATTTTACAGATGTGGTTAAATGAAGGGCCTTGAGATGGAAAGGTTATTCTGGATTACTTTGAGGGGCCAATCTAATCACATGGATTTTTTTTTTTTTTTGAGTATACAGTTATATTCCAACGACACACAATATTACATTAGTTTCAGGTGTACAACATAGTGATTCAACTTCTCTACATTCTCTGCCACGCTCACCACAAGTGTAGCTACCATCTGTCACCGTAAACACTATTATAATATCACTAACCATCTTCCCTATGCTGTGCCCTTTATTCCCACGACGTATTCATTCCATAACTTGAAGTCTGTATTTCCCTGTCCCCCTCACCCATTTTGCCCACCCCCTCACGCCCCACCTCCCCTCTGGCAACCCTCAGTTTATACTATTTATAGATCTGATTCTGCTTTCTGTTTCTTCATTTGTTTTGTTTGTTAGATTCCACATATAAGTGAAATCATACGTATTTTTCTTTCTCTGTCTGACTTATTTCACTTAGCATAATACCTTCTAAGGTCCACCCATGTTGTTGCAAATGGCAAGATCTCATCTTTTTATGGCTGCATAATATTCCATCTCTCTCTCTCACACACACACACACACACACTCTCTCTCTCCATCTTCCTGACCCACTCATCTATTGATGGACACTTGAGTTACTTCCATACCTTGGCTACTGTAAATAATGCTGCAATAAACATAGGGGTGCATATATCTTTTCGAACTAGTGTTTTCATTTTGAGTAAATACACTGCAGTGGAATTACTGGATCATGTAGCATTACTATTTTTAATTTCTTGACAAACCTCCACATTGTTTTTCACAATGGCTGTACCAATTTACTTTCCCATCTACAGTACACAAGGATTCTTTTTTCTCCACATCCTTGCCAAAACTTATTACTTCTTTTTTATTTTAACCATTCTGACAGGTGTGAGGTGGTATCTCATTGTGGTTTTGATTTGTATTTCCCCGATGATTAGTGAGGTTGAGCATTTTTTCATGTGTCTCTTGGTTATCTGTATGTCTTCTTTGAGAAAATGTCTCGATTGGATCCTCTACCCATTTTTTAATCAAATAGTTTGGTTTTGGGGGTGTTGAATTATGTAAGTTCTTCATATATTTTGGATATTAACCCCTTATTGGATATATCATTTGCAAATATCTTCTTCCATTCAGCAGGTTGCCTTTTTGTTGTTGTTGATGGCTTCCTTTGCCGTGCAAAAACTTTTCATTTTGACATAGTCCCAACAGTTTAATTTTGCTTTTATTTTCCTTGACCTGGGAGATATAACTAGAAATATGCTTCTACAACTGAGGTCACAGTAATTACAGTAATTACAGCCTATGTTCTCTTCTAGATGGTTTCAGGTCTCACATTTAGGTCCTTAATCCATTTTGAGTTTATTTTTATTTATGGTGTTGAAAAGTGGTCCACCTTCATTCTTTTGCATGTAGTTCTCTAGTTTTCCCAGCACCATCTGTTGAAGGGACTGTCTTTTCCTCCATTGCATTTCTTGCTTCCTTTGTCATAGACTAATTGACCACAGAAGCATGGGTTTATTTCTGGGCTCTCTATTCCATTCCATTGATCTATGTGTCTATTTTTTTAATTAATTAATTAATTTTAGAGAGAGAGAGAGAGACCACAAGCAGGGGAGGAGCAGAGGGAGAGGAAGAGGGAAACAAGCAGACCCCCACTGAGTAGGGAGATCAACACGTAGCTTGATCTCAGGACCCTGAGATCATGACCTGTTCCGAAATCAAAAGTCAGATGCTTAACTGACTAAGCCACCCCGGCGCCCCCATCTATGTGTCTATTTTTGTGCCAGTACGATACTGTTTTGATTATTAGAGCTCTGTAGTATATCAGCTTGAAATCTGGAATTGTGATACCTGTAGCTTTGTTCTTTTTCAAGACTGCTTTGGCTATTTGGGGTCTTTGGTGGTTTCATACAAATTTTAGTACTATTTGTTCTACTTCTGTGAAAAATGCTGTTGGTATATTGATAGAGATTGCATTGAATCTATAGATTGCATTGGGTACTATGGACATTTTAACAATGTTAATTCTTCCAATCCATGATCATGGAGTATCTTTCCATTTGTTTGAGTGATCTTCAATTTCTTTCATTAATGTTTTATAGTTTTCAGAGTACAGGTCTTTCACCTCCTTGGCTAAGTTTATTCCTAGGTATTTTATTATTTTTGGTGCAATTGTAAATGAAATTGTTTTCTTAATTTTTCCTTTTCTTGCTTTATTAATAGTATAAAATGCTATCAATTTCTGGGTATTAATTTTGTATCCTGCAACTTTACTGAATTCATTACTTCTAATAGTTTTTTGATGAAGTCTTCATGGTTTTCTTTGTAGAGGAACATGTCATCTGCAGAGAGTGACAGTTTAATTTCTTCCTTACCTATGTGGATGCCTCTTATTTCTTTTCCTTGTCTGATTGCTATGGCTAGGAATTTCAGCACTATGTTGAATAAAAGTGATGAGAGTAGACACCATTGTCTTGTTCCTGATGTTAGAGTAAAAGCTCTCAGTTTTTCATCACTGAGGATGATGCTAGCTGTGGGTTTTTCATATAAAGCCTTTATTAGGTTGAAGTCTGTTCCCTCTAAACCCACACCGCTGGGAGTTTTTATCATGAACGATGCTCAATTTTGTCAAATGCTTTTTCTGCATCTATTGAGATGATCATAAGATTCTTATCCTTCATTTTGTTTGATGTATCACGGCAACTGATTTGCAACTACTGAATCATCCTTATGTCCGGGAAATAAATACATTTGATTGTGGTGAATGGTCCTTATAATGTATTTTTGAATGTGGTACTCACATGAATCCTTAAAAGAAGAAAACTTTTCCTTTCATAAAGACATGACAACAGAAACAGGTCATATAGATAGTAGCAATAGAAAACTAATACAGTACAAGTGATTAAAAAGTCAGAATTGACTTCAAATCTAGTGAGACCTAGTTGCTTAACCACTAGTTCTCAGCTGGAAACAATGTTGTCCCTCAGAGGACATCGGTAATACCTAGAAACATGTCTGGTTATGACAGCTGGGTGGCTGAGGATCGTGCTACTGGCATCTACTAAGTAGAGGCTGCTAAACATCCTACAGTACATGACAGCGCCCTCCAACAAAGAATTATGCATCCCAAAATGTCAGTAGTTCTCTGTCGTGAACACCTTCTGTCTTTATATCTTGGCCTGGCTTGGCTTTATTCCCAGGTAAGACCCCCACACGGTAGCAGCATGGCTGTAAAGAGCTTCAAGCCTACAACTTTCAATCTCAGAAATCCCTTCTTTAACAGATCTGGCAAAAGTCCTTGGATTAATTCTGATTGACTCGGCTAATATCACCCCCTGACGCCTAAACTAATCATAGTCAATCTGAGGATGGAGCACTAGCCTGACTGGCCAGGTTTGATCACATGCTTCCCCCGAGGACCGAAGGGGCTGAATCAGCTCCAGCTCCACACAAACCATAATCTAACTGCAGAGGGTGGTTACCAAAAGGAAACAAGGTAAGAAAGGTTGTTTTGTTTTGTTTTTTTAAGATTTTATTTATTTATTTGAGAGAGAGAGAGAGAGAGAGAAACAGCATGAGAGGGGATAGGGTCAGAGGGAGAAGCAGGCTCCCCGCTGAGCAGGGAGCCTGATGCGGGACTCGATCCAGGACTCCGGGATCATGACCTGAGCCGAAGGCAGTCGCTTAACCAACTGAGCCACCCAGGCGCCCAGAAAGGTTTTTTTTTTTTTTAAGGGTCTGCTACTGCAGTAGACTAACTAAAAGAACAATGAGTTATTATAGAGGGTTTTATGAATACTTAAAATAACAACCATCTTCCATACACAGGTCTCCATACCTCCGATGCTATGATTCTAACTCTTTATTCAAGGTGCTTTTCAAGAGGTCACAATGACATACAACGGATAGGCTCTGCTGTCTGAGGTTAATATCATGAGTTTGGTCTACACAAAGTCTTTCTAAGAATGCTATGACCAGGCACTCATTTCTGTAACAGTAGAAGCAAGCTCTACAGAATTTCTGGAAGCATTGTGGCTGGATCCAAAAGAAAGCTTCCTAAGATGATAAAAAAAAAAGGATTACTGTGAGAAGCTGATGCAATTCTCTTCGTGGTACATGTTTCTAGAACCAATCTTTGATCAGTCATATCAATAGACAGAAGAAAGAGAAGTGACCTCAATGCCCCAATCCAAGCCCTGGACTGTTGAGTCCTTGCTTTATCTTTTTACATCTACTTCCCCCATTACACTTTCTCAGCAAAGGGGAGACAGTGCACTTTGGTTAAGCACTAGTCATGTGCCATGCCTTCAGATTTCTTTACATTTCCAAAACTGTGGTAGAAACAGTCAAAGTGACCTGTGATCAAGGATGATGTAAGTTTCTGAGCACATACTGTAGTCAAATTGCTGTAGGTTTCACAGACAAACATGACAGATGATCCCAGAAACTGAAATAACACTAAGGAGGACAACATAAAAAGTGAGATGAATAAAATCCTCTTTTTTCATATCCATCTCTCAGAAACAATATATTTGTCATGTTTGTATTCAAGTTTTCCAAGTCAGATATTGCCAGGCATCCTTTACAAATTTGCATCTCTTCTTTCAAACAAGGACACAGTATTTTTCCTTCCTTTCTTTGTTTCGCCTTCCTTCTCCCAAAAACCACTAAGAGATATTTTAATTCCTTCTCCCTGCCCTTTCTCTGCTCCTCACTCCACCCTACATGCTGCCTTTCAGAATATCCACCAAGTAGCACACAACCCTACAAAGACAAGGTCATAGAGCAAATCACTAAATTGCTAGAGACTGAAAATGATTTTCTAAAAATCATTTGAAAAATAACTTTTAAACCAAAATATTATATATTCGGAGGAAAAACACCGGAAGAAACAGAAAAATACAAAGAATTCCACAAACAGCAGTCTATTTACATAAAGATAACCAGTATAAACATATTGCTGTAGATTAGTTCTAATGTATATCCACAGATGCACACATATATGCATATATAAAATACATACACATATATATGGACTTACTACATATAATTCCATTTTTATAAAACAGAGATAGTGTACTACATTTAATGTACATATTAAATATCTTAACAATCAATGGACTATTATATGCTGTTTTATAACTTGCTCCATACAACTTACACTACCCATCATGAACACCATTCTATACCAATTAATATTCATCTATGACATCATTGTTAATACATAGTATTTTATTAAAGATATACCATAATTTACCTACTCAGTCCCTTATTCTTAAATATGTAGGTTTTTGCTAATTTTATAATTGTAGCGTCAAATTTTAAAATGCTACTATTCAGCTTCCTAACTTTCTATAGTTTATTTAGTTGACCTGAAGAGTCCTCCTCCCCACCTGTGGCTGAGTAGTATTAATGTATTGCGAACAGTAGTTGAATGTTTCCAGTCTCAATGCAGTCCTTGGGGAAAGCCATCAGAACGTGAGCTCCATGAAGGCGGGGATTTCTGCCACTTTCACTCACTGCTGTACCCCCAGTATGCAGAGCAGGAGACCTGGCACAGGGTGAGTGCACAACAAATACATCTTCAGGGAAAGAATCCGTCTCCCTCATGAGAATGCAAACTCCATCCCTCCCTTTTCGTCCCTGAGAGGATGGGCAGGTGTATACAAGGCCACAAGGTCCCATGGCGCTGGGGAGTGGGGACCTGTGCTGGTCACTGGGTCCTCTGCCCCATGCTGGGAAGCACCTTGTCTACCAGCTGACTCAGTGTGCCATGGGCACTGGACACTGACTGAAGTTGGCCCTGGGTGACTGTGCTCTGCTTTCCAAGCTCAGACTGAGCCCTGTACTCTCCTTTCTCAAGTCCTTCCTGCCTTAACGCTTTCAAATTTTGATGAACCATCTGGGCCTTGGTCCTAGCCTCCAACCAACCCCTGTCTTGGCCTAGCTGGCCTGGAACCCCCTCTAGGATGATACCTCATGCTCACTAAGGCATCCCCCATAGCAAGGTGGCTGGTCCTCTACTCAGAACCTTATTTATCTCCCCAAGGAACATGTCACAACTCTCCTTTCTTAGTAGGTGGGAGCCCAAGAAGCTCAGAATTGATAGGATCTCTCGGCCTCTCTCTCTGCCTGAGTTCAGTGTACTGCTCAACCAGTCTTGCATGGGGCAACCCTGTATTATAGCCTTCCCAGGGCTTCAGGGATTGTGAGGCCAAAAAGCCCTGCTGCTGTTAGCCAAGACGTCCGCTAGCACCCCAAATACACACATTTTGGAATTCTGACTTGGAGAAAGGGTAACACACATAGGTACACTACTGCCCCCCCATCTTCTTCTCCTTTCCCACACTCCACTAGGCCTGAAGGCCTGGGCTCATCTTACTCCACCTCCTCTGAGGCAGAGAATGACCTTCCTTATAATTTATCATCCAAACCAGAATGCATCTGAGAGAGAATAATTAGGCCAGGACAATGGACATGAACTGGAACTGTCCCAGGCAAGCTGATAAGTGTGGTCACCCTAGTTATATTAAACCTGACACTCAGGCCCAATGGACCTAGTTCTTGATATGCTAATGGAGGCTTAAGGGATTTAGAAAATCTTATTTGGTAGACAAAAAGTTGAACACTGATTTTTCCTGCCTTCCTGCTTCAAGAATCTTTTTTTTTTTTAAGATTTTATTTATTTATTTATTTGACACAGAGAGAGAGATAGCGAGAGCAGGAACACAAGCAGGGGAAGTGGGAGAGGGAGAAGCAGGCTTCCCGCTGAGCAGCGAGCCCGATGCGGAGCTCGATCCCAGGACCCTGGGATCATGACCTGAGCTGAAGGCAGACGCTTAACGACTGGGCCACCCAGGCGCCTCCTGCTTCAAGAACCTTAATCTCCTGAGGCAAACGGTTGTCTCTAGGTGACAGGGAAGGTGGACACACACAAATACAAAAGAGAAAAGCATATTAATGAACCCCAAATGATTCACCGTCTTATTTATGCTATACTATACTAAACAATGTAGCAAGGAACATCCATGTACACTTGCTCAGTGAATTTCTTGCTTTTGTTTGTTTTTCATTATTGTGTTTAAAGGAAGTGGGCTTACAAAAGACTTGGAAATTACTGAAGAGGCTTGAGGGAAAATAAAGCCCATACTGAAAGCCTAATGAACAACTTGTAATTTCCAACTGGCCATAGTGTTTCTCAACTCTGGGCTTCTGCTCATGCTGTTTCTTCTTCCTGAAACGCCCTCAGTGAAACCATCTCACTCTGCCCTTAAAGCTCCTGCCCTCCACAATGAAGCCTTTTTTGACTGCCCTCCACCCCCTCCCCCAATCTCCCCACTCATAGTCAGGTGCTCCTTCCATAGGACTCTGCAGTTTAATGCATAATGAAAGTACTTTCCACAGGTTGAGAACTAAGTCAACCAGTTTGTGCAATGATCTAGAGAAGGAAGTAGAGCATCCTCATTTTGCAGATTAGGAAACTGAATTTAGCAAGTTGTGGTACATGTAGTCTCACCCCGGTGTACTCAGCAGTGTCCACCCTACCTAGTCTCTTCTGGGGTTCTTGTTTTCTTTTGTTATTTTTAAGGGTTCAACGACCTATTGAGCATGACAGCTCTTGCAAACAATTGCGGAGCTGATGAACGCAACGAACCACCTTGGACCCATCTTCTTTCTACCTGGATGCTAAACTCTTTGATAATAAAGACTAGACTTTATCTAAATTCCAAAATGTTAGCATGACATGAAAAAGCCTCAAGAAATTCTTACTAAATGTTAGCCAAGTGTCACAGGAGCAAACACACTTCAGCCCTCCAGATGGTCACCTTTCTGGAAAGGAAGAGGAATATCACCATGTAAGTTTCCAAGCCACTTGTTTCTAGAATTGGATACTTGTTGGGTGGGAGAGGTTAACACTTGAATAGTACCATTGACTTTACAGATGCAGGAGTAGGTATCCACTGTTGTAAAGTGGTGGTGGGGGGGGGGGGGTAGGGGGAGTGTAAAAGAGTTTAGAACTCAAAGATCTCTGAGCAGGCACAATGACAGTAGGACATCCCTGATGGGATGATGTTGTCTGGAATGTGGTCACTGCTCAGATGGGGAGGGCAGGGAGGACACTAAGGGAAAAACAACCTTAGAGTCTAGACTAGTGACCAGTGCTCAGCAACACCTAGACGGACTGAGAGGAGGGACAATTCAGGGCAGAGTCTGTTAGTAGTGAACTCCCCGATAGCACTACAGATACAACAAAGAGAGAAACTCTGTGAGTGTGGGTGGGTGTGTATGAAGGGAAAAAAGCTACATCACCAAAAGCTTTAATACTGGACCTTTCACACAGAATGTCCAGCACCTGACGCTCCCCCACCCCAAGGTGGCTTCAAAGGAAAGCTCAGAATCTCCAGATGGCAGAAACAGCAGGGGTCATATCTTGGCATGTCTGACTGTTCTCAAAGTTTCTGCACCCCCCCTTTACACTCTTCAAAATTATTCTCCCCAAATGATTCTCCCTTTTCCCTGCTCACAGTGTTTCTCATGAAGGGGAATGGATTCTGTAGATCATAGCAACTTCAGCCATCATAGGTAATAAATACTGGGATCCCTAGCTCTGCAACACATACCTCCTCTTTAAGCAGTGCTTTCTCATTAATGTTGGGAAGTAACAACAACGACAACAAAAGAATGACAAAATTAGTAATTTTGACATGTGAGCTGCACATCATAATCACAGTTTTGGTGAAGAACTTATGCTAAAGTGAGAGCAATGAAATCCTAATTACAGAGGAGGGCCTCATTAGAACCTCGAGGATTTCATCTTCACTGAGATGCACTGTGAATGTCAGTGAACTTTGTGTGGAAAATTAGCATGTTTTGGGATTAGAAAAAGTGAGAATTTGCTAGATGTATCTGTGAACGTATATGTTATAAAAATCCCATCTTTGCAGACACCCTGTTATTTCAAACACAGTAATTTGATACGCCAAGGGAAGCATCAACAATGAGAAGCCTGCATGGACAGGTTTAATTAGCCCGAATGCTGTGTATCTTTGAAAAGACAATGCATGTATTAGAGCCTTCTTCCGCCCCAACCAGGCTTTATAAAAGCACATGTGTTTGTACATAAACTCACTCACATTGTCCTGTCAAAATTATGATGTAGTGGTGGAAAGGGATGCTAAGAGAAGTGGTTACCATAGCAACAAAAATCACCACCACACTGGAGATGTCTGAGTGATTCTGTCTCATCTCTCAGGTTCTGGCAGAATGACTTGCTCAAGTTATCCATCAGGCATCCAGAACAAAGTCCTTCAGGCACAAGGACTCCGATTGTCCTGAATTACCTGAGTATGGCCATAATGGCCAAGTCTTTGGGTAACAAATTTTGTTGCTTACCTGGCTCAGAAGATCAGTCAGGACTGCCCACTAGAATGTATGCTATGTGAGAGGAGTGGTTTTTTCCCTGTCTTGTTTTTTGCTGAATCTCCATTAGCTAGGATAATGCCGGGCATATACTAGGTGCTCAGTAAATATTCGTTAAATAAATGAAGGAATGATCACTATGAAACCCACAGCACTTACGAAAAACAGCTGAAATCTCCATACTTTATTTTTTTAAAAGGATTCACTTTATTTTGTTTTAATTAATTCTTTTTTTTTTTTTTTTAGGTAAGCTCTATATATAATGTGGGGCTTGAGCTCAAGACCCCAAGATCAAGAGTCGCATGTTCGACCAACTGAGCCAGCCAGGTACCCCTCCGTACTTTATTTTAAGGTCACAAGACTGAGGACCCGGGTCAAAAAAATTCAATTTTTCAATCTGCTTTGAAGAACTCCAAATAACATTCCTATGCAACACAGTTTGATTCTTTATCCCTTCTGGTTATCATCAGGTCATTCAACGGAGACAGGATAGTGCAATAGTTAAGTGTGCAGACTCTGAAAACAAAATGCCTGGCTTTGAATCCTGATTCTATCATGGTGTGAATTTAAGGGGACCACTTCATCTCTGTGTCCCCAGCATCTCCATCTGAAAAGTTGAGTAACAACACCTACCTCAAATGCTAGCTATTGTAACTGAGTGCATCCTACAGTGCATGAGTGCACCATGTATCTTGTTACATCTAACTCTTCCCAATAGAAGGCAGAATGACAATCATCAGATACACTCCACTGTGAACTATGCAAAAGCTGGTATACATTTTCCCACAGTTAGGAAGTGGGTTTAGAAACTCTACCAAATCTTTGCAGATTTCACCACAATAAATAGATTTACACTTCCATAAGCTATTCAAAAATTAAGGCTGGAAAGCAAACACATGGGCTAGCTTTCTGATCCTCCCCAGAAAAGAAGAAATAAAAGGGACTTCAGTGAGACCAAGCTGAGCGGGCTGAAAACCAGGAATTAGTGAATCTCCTCCTTCCCGTTCTGGCCAGATCCCGGAATGAGTGGCAGCACACTTCCTTCCTGCCAACTGAAAAAAATGGAAGCAGTACAGTCTTAGCCAATGGTCACAGACAAAAGATCTGGAGGATTCTGAGACTCTCTGGAGCTGGATGCTCTGACACTAAAAAAAGTCTGTGCATCACAGGAAAAATGTGGAAACTCAACCTCTCAGAAAACTTGACTCCAGGTAATGTAATTAGCAATAAAAATAAAGGAAAAAAAAGGAAAAGAGAAACTTATTCAAAGGGTTACTAGTCTAGTTGCTTTTCAAACACTTTCTGAAGCCAGTTTAGCAGGGGAAAAGTGATTTATATGAACATATTCTTGGCAAAGAGAGTATAGTAGAGGAATATAAAGCTATGCAAAAACTTGTTGAGATTAAATGAATTACTGCTGCATATAAATCAGTCTTTTTTAAAGAAGCTACACAGTGTAAAATAGACATAGTCTCATAGTTGATTAGATTTACACTTCCATCTTATTTAAACTGTGCCACCTGGAGAATAAAATAATTCAATGCTTTTTATATAAAACACCCTGGCTTAATATTTCACAATGAGAAACCTTACTTTTGAACTAAATTATGCTGAAATGGGAGTCTAGGAGAATAGACTATTCAGTGTCTGGGATGCTAGCCATTCAATCTGGGAAAAATGCTGAGTCTCTGACATTGGTTAACTATTGCAATATACATTTTCCTACTGTTGGGAAGTATTTAGAAACTCTACCAATCTTTGATAATCATGCCGCAAAGCAGTCATACACTGCCATGTTTTGTTGTCAGCGCACCAAGTTTCTGCCACATTCAAAAAGCCCAGAAATCTCTGAATAATGCCATTCCCTCTGTTCACAGATGATATCTTGCAAAGAGCCAGAGAGAACTATAATCTTCTATACACACTGATCTGAAAAGAAACCATAATTCTCTAGACCACCATCCATATATGGACTATAAAGCACAGCTTCTCAACCAAGGATCTAGATAGACTGATGTCCTTGGCCCACAGGGCCCTGGGTGGGGACTTGGGCAGCTGTTACCCAGGATGGTCTCAGCCTATGTGCATCTTGTCAGGGCTCTAAATTCCCTTCAAAGGGCCATGCAAATATCACCATTGTCTATTTCAGCCATGACATGGAAAAGATGGGAGACAAATGGAGAGGATAGAGTTCCACACAATGTTCACAGAAGTTTGGACGAAAACAAAACACAGGGGGATGGAAGAGAGTCTGTGGCCTTTAAGTATAGCAATAGTGAGACAAATAAGAGATTTCTCCACCTCAAGAAGTTTTTTGATATGTTCATGGAATATGCTAAAGGAATATGATCCTGCTGTATTTCCACACACTCATTTTCATGGATTCTCATCAGGATTAAGAATGCATAGAACACAGTTTGGAAAGGCTGCTTTAAGCATTTTTCTGTCACCTAATGAAGGGGCTTCGCTAGGCATTTGAGTGGCATCTGAATTATTTTCACTTTTTTTATTTTATTTATTTATTTAAAAAGGGAGTGCGGGCAGGGGGAGGGGCAGAGGAAGAAGAAAGAGAGAGATTTTACAGATTTTACGCTGAGCAGAGCCTGACACAGGGTTTTAACTCATAACACTGAGATCATGACCTGAGCCGAAATCAAGTTGGACGCTTAACCAACTGAGCCACCCAGGTGCCCCAAGTCTGAATTAATTTTAAAAAATAAATTTAGAATTTATTTTTTCCAGATGGAACTCCCAATAAGGTAGGTGCTTTAGGATAAAAAGGGCTGAATGGGACCTAGGAGAAGGGAATAATAACATATTTGGATGACCTAAATTAATTCTGTCATTTGACTTCTAAAATAGTCCAGGTATATTTGTACACTGTGTATTTCCTTTCATTTAGTTTCATTCAAGAAGTACTTAGGAGTGCCTACCACGTGCCCTAGGCACTGAGGAATCCAGTTCCCCCTACAGAGACAGACAAGACAGAAGAACAAGGTAGGCAACATCAAACTTCCATCTTCTCAAAGAGAGACAGATAAAAGCAATATTGATATAAAAAACAAATTCAGAAGTGAAATTATGTTATGCTTTTAAGTGTTGTATGTCAACTGTGCAATGTCCATGTGACAAAGACTTGGGGGGGGGAGGGGCGGTTACTCTTAGTTGGTGACAAAGGAGCTGAGTCCGGGACTTTAAGAAGAAGTCAGATGAGTAAAGACCTGGGAGAAGAGATTTCCTCACCAGGCAAATGACAGGTACAAATGCTCTGAGACAGCACTGAGCTGGGGTGGAGTGGTGGTGGCACATGACATAGAACCATAGCAGCTAGAGGGCCTTTTGAGAGAGAAATGGTGGTGAAGGATGAGTCTGCAGACCCAGGAGGGAATAGATCACATGGACCATGGAGCCCATGGTAAGGAATGTGGGTGTTCATCGAAGGGAAACTCCTCAGCGGCTTTTAGCAGGAAAATGCCAAGACATGATTTCTGTTGTTAAAAAGGGGCGCTCCTTTGTGGAAAACCCTGAAGACTAAAGAAAAGACCAAAGAAGTACAGCGGAGAAGTTCACACCTAAACATGGTAGTTACCTCCTCAAACCTCAGGGCCCAAAATTCCAAATGCTGAAGGAATGAGTCAGACCTGATGTTCACCAAGCTAAGGAACCAACAGATGTTCTGTCACACAAATAACACTTTTACCATTCAAACAGAACTGTGAAAAGAGTTACAGTCATCCCAAAGAAGTGATGCAAAGAAAAAACACATTTGCTTCAATATTATTTTGTTTAGGGCACCATTATTCTTAATGACCTCCTTTGAAACTTAAAGGAAAAAAAAAAAAACACTTGAGGATAAAACTTTTTAACTACATAAGCATATTCCTCTGGTAGAACTCAAGTGTGTACTGAAGCCAATTATTTTTTAAAATAGTAAGGCTTTACCTTGATTCTTAATCAATATCCACATGACATCTCCACATAAAATGACAACTTACCATGTTTAATAACTCTTGAGATTAAAAGGAAATGACATACAATAAAACCTGATTAATTCTGACCCTATTAAATCAGATTTTGTAAAAATCTGGACCTGGGTAATCTGAATCTATATCCCACTTCACCCACTTTTTAAAAAAAATCTGTTCTACAATTAGCAATTAACGAACAAGGGGGGAGGGGCAGTATTCACTCTGAAGGGAACAAACTAAATAGAAATATATTTATATAGAACCAGCACACTAATTATAAGTTGCTTATCTACTCATTACAGTAGGCCAGCTAGAGATCTCCACTACATTTTTAGCCTATTTTGAGGTTAAATGCACCTATATATTAGTAAATAAATGTAGTCATTAAAAAATACTTCCTAGGTGAACGTTTTCAGTAATTCCAGCTAACCTTATAATAGAGTTAGTATAAAAGTTTGAGGTGGGCTACACTCACAAGAAATCCGGGTGCCTTAACATTCTGGGTATAACACTATACACAACAGATAATATGAAATGGACATATTTTCTTCAGTCACTTACAGATTTGGTTTTCTCTGAATTTATAAACAGATTTACCTCCAGGTTTAGAAATTCAGGTTTAGAAATGATGCTGAATCTAACTCAGAGAGGAGCTATTGCTAATTCTGCTTTATTGGAACAAAGCAACTGTCCAGCAAGGCCAAATTCCTTGAGCCAACTGTGAGTGCCCTCCCTGGAACTCCTCTTTGAGGCTCCCGTCACCAACAAAAGTGAACTCTACCTCCTGACCTTTTCATCTGCTCTGGGAATCCAGCCATAACCAGAGTCTCCTGGGAGAAGCTCCGAAGCATCTACTGTAAATGCAGTACCACAGTCTAAGCAGCAGACTGGACTAGATTCGAAAACAAGCAGTTAGCAACAAAAGACAGCAGCACTAAAATCACCATGTAATGTAATCCTGCTAGCTCTGATCTTTGGCTATACGGTAGTACAGTAGGACTTAATTAAATAAGACTTAATTAAATAAGAAATGCTGGATTATTTTCTTTCTGTTGCCAAACACTTTGGGGCCTCGTGTTCAATTAAAAATTAAAACTTGGCCACGTATACCAAGAATCTAATTACATTTCTCAACATCTGTCTTTCATTCTAGGGCAAAAGGAAATAATATTTACAGAAGAGCAGATTGAGACAAAATATACTGCTGCCTTTTCATCTGGTTGAATTGATGAACATCTCCATTACATAATTTGCCTTTTAGGTGGTTTATCAGTTAGGAATGCTTTTGGCTGCAAATAAGAGAATCCTGGTGTAGCAGTGGCTTAAATAATTACTGGTTTATTTTTCTCTTAGAAATCTGGAGGGAGGTGGTCCCCGAGGTTCATTCAGCCATTCAACAATGCTGTCAAAGACACAGCTTTCTCCTTCTATTCCACCATCCTCAGCATGTTTTCAAGACTGTCACCTCACTGTTACAAGATGGCGGCTGTACTTCCAAGCAACATATCCTCACTCGAAGCAGGAAGCAAGACAGAGGCAAAAGGATTGATCTTCATGGGTGTCTTGTCATTTTATTCAGGAAGGGAATCTCTCCCACTTCTAATAATTCCTCATTGGCCAGAGTTGGCTCACAGACCCAACTCTAGACCAATCAGTGCTGAGGCAGAATGGGCTGACCAGACCAGCTGAGACCAATCACGATTTTCATCAAGCATGACTCTGGACAGGCCTGCTTTGCCTGAGGACAAGTAATTGTGTGGACTAAACATAAAATCAGGGTTCTGTTAGTAAGAACGGGGGAGATAGCTGCTGGTAGGCAATGTTTCACAAAATGGAAGCATCTATGAAGAAACAACCAAACGTTAAAAAAGAAAAGCAATAGCATATCTTATGTTTCTTCTAAAGCCTGAATATTGTGGGAAGCTGAAGTGTTGTCAGAGCTAGAGAACAGAATGGGTGGGATTGTCTAACTATCCTCGTTGGATTGTTTGGTCTTCATTTTTATTTATTTTTTTAAAAAGATTTTATTTATTTGAGCGAGAGAGTGAATGAGAGAGAGAGCACATGAGCAGGGGCAGAGGGAGAGAGAGAGAAGCAGACTCCTCACTGAGCAGGGAGCCCAATGCGGGACTCGATCCCAGGACCCTGGGATTATGACCTGAGTCAAAGGCAGACGCTTAACCAACTGAGCCACCCAGGTGCCCCTGGTCTTCGTTTTTAATGAGAAAGGTGGTCATCTCCATACCAAGTTTTAGCATATCCACTAAAAGGAAGCAAGATAAATCAAGTCACCTCTGGAAATACCTTCCAGCCCCAAAATTCAGTGATTGGATAATTCAAAAGGAAACCACAGTGTAATGGGGGTATTTCATCCAATTTCCCTGGAAGGTGATTTAAATGTCCATTTTAAATGTACAACACACACTCCAATGATATAATGAGTGGTATATAAAGAAAAGGTAAAACTTACAAATATTCTCATGAGAGAAATTTGTCCTCAGAGTGTGGCTGCTCCAAAGAAAGTATGAGGATGTTTGTTTGCCAAGTCAGATACACATACAAGTAATTTCCATGTTATAGCTAAGAACACCATCACACAGCCAACCTTAACATTTACCTGCAGTCTGGCTAAAATTGAATTCTAGCAGCATATAAAGAAATTTACATTATCATGCATGAATTGGCAATTTTTAGTGCTTTAAATAGTAAATGGCACTTCTTAAAACACAGCCAATAAGCAAACCGTGCATACTGATGCCCAGGAACCAAGGACTGACACCCAGATGAATGTTAAATGTTGACAATAGGCAAAATTGTTACATAAGGGGTAATCTCCATTCTTGCTAAGTATACTCCAAATTTTAGAAACTGCCAAATGCAATATTGTGGGCAGTGATTATTTGGGGTTCAAATGTAATGTTAAGGTGATAATAAAATGTCACAGTTAGGGGCACTCAGTCAGTTGAGCATCCAACTCTCGGTTTCAGCTCAGGTCATGATCTCACGGTGGTGAGACGGAGCCAGGCCTCATGCTCTGCGTAGAGTCTGTTTGTCCCTCTCCCTCTGGTCCTCCCCACCACCACCTCCCCACCCCGATTTGCATGCCAGCTCTCTTTCTCCTTCTCTCATAAATAAATAAATAAATAAATAAATAAATAAATAAATAAATAAAATATTTAATAAAAGTCACAATTAACCAATTCTATTAGGAGTCTTGTGAAAAATCTTTCCCCTTTAAGTTACATTGCTTCCCAGTAGGAAATAACCATGTAAATCAATTAAACAAATTAGTTCTTGCTAACCTGGTGAGGAATTAAATGAATTCCTGGCCAAAAGAAGAAGACACAAACCTAAGAGAGGCAACAGAACCGAGAGAGGAAAAGCTCCTGCCTCTCTTTTCAGTATCTCTAGGTTAGGATTATGGACTAGTGGGTTTTGGCAGCCAAACAAAACACACAAGCAGGCCATATTTGGTTACTCTTGTTTTAAAAGACGCAAAAACCTGCAAATACTTTGTACACACACACTTCTTATTTGATGGATTCCCAGGGAGACTAATAAACAATGCCCAGCAGAGGATACAACTTCCATCCCTAAAGATCCCCCTATACTCAAGGATTTGCCTGTGAGAGATCAGGGAGAAGAAAAGGTTTTTAAGTTTTTCCTAACCAGCATCCTGGTTAGGGCCCAGACTCTAACATCAAGCTGCTCTCTGTTGCCCTCTAGAGGAACTCAATCCTACCGCAGGAAAAAAAAAAGGAGGACGCTAAACTTCCATATCATCACTCGCTTCTTCACATATTTCCATTGACTTAGAAAACAAGGATGTGAAATTGATTTAAAATGAGGATTTCTTGCATATAACATTAAAAACTCTTTTTAAAAATATTTTTATTTATTCATGAGAGAGAGAAAGAGAGAACAAGCAGGGGGAAGGGAGTGGGAGAGGGAGAAGAAGGCTCCCCGCTGAGCAGGGAGCCCAATGTTCGGCTTGATCCCAGGACCTGGGATCATGACCTGAGCTGAAGGCAGACACTTAACTAACTGAGCCACCCAGGTGCCCCCATAACATTCAGAACTCTTTTAGATACTTAAATTTTTTACTATCATTAAAAAAAAAAAAAAAAAGACCATGCAAAAATCTCGCCACAGACTATACATCACAATTAAGTCTAATTAACCCATGACTCCATCCTCCCAGCTCTGGTCTACTTTCTGAAGCTTACATGTCCAATAGCTGAAGGTGTTAGACAATATGCTCTCTAAAAAAAGTGTCTCTTAAGTTTAAAAAACAATAACTCAGTGATTTCCAAATTCATTGATTAGAAACACAAATGAGAGAAATTAGCTAGGTTAGTATAAGGCATTAGGGAATGGTGAGGACTGTGGCATACTGGAGATCTCACACCCATTAAAGGGGTGAGGAGCTACTTAGTTCTTGGTGATTATGTGGGACCAAGTTGCAAAATCAACTGATTTTTTTTTAAAAAAAGAAAAGCCCAAAAATAGTTTTATGAAAAATCTTGTATTAGATGTTTCAATTACTTCAAAACACTTTATTGGGAAAAGGAAATCATGACAATAGATTGGATTTAGCCCACCACAGCAGACATCTCTGCTATGAGATCATCTGTTGATGGCACCTGCAAACAAAAGGGGGGGGGGAACAGAGAAGGAAAATTCATCCATCTCTCCTACAATGAGATTAATCCTATCAAAAAACCATCTGGTTAATAGGGACAGATGTAGCAGATGTGGTAATTTGAAGACTGCTTAAATCTTCAGCCAGTCCCTTCTTTGGGTGTTTCATCTTAATTTTGAAACAAAGTGGCTTTACATGGCAGATTCAAGTATAAATAAATCACTCCAATAGTCTGGGCTATTTCTTCCCCTGCTGACTCAGTCCCAAAACTCAGAAGATAGATACTCAGATGGACACTCCCAAGGAGGAAACAGAGACAACGGAACAGCCTTCACGTCTGCAGAAGACATATCACTACTGCTGTTATGAATCCTCTCCCAGGAAAGAGAAGTAAGTGCAGGTCTGGTTAAACACAGAACCTCCAGCCTTGATTCCCACTGTCACTTTTTCCCCAACTTGGGTCTAATTTAAATTCTTTAACTCTTCCTATTGGCATCATGGCCCTTCTTCCTTATATCTATATCCATCTATCTTTTTCACACATAAGAACATACTCTCAGTCCATTTTCTCCATAGCTGACAGACCAAAGGATGTAGAATAGACCCAGTAAATGAGGATGAGCTGGCAAGATGCCAACTCATTTTCATTTGTAGGTTAAACACATTGTCTTATCTATATAACCTTTGCTATCATTAGTCAAATCTCTATTTCAGCAGCATTAAAAACTCCTTAGTGACTATTCCCAACTCAAATTATGACCTTTGAAAATTCCTGAAGGAAGCGGAGTTCCTAAAATCTAATAAAAGGATCAATCCCTTTGAATATTTTTATGCATTTATTAGAGATTACCAGGGGCTAAACTGAGTATCATATCTGGATTTACAGCTCCAGAGAAGAGAGAAACCGAGAGAGAAAAAACAAGAGAGTGAGAACGAGCAAAGAGAGAGACTGAGAGAGCAAGAGAGAGAGAGAACAAATCCTAAAATTATTCTACTGATTGTTGCAATTCCCATGAAAGTTCTTCTCTCTATATTAAAAAATGTATGTCCCTGTGCTTATAATTTACTTGAAACCCTGGCCAAATCTTTATTGATTATTTATTAATAAATTATTCCTGAAGGAGATACAAAGTTAAATTCAAAGACCCATGGATGTCATTTAACCTCCAAAGTTCTCCTCAGATCCCCATGGAATTGTGCTATATGCTTAGCATTTCATTTTTTCCTTGAAAATAAATGAATGCAGACTGCTTTGTTTAAAATTTTCTATCGATTGCTGTCTGCAAGTGCTCTAATAATAGGCAAACGGAAGCAGGATTTATGTATTGTTTTAGCCTCGCATTTTTTTAATTTATTTTTTTTTAAGATTTTATTTATTTGACAGAGAGAGAGAGACAGCGAGAGAGGGAACACAAGCAGGGGGAGCAGAGAGAGGGAGAAGCAGGCTTCCCGCTGAGCAGGGAGCCCAATGCGGGGCTTGATCCCAGGACCCTGGGATCATGACCTGAGCCAAAGGCAGACGCTTATCCGACTGAGCCACCCAGGCGCCCCTTAGCCTCTCATTTTAGAAGTAGATAAAACCCATTAAAAAAATTTTTTTAAGGACAGGAGGTTCATAGAAAATATAAATATTTGAAGTGGTGCTAAGGTTATATAAGACAGTAAGAAGCAGCAGAGAGGCCAATAAGAAGGATAGGGTCAGTGGGGTTCCATGGACTTGCTATATTGTGTGCACATTTTGAATGACAGTCGTTGGTAATGCTGCCAAAGGGTCAGGCAATCTGAAGACTCAACTGATGCTCAGATAGCACACAATGTGGTTATCCACAGCTCTTGTTAAAGATGATTCCAACCCAGGGAAACTTCCTGAGCTGGTGTAAAAATGCAACCCCCAATCCCCAGAACAGCAAATCAATGGTGATTATTATCAACAGCCTCCTAAAGTCTAATTAATTAATTAAATTAATTAAAAAGGTAACACATGGTGACCACAGAAGCTCCACAATTAAATATCTCTCCTCTACTAAATCTCACTTCAACAAAAGAAACTACACATTCTAATGCAAACAGTTTAACGAGAACTGCCACCATTGATTCCGTGTTTAGAATGTGCCAGGCATTTTTATAGGCATGATGACCTCAGGATGTCTTTGTGAGGCTGCTCCTCTTAACCCCACATCAGATTTCATAAAGCCTACAGAGATAAGATGGCCCAATCAAGGTCACATCACCCAAGCTGCAAGCAAACCCCATATCTTTACCTCCAAAGTCATTACTCTTACCTAAAATTCTCCATCAACGAAAACTCCCAGACAACGAATTTTCAGGAATCACACTGGTATTTTTAAAAGTGAATTCAAAGAGGAAATGGTTGGCCATCCACCCCACATTCTCTGTTCCTATCATTCGACTCTCCTACGGATTTACATGGGTCTCAGCACAAGAGGACTCTCGTTTCTATTGTTCTATCTCAAACCCAAAAGAAAAGTTCCTAGAAACAGCAGCAGCCTCACTTATCTGGGATTTGCTGCGGGTGATTTGTAATCAACAGGGCTCCAGGTGACAAGAACAGAGCTCCAATTTAATAGAATACTGTCATTTTCAAAGACAACTTGATTCACCAAACACCTGTGTTCCTACCTAACCAGAACAGATTGTTAATATTGTTTACTTCAAATCCTTTAAGATGGATGGATGGATGGATGGATGGATGGATGGATGGATGGATGGATGGATAAGTCAGTCCCAAAATTAATAATAAAAGCAACTTCAGGTAAAGGACAAGTCAGTCCTTGGAACTACTTCATTTACTTGCCAAATATGCCTTGAATTAAATACTAGTTACTGGGGATCCAACAGGCCATAAGACAAGCGTGTAATATTGCTCCAATTACATTAACTGCTCCAGTAGAGGGAAGCCGAGTGTTGTGGGAGCATAGGAAGGGGGAGCTATAGCCCTGTCCTAAAGACAAAAAGGGCACCTTCTTTCAAAGGTGGCCAGTGTCTACAGGGCCAGGTAAGTAACATCAATGAACCGTGGGACTTCAATGCCTGTCTAAGGGCTCAGCCACTCCTCACTAACAAACAACTGCTGCTACATGTTGCCAACCCTTCCAACACGTCTGAAAGGCAGCAAAGGGAGATTTTTAGATGAGTAGGTAGCCAGATCACAAAGGCTCTGATAAGTCATGTCAAATTAGAACCAAAAAAACACGGAAGTGAGGTCATCAGATTCCACTTTATCAATAACACTCTAGCTCCATACGGCAAGTAGGTTACAAGTGGGTGAAGGTGGAAGTCTGAAGTTTCACTTAACCAGTAACTGAAAAAAACCCACCCACACATCTGTGCCATTAGCCCATGAAACCAGCCTCACTGGGCCTCCTGAAGTTAGATTCTGTTCCCTTACAATTTTCCAGTGTAAAGAGAAAAACTCGATATAAGCAATAAATCTTTCAAAAGCTCTCCAGTTTGCTTTCCTCTTCGTGCCAATGGCTTTAGGGCACATCTGCTCACTACAGGACTCAGGTTTACCCCAGAACCAGCACTCACCCTACTGATACCCTCCAGGAGCCGTGAAATGGTCTTTGTGCATCTATCCAAAACCTCCAGTCAGAAATTACACTCAGTACACACAAGGATGCCCATCAGCAAACGCACACAACCAAACACACACACAGAACACCAGCAACCCGTGTTTCTATTTCTGCCGGGAAACAACACAAATCAATGTCCACAGGGGTGCCTTTGAAACTTTTATAATGATGAATAATGACTATAATGACTGATAATGACGCCAATAATATTTTCTGAGTGCCAGACACTGTGCAAAGCATATTGCATACATTACCCTCATACTTAACCTGATCCTTGCACGAATCCTAGGAGGTTAGTATGATTATGATCCCCATTGTACAGGTAGAGAGAGCAATGCTCGGAGAGCTTAATGTGCTTGCCAAAGGTCAAAGGTCAATGAAGTAACTGAAGATGCTGAGCTCTGAACCTGGAGAGGCTGGTTCCAAACCCTGTGTTTCTAAATGCCACATCCACTACATCAAGTTCAAGAACAACTGTCCTTCTAAAGTGTCTCTAGGTATGTACGGATACCAAAAGCAGTAACACAGCAGGCATGACTTAGGGAGCACTTGCGATGCATCAGGTATCCTGCCAAATATTTCACAGCATCCCATGTCATTTTAGGAGATGATTCTCAGAATCCCTGTGCCCATACTTCAAGACAATGCATTTTTTTCCCTTTTCTTAAAAAATCCAATAGACCCCAGAATATGCTTCTCATTCAATAAATCCTTTGTTTACATACAGCAAGTAAGGGCTTTGGAGCCTGGCACATCAAGGTGTGGTTTATAGCTGCACTCGAATTTGTCAAACAGATTTTGGCAAGTTCTATGGTCTCCACGCACCTCACTGTCCTCATCCATGAAATGAACGTTCCCAGAACTTCTTCTCCCAGAACTCCGCCTCCCAGAACTCCGCAGAGGATCATGTAAGACTGTTTTCAGTCTTAAGATGCCGTGCGTGAGTGAATGTGTGTGTGCAATGCTCAGGACCTGGCCTTGCACGTGCACAACAGCTAACCACTATCTTATGCAAGACAAGCCTACAACCAAACTGCATCATGTGTCCTCACCCTTTTCATGACTCCATTCTACATGAATTGGCCTAAGACTCATTACCTGATGTCCCCTGGGTTCTGCTGAGCTGATAAACTTCTCTGTCTCTGCATCTACAAAAACCTACAGCATGTGCCCTCCAGCCAGAATGCAGAAAACAGGCTGAAGAAGCTTCTGTTAACTGAAGAAACCTGCTGATTGACACGACGTGTGGGTGATGTTTGCAAACAAACTCTGAAACATCTGCCTACATAAAAGTCTGAAAACAGATATGAAAATCAGCTTTTAAAGAAAAGGGGTAATATGGGAGGTATGGCAAAAGAGGCACTATTTTATCCATCACTGAAAAAAAAAATCCTACATCCTTCCTGTAGACAATTTCTTGGCTGTTCCATACATACAGGCATACAAGCATGATTCACACCATCCCATTCTTAACGCTTCAATGTTCTTCAGCTGACGTGTTAAAACAAAAAATATGTCTTTATTCCTGTGGTAAAAATATTCAGATCTTAGTGTCAAAGTTCTATCCTCTCAAAATCCATTCATTTATGGAACTGCTTATCAAGATTCTACTATGTGGCCGGTATACACAAGGAGGAGATAGTCTGGAAGACTCTAAAGTTTGTCCAGATAGGGCTTCATTTTCCATCATCTCCTTTCTAAGCCAAGCGAGAAAAATGTTTCTGAAGTAATCATCGTCTCTGCCAGTATTTATAAAGTCTGAAACACAGTTCCACTAGTCTCATTTGTTTAAAAAAAAAAAAAACACACATTTTTTTGTATCTAGGATATACTTAGTTTATGTTCATTTTCTTATGTTTTGTTCTCAAATCTTGAGTGGGATACATTTTAATACAAGAAAAGGAAGTCTTGGGAGAATTAATTTACACATAAAAAAGACACATATTCACTAAGACACTGTTATTGTACGTGGGCTTTGTCCTTCTACTTAGAAAATGAGAATTCACACTCCTTCATCAGAATGCTGGTAAGTGGATGCACTTGGGTTGGTTTTTTTTTTAACAACTCTTTCAAATTGTTCATTATAGAGTTGATCTTTGAAACAACCTGAGTTTGAGCTGAGCAGCTTCACTCATACATGTTTTTTTTTCCTAGAGTACCTTACTGGAAATGTAGTTCTCTTTCTTAGTATTTTCTAGTAACATTTTCTTTTCTCTAACTTATAGTAAGAATATAGTATATAATACATATAACGTACAAAAAAGTGTTAATCAACCATTTATGGCATCTGTACAGCTTCTGGTCAACAGCAGGGTATTAGCAGGTAAGTTTTGGGGAAGTCAAAAGTTAAATGCACAGTTTTGACTGGAGGGGGAGGGGAGGGCCTGCACCCCTAGCCCCCATTGTTCAAGAGTCAACTGGATTATAAATCAGTTTTAAGGAGAGTTCAAAAATATCTTGAGGACCCACCGGTAGAGAAATGAGAGGAGAGCTGACTTTGGAAAAGGCTTACGATATTTTGTTGATGGCCAGGTGACCTTAAGATTGTTTTCAGGTGTCAGACTTGAACGCCCTATATCAGAGAATGCCAGGACTCAAGGAATGGTATGGAATCATAGATCACCATCCCAGTGTTTCCCAAAATACACCCTCCAGAACCAGCTTGCACAGGTCAGGTGACGTGACTCCACTGAGCAAGCCCCATGACTGGTTTCCCCTCCCTCAGAGGGCCCAGAAGAGTGAATGGTGCATAGTGAGTGCTCAAGAACTAGGAAATGGAGAAGTCAGTGTAAACAGGAGCAGGCTGAGAAAGATCACAATGGGTCTTGGTCTTTAATGAGTGTATCTGATTAGAATGAAATCTTATGTAGCTGATGGTATTGATGTAAAGGTCCCAATGGTGTGGGAAAAGTACGCACGGAAGAAGGTTGCTCAAAACCTGTGAGATGTAGAATTTATTATAGTCTACCATCTTAACTTCATAATGAGAAAGACTATCAAGAAATATGTTAAAACAAGAAAGTAAGGAAACTGTGCCCATGTATAAAGAGTGAAATCTCTGAAGAGCGGGATTATGGCTGATTTCTTTTTAAAAAAATTTTTTTTAATTGTGGTTCTATATACATAGTAACCATTATCGTCATTTTTAAGTGTGTAATTGGGTGGCATTCCCAATGTTGTACAACCATCACCACTATCTATTTCCAAAACTCTTTCAATTATATCTCCATAAAACTGAAAGGGAAAAAAACTTTTTCATCACCTCAAACAGAAATTCTGTAATTATTAAGCAATAGTTTACATTCCCTCCTTCCTCCAAAGCCTGGTAACCTCTAGTCTACTTTCTGTATCTATGAATTTGTACATTCTAGAGATTTCATATAAATGGAACCCTATAATATTGGTCCCTTTGTGTCTGGCTTATTTCAATTTTTTGAAATAATAATTTTTCAAGGTTCATTTACAACAGATTTTTAAAATACATTTTTGTACATCTGATTCTCTTTTTTTGTAATGGAAATGTTATATATAGGAAATCATTAGGCTTTGTGTTTTAAATAATGAGGGAGATAAAAGTGAAGCAGACGAGAAAAGGGAAGTCATCCCAAGTGGGAAGAACAGGGCAGGCAAAGGTGCAGAAGGTAGACGGTACATAGTGCAGAGTCTCCACAGTGCTGTGTGGAGTGGTGCTAATGATCAGTGGTCAGTAAGTCCGACTACTCCTGTGAAATCTGCCTAACACAGAATAGATATAAAACCCAGAGTATCTTACAAAGCTCTTACCGCAAGATCCGCTCCACCGATGGAAGCATAGAGCGTATTACTTACAACTGAAGCCCTAATACTGCAGGCAAGCATATTTTACATGATTTGTCAGGTTACAAATGAACACAAGAAGACAGCATCTGTCACGTTCCATAGGAAACCAGGCAGAACCAAATGTAATTCCTTACCTGAAAAACATAAGCACAGAACACATATTAAAATTCACTTGGCATAATTTTATATCTTTCTTAGTAGTTTAAGCCACATGTTTAATCAATTACTCATTCTTCTCATGGCAGGCTGGCAATAGCAATTGGACGTTGAATTCTTAATTCAATGCACATTTTTTTTCCCCGATTCAAGACGGTTTTGATGTAAACACTCCCATCTCAGATGAACGTTTGGTAATGCTCCGAATGCAAGTATATGAAATCACTGTATCAAACATAACCTAGAGTTGACAGCAATTATTAACAGTGCAATTAGTCATTTCCAGAACACAATAATCACATAATCAAATGGCCTCTCAACTCCCACTTGAAATCCTATCCAGCCCCTGCATCTGTCTATTTGCTGGTTGAATATCCATCCAATCACTCAACATGACATCTAATGACCACAAACTATGTCTGTTGATGATATACATAGAAAAAAGCTTGATTCCAGCCATCAAAAACCATACAGTTTAATGTAAAAATAAATTATGTCCAAGCTTCTTCTCTCCTTACTAGCAAACTCCTGGAAAATGATTATACTAGTTTCTACTTCTTCTGCTCAATCATTGATTCAATAAGTATATTCAGAACATCTGTGCTAGGAATATGCAGTACAACAGAGAAGACAGCTGGACGCCCTGCCCTCAGGGAGCTTACAGTCTAGCAGCAAACACACCCATTACAAGTGTGTGTGGTGCGAGAGCAAACATGCAGATGGGAGTCTGGAGTAGGAGAAGGCCCCCTTGATGACACACATCTAAACTAAAACCTAAAGAATGAGCAGTTGTTAAAGGAAGGGCCACTTAGGTCTATGGAAGTGGTACTCAAAGTGTGGCCAGGGAACCCCTGAGGATTCCTGATCCTTTCAGAAGATCCACAAGTTCAAAGAATTTCCTAATAATGCCAGCACGTACATGCCTCTTTACCCTCATTTCCTTCCAAGTCTACAGTGGTATTTCCAGAGGCCATGTGATGAGTGGCACCACAACAGACTGAAGGCAGAAGCAATTATGAGACTGTAGCTATCTTCTATTAAATCAGATCATAAAGAGATTGGCGAAAAGGTGAAGAAATGGCCTTAATCATTTTTTTAAGTTTCTTAGTTTTAACTTCTAGAAAAGAAAATATACAAGAAGCAAAAGCTTTTTTGTGTTCTCAAATATATTTACAAGTGTAAAGGAACAAACTCTGAACGTTAGTTAAAAAATAGGTTGATACTGGTTTGTCAATTGTAACAAATGTACACACTGACACAAAATCACTGTGGAATGAGGGCAGAAAAGGACATGTGGGAACTCTATGTGCTTTCTGTGCATTTTTTCTATAAACTTAAAACTGCTCTGGGGCGCCTGGCTGGCTCAGTCAGTAGAGCATGCGACTGTTAATTCAGGGTCATGAGTTTGAGACCCACGTTGGGCATGGAGCCTACTTAAAATTAAAAGAAATTAAAAAATAAATAGAAAACTGTTCTAAAAACAAAGTCTATTAAAAAGGAGAGTGTATAAAAGAGTCCTGGGGTCAAAAAGTTTGAGAACTACTGACCTACAGAAAAGCAAAACTGAAGCTCGTGAGAGAGGTGGGCAGAGAAAGCAGTGAGCAGAGCGCCAGGTAAGAAGGTGAGAGGTGACGGTAACTAGAACAAAGGTGTAGCTCTAAAGAAAGCCGTCACCAAGATAATGCTCACAGCATTTCTGCCAGAACAGGACTCTCTTCTCTCCTATAATGACAGCCAAGAGGGACAGAGAAAACAAAGACAAGCTACAACCAAAGGCTGCATGCATCTTAGTAGCAGAATTTAGACATTAAGACTTTTCAGGTTTGCTCTTAACAAGACTAGAATTGAGACTCTCGTGTTATTTTTAACATAGTCCAGGTATGTCCCAGGGGACTAAACCAGGGAGGCAGGAGGGAGACAGGATGGACAATGGCATCCCCAATGAGATCAGCAGCAGGGTGCAAGAAGGAGATAGGTTCACAGATGTTGTGGAATTGGGTTGCTGGAGCTCTGGGGGCAGTTGGATGCATGGGATGGAAGAGTTTTAATGTGATTATTTTCAAATTAATTAATAAATACATTAATATTATTTTAAATTAAAAACTGTTATTTTTCATTTAATGAACAACCAATGTTCTATGCGGAAGAGCCGACGGGCTTCGAAGACTTGGTCACGTAAGTGGGGGGCGCTGCTGGGTACAGCCAGCAAACCCTAGTCATGATGATTAAATAAAAGAATACTCAGTGTCTCTGAGTGCCTGATAAATGCAATTCGTAAGAGCTGTTGCTACTACCATTATCATGCCTACCCTTACAACTGAGCATCAGGCCAAATCAGTAAGACGAATTGGATTCTATTCTGTGTGAAACACAACCCAAATCAGCTGTAAAACTGTGCGGTTGGCCAATCACCTATTATGTGAGTGAGAGTGAAGGTTATATCCTGGAAGAGTTATTACTGAACCAAATATTGGCCAAACAAAGGAGAGGCCTCCAGTTATATTCTGTAATCTTGATTTCAAAATACAAGCTTTGTTTTACCGTCCTCAGGCAAAGTTCAGGTGATACAAACAGAGCATACTCTTTCCACCTGCTCCATAACCTTCGGGGAAGCATGTAAAGTCAAGACAGTAACACAGTGGGAGATGGGCTTAGGAAGACTGTAGCACAAAGGAGGAAAATCCAGCCTCCCGGAGGCCAAGGCTCTGTTAAGGGCAGTCAGAACAAGAAAGGGTCCAGTGCTTGCTGACACAGCGGGGTACATGCCACAGATCCAAGTCAGAAGGCTGAAGCCTGCAGACAGACACCGAACGAGATGAGTGGGCTATCTGCAAAATGACGATCGAGGCCTGGAATTCTGCAAAATGTGTTCATGGAGGCAGGGACAAAAATCTGAAGAATCTGAAGGGCTTTCAGAAGGGAGATGCATATGTAACAAAGAGGCTGAGGGGGCGGCTGGGTGGCTCAGTCGGTTAAGCATCTGCCTTCAGCTCAGGTCATGATCCCGGGGTCCTGGGATCGAGCCCAAGTCTGGCTCCCTGCTCAGTGGGAAGCCTGCTTCTCCCTCTCCCTCTTGCCCTCCGCCCTGCTCGTTCTCTCTCTCTCTCTCTCTCCCTCTTCTCTCTCTCCCTTTCAAATAAATAAATAAAATTCTTTTTAAAAAAGAGGCTGGGAAAATAGACTTCTTTTTAAAATTTTTTTTTAAAGATTTCTTTCTTTAAGAGGGAGAGACAGAGATAGCGACAGAGATAGCAAGAGAGAGCACTAGCAAGGAGGAGAGGGAGAAGCAGGGTCCCCGCTGGCCCCATGTGGGGCTCCATCCCAGGACCCTGGGATCATGACCTGAGCCAAAGCCAGACACTTAATTGACTGAGTCACCCAGCTGCCCCTTCTTTTTTTTTTTTAATTCAGATTTTATTTTTAATTAATGTCTACACCCAACGTGGGGCTCAAACTTACAAGCCCGAGATCAAGAGTCGCATGCTCTACCGACTGAGCCAGCCAGGTGCCCCGAAAATAGGCTTTTCCAAAAGGGTTTGAGGAACTGGATTTATCACTAGAGAGGTGCGAGAGGGACCTTTACTATTGCTTCTCATGTAGAGCTGCATCTCCCTCCAACACAAAATCTGGCATTAACAATCAATTAACAAACTAGATGAATGACAGAATGAGTCATAAAGTTTATAAAAGACCTCAGAGCACGGGTCCTCTAAATTGTGATTTATTTAACACCTGCTGGTTTATACACATCATAGAAACTGACGCAACATGGTCAGTGACTTTGAGAATCAGAACTGGTTCAAAATTTGCTATGCAGATCAGAATTTCACCAAATGGGGGTCAATGGACAGCCCATATCTCTCTCACTTGAGGTTTTTGAGAGAAATGCACATTTTAAGGCCCAAATTCAGATCCATCCCATTAGAATCTTTGGGTCACGGGAATGTGAATTTTTCACAAGCCTCCCGTACAGTATTTTACATACTGTACAAACAGTATGTACATACAACAATGTTTACATACAACAAAATCTGAAAACCACCAGGGGAAAACAAGGAGACCTGGAAAGGAGGACTCTTACATACTCAACTGCTCCCAGTCAGTACAAAAAACAAAATGCAGGAATTGGGATTTTTGTAAGCCAAAGAACTTTACAACAGGAAGTATCCTTGGACATTGAAATGAGTTTCCTCATTTTATAAGAAGCTTATAAAAATCTCCGAAACTTCCTTTACATAAGATGCATTGTGCACATTATTTAACCTCTCTGAGTCTCAGTTTCCACATCCTTAAAATAGGGATTGAAAATAATGCCACAAATTTACCTTGAGGATTGACCTTGCTAACACATTTACTGTGTACACAGTGCCAGGCACGGAGAAAGCACCTGATTGAGTATAAGTTGTAACTATCTGCTTACAACATCCGATTAAAATAGTATAAATAGTCCTGCATTCAAAAGAGAAGAGCAACAAAATTACCTTTCAGCCCTTAAATTTGCCCTAACTTCGCTCAAAGACTCTCCCAAGTCAAAGCAAGGATCCTTCAGTTGGCAGCATCTCAAGAAGAAAAAAAACTGTCCTGCCCCCTGCTGGGCAATGAAGGATTCACAGAGAGAAGGAGAAGAGCATCCGAGCCAGGCTGGAGCGCGCGTGCTTTGTGTGGCAGGGTCAGCTCCGCAGAGCAAACAGTGTCTCTGTTTGTCTAGTTTGATGTCTCTTTTCAATCTAAGATTATGATGTCGCACTGACCTCCAGAGAAAAGGGCACTGTTCTACACGGCTCTGATAAGCTACCTTCGAAAAAACACTTTCTAGAGGCTAGCAGTACTTCTTACAAAGAGGACAAGACGATGATCATGTCATGGAATAGTGGCCGCGGGAAAGAGACAGAGATGATAAAGGCAGTTTCCAAATGTCACTGAAAATGGTCTTTGCAGGTATCACTGAGTCACATGTGGATAGCACATGTGTAAGGATGTGTGTGTGCATTTGCATATGCATGCACATATCAGACGTATTTTTTCTCCCTAATTGAAATACATACAAATTCTATTAAGTTCATGCAACCCTTTTATAGTGTGGAAAAAGATGTATAATATTTAGAGTCAAAAGACTTGATGACTAACCAGGTTGGTTTGTTTGGTTTTTATTAATTTCCTTCTTTGTTCTGTTCAGTCTTTTACAAATACAGAATTCCTTACAGAAGAATTGTTTTCAAGGATTTATCTTTAAAGATACTTAAAGGTAATCTTTAAGACATGGATTCAAAACCCAGATTTTGCCATTTACTTTCTTATAGTGCTGGGCAAGTTGCTGAACCTCTTAATTCAATTTTCTCCCCTAAGATGGGAAATGCCTACTCAGGTTTCTTATGAGGAGTAAATGAATAATGTAGGGAAAAGTGCTTTACAAATGGCAACCAATCACATAAATGTAATTTAAAGTCTAAATCATGTAATTATTCCAAAAACGGTGCATTCCACAAAATTTTAGAAATGATCTTGCAAAGTTACAATTACAACCCCAGAGGTAGGATTCTTAAGCACACAGAACCACACTACTGTGGGGATGGTGTCTTACAAGCATCTATTTTTGGTTGGGAACAGGCCTGGATGTATCCTTGTGTGTTGACAAAGCCTCTCTTCTTCACTAAACATCAGTTAGGCTCCTCAGAGCCCCCTTTTGGACTAGACCTCCATCTTGGTTCCTGTGTTGTCTTTGGCCTGCCTAGCACAGTTTTAGCAAAGAATCTCTAAGTCACCCACCACCCTTGATTTCTGATTACCTCGACTTGCCTTCAGCCAGAATCCTATTACGTTGGTTCAGCAAGAATCCCCCTACCCATGATGTCCCGTCTTAGTAATTTTCAATCCACTGGCCCCTCACTCTGTTCATGGCTTATATAAATCCCCACTTGTCCTTCCTGTATTTGGGGTTGAGCCCAATCTTTCACCCCTACTGAAAACTCTTAGTGCAACAGTCCTGAACAAAGTCTTCCTCAAGGTTTTAACAAGTTTCAGCATCATTTTTTTCTTTAAGTGTATCAGAGGGAAATAAGGAGAGAAAGCATGGGTTTATGCCATAGGGCAGTGACAGAGATGGCAGAAACAGACATAAGAACATCAGGAAAAGCCACCATCTCCTGAACTGAAAGGAGTGCTTTAGAACTACAGGGGAGCATCTCCACACACACGAACACATGCACTCAGTGGAGTCAAGAAGCCTGAACTGTCCAGGCTCACTGGAATTTGTGGCAGCCCAGACACAGGGCCATCACTGGGTCATCTGCAGGTATCACTGAGTCACATGTGGATAGCACATGTGTAAGGATGTGTGTGTGCGTTTGCATATGCATGCACATATCAGACGTATTTTTCTCATTAGCCAGTGAGAAAAACCAAGGGGAAACACTAATATGAAGCACTCTTATGTGAATTATCTAACCGAGTCATCACAGAAAGCCTAAGAACTCGGTGTTAATGTTAAACAACAAGGCCATCAGATCAAGGTGCCTGTAAAGCCTTAACCTAAATCTACTGCAATGCCTCAAGGTTCAAAAATTGAAACCAAGGGGCCACCAACCTCACACAGCCAACCGGGCTTTCCTAAATAAGACAAGTGCTTAAGTTACAGCCAATCAAACAATTTCCTGGTTTTGCTCTTGCCTCTTCTTTAGAAAACATAGCTCCTAGTGGTGGAGTGCTCCTAAGCACTTCCAGATTGGCTAGGACCCAATCAAATCGAGTTGTGCTCAAATAAACCCTTAAAAATTTTAATGTGCTTCAACTCATCTTTTAACCTAGGCACAATTACTATCCCCATTTTATTTGTGGAATAACTAACAATTACAAAAGTAAAGTAATTTGTACCAAGTTACAGAGCTAGAAAGTGGCAGAGCCTGGCATCGAACCAAAGCGGGTTGATTCCCAAGCCCAAGCTCAAATCACCACTCCACAAAGGTGCCTTCCTGGGAGTCACATCCAGGAGAAAGGAAGAAAAGGAAATCTGCAATTCCAGAAAAAGCAGGGAGAGCCCAGCAGTAGAGGAGCGCCCCCCCAAACCCAACAGCAAGGGTATGAGAAGCAGCCACGTGAATATGGGCAATTTTTGAATAGACAACATCTAACAGAACGAATTAGTTGGCTTGCCCTTCACATTACTTATAATCACGCATCCTTCTCATCTTCTCTTTTGAATATTTGAATATTTTCCTGAGAGAATCTCCTTCCCCTCCCTACCCCATTCACTGTTCACTTGAAATCTACCACATAATGGCTATTGCTACAATACAGTCACTTTTTACCAATTATTTTAAAGCCTAAAAGCAAAACTCAAATTCCCTCCGTATCACTGATAGACAGACTCGATCGCCACCACAAAGACTGAGCCAAGCAAATATGCCAGGATCTAATGTAAAAACAATGGCACATGAAATATTAATTCCTATTCCCATTCAAGTGACAGTTGCAGGAGGGAAAAAAAAAATAAAAAGCTAATTAGTGACAAAATGAAAAAATTAAGTATTTAAAACATCTCTCAAAGACTTATTAATATTCAGGGTAGATGAAAACATATTCATCCCATTTGATGCTCACTCACTTGTTCTGGTCCTCAGATTTTTACCCTCATCATCATTTTTCAAGAGCAAGAAAGTAATTTCACAAGCTCCCAAAACAACGCATTTTGCTAGATGTATTTGACCATGTACGTGTTGATATTGGTGGGTCTAGCTTTCTGTCAGTGCCATCGTGAAAGGCAGGGCTTTAAGGAAAACAGTTTTGCGTAAAGCAGCTGTTCCCCCTCAAAGGCGGAGTAAATTCCAGGCAGGTGAAAAAAGGAAAACGTTGAAGAAGCCCCACAGGGTTTCAAATTCTTTATTCTCATTATTTGAAACCAAATTTGCCTAGTTACAGATAAACACATGGCAAATTACTCGTCAACCAATTTGGATGGTACCTTGGAAGCTCCACTTGGAGTACGGACCAGTTCACTGCTGTTTTCCAAGAGAGTATCTTTCACTTAAGAGAGGGGTAAAGAGACCACTTAAACACCTGTTACACCCCCAAGATGCAGCGTATTCAAGTTATCTCAATTTTTTTCACCCATTTCCTCCTCCCCTCACCTCCCCTCTCTAGCAACCACCAATTTGTACTCTGTTTTCTATGAGTTCAGTTTGTTTTAAATTCCACATGTAAGTATGATTATACAGTATTTGTCTTTCTCTGACTTATTTCACATAGCATCATGCCCTCAAAGTCCACCCCTGTGGTCACAAATGGCAGGACTTCCTTGTTTTTATGGCAGAATAGTATTCCATGGTGTATATACACCACAGTTCTTTATCCATCCATCCATCCATGAACACTTAGGTTGTTTCTATGTCTTGGCTCTTGAAAATGCTATTGAAATGAACACGGGGGTGCATATGTCTTTATGAGATTCTCTTTGGACAAAAACTCAGACCCAGAAGTGAGATTGCTGGATCACAGAGTACTTCTATTTTTAGGTATTTTCTTTTAAGAACCTCCACACTATTTCCCATAGTGGCTTCACCAAGTCACACATTAACTCAATCGATGTTATATGAATCCTCCCAAGGAGGTAGCTGTCCCCTTTTAACAATTAAAGAAAAAGAGCTTTGAAAAATTAAGTAATTTTTTTTTTTAAGTAATTTGACCAGGTTCATGGTCATTTCTGCCCAGGTCCAGCCCTACTCTTTGCCCTATCCCTGTGGTCTCTCATATTGGCATATTTGCACAAACATGTGGGAGTTTATTCTAAATAAAAATCACCATTTTGTGTTGTCATGCAGGAGGCAGAGGAAGAGTGTGAGCGGTTCTAGAATTAATTTCTTCCAGATAGTCCGTGATGGGATCCAGCATGAGGTGGTAGAAATTTACATACAGGCATATAAAATGAATGTCTTCTAAGAAAATGTAAATGAGACCCAAGGATACAACTATATATATTTATGGCCTACAGGAAGGTTAATGTAATACTTTAATATTTTCTCATGTGAATAATGAAATTAACTTACCACAATCAAGTAAGTCTAAAAAAAAGGCAACAGCTATTCTGCAAAGTTACCATAATTATTAAAATAAAATCTCATTAACCCTCTGCCAACTTATTTCAGATAGCACCAATATGAGAAAACCGTTACCCCAGAGGCAACTTCATGCATTATTATGCTGTAATACAAGTAATGAATAATCTGAACCTGGATAATTCAAAATCTGTCATTTCTCATCTCTTACATGTTAAATTCATATAGTGTACCTGTGAAGAAGTTCTGCCTTTAACTGTTTAAACTACTTTCAACTTTCACAATGAAAGGCTCTGAAGATAATTCTAAGTCTGGGAACATCTATACAATATTCATGTGCTAAAAACATTAACATGGGACGTAGAGATGGGGGCTCATGGACTTCTTCCTTGGTCTGTTCCAACTGAGTCTCCTCTCTACCCCCACCTGCTGTAAAGGAAAATGACAATCTATAGTTTTCCACTATTGGATCCTTGAGGGAAAGAAGGAGTTCGAATGGAGGCTGCATTCTCCTGGGGGAACATGACCCATTGGGAAGAAATCGTGCACACTTCTGTGAGGCACAGCTCAGGAACTGAAAGTGTGGAGCGTGATGGTGTGAATGGCAGCAAAGTCGTCAAGGGTTGCGGAGTTAAGTAGAAGGCAGAAGATGTCAGTAAGAATAGTCATGGAGGCAGCGATTTTGGACCACCTGCAGTATCTCATAAGAACATGGGCAGAGGTCAAAATTCTTCTTGTGGGGGGCCGGGGGGACAGGGCAGGGCACCTGGCTGGCTCAATTGGTAGAGCAGGAGGCTCTTCATCTTAGGGTTGTGGGTTTGAGCCCCACGTTGGGTATAGAGATTACTTAAAAATAAAATCTTAAAAAAAAATTCTTGTTGGGACCATGCTTCTTTAAATGCAATGCTACTCGAGGACTGGACACCAAGAGCATGGCCTTATAAACATAACACGTCTGTCCCAGCTTCTGGCACCTGCTGTCAAGCCTTTCATAAGTATCTATGTTCATCCTGAGATATGTCCTTTGCCTACTCTACCCACTCTGAGGTGAATTATGGTGGCACAGTCTCTCTCTGTAAACCACATTTATGAAAAATTACGTTCATATTCCCAAATGACACATTCTGAGGTCAATGGTAGATATTCTTATCTTCAACACAGAGTACTCGGAGAACAGCGGTAAAATGAAAGCTACGCACAGTGTCTACGCTTCAGTCTTAACTAAAAATAATATGCACAAACATACCATCATACAAATGAAATACATAACTCTATTTTCAACCCTTGATGGAAAATAGAATGTATTTGATAATAAGGAACTTACATCTGAATCTGCAGACAGAAGGCCAAATTTGAAGGCATTTCCGTTCCAGGGGGGAAAAAAAAAACCTCTAACTCCATAATGAATAATGAAATCATTCTATTTCAGGTGCTTAAGAAGATACACTTCAGAATCTGATAGTGTATCATAGCATTGGGTGGTTACCTTTTCAAAAGCAAAGTTTTATAAAATCATTTAAAACCCCTTCTCAAATTATGTAGCTTTCCATTTGCTATTTTTTAAGAGTAACGTGGAGAGAAAACCGTATTTGATTGTGTCTCTTTTAATCTCCACTGAGTTTGAGCTTACAAGAAACACTGATTTATAACCACTCTGAAGGACCAAAGCTGGGGGTGAGGTAGAAAGGAGATTAGATTACAGAAAAGAGATTTTTCTGAAACACAAAAACAAAGAGACTCCACTATTGTCACATAAACCAGTTGAATTTCTTTAATGTCATGTAAATTAAATTTCTATAAATAAAACCATCCCCTCCTAGTGAGACCTGAACCATATTTTCATTATACAGGGACAACTCACTACTTCAGTTTTAGGTTTCTCTGCCACCTGATCCATAAAAAGGAACTCTAGAATGAATTATTTCAGAAATTATAAGGGGAGGGGAGGGGAGGGGAAATACTCACTTCTAGTTCCTCCAGTTTAGAGACCGTGATTTTCATCTTTGAAACAGAAAGCAAAACACACTTGACTTTTAACTACACCAATCACCTAATTTCCTTTGAACAAAAGAGGGAGGCATTCTGTTCCAGGGAGATACTTCAGAGCAGTTCTTCTCTTGCCAGAAACTTCTCTCAGGAAGAGCTGACTTGAGAGGCCTGTCGTGTGATGTCTCAGCACCTTGCACACACAGAGCTGGAAGGCACCTGAGCTCCTAAGGGCCTGAATAGTGGATTCTAACCTCCCCCCAAAAAAGACACTTGCTGACTTCAAGAGTGCATTGACTCTCAAGGAGATCAATTACATCCTAGCTGAGCCTCTTAGAAAGACATAGAAAGGACCACCTAAAATGGAATTGTTGACCCAATCACTTCCATGTTAAGAAAACAATACAGACGGGCACCTGGGTGGCTCAGCCAGTTAAGTGTCTGCCTTCAGTGCAGGTCATGGAATCAAGCCTCCTGTCGGGCTCCCTGATCAATGAGGAGTCTGCTTCTCCTCCTCCCTCTGCCCCTCCCCCACCATTAGAGTGCTCTCTCTCACTCTCTCTCAAACAAAATCTTTAAAAAGAAAAACAAAACAAAGAGAACGATGCAGAGCATGAAGTGGGGGGAACAGAATAAGACAGAAACAAAACTAAGGGATGGGGGAGAAAGAAAGGTTATTCATCCTTTTCAGAGGCTTCCTGCTATTCGTTTTCTTATCTTCCAAATTTTCCAAACATGAGACAGTCAGTCTGTCTCACTTCATTTTTCTTCTGATCACATGAAGCTCATTCCCAAGAAAGGCACTCTTGAAATGCATGGGGGCGGGGGGGGGGGGGAAACAATCCCCTTCTGTCTGCAGTGAGACAGATTTTGCAAACTGTCCACATGGGCCCATGATCACATTTTATCCAGCCTGCGGTATATTTATTTTTAAATGAATTAGTTGCCAACTATCCAGGAACAACACTTCTCAACTGGTTGGTATTGCTCCCCAGGGGACATCTGGCAAGGTCTGGAGACATTTTTTGCTGTCACAACTTGGGGGATGCTGCTGGCCTCTAATGGATAGAGGTCAAGGATTTGGTAAACATCCTATAATGCACAAACCTAGCATGACAAGAGGTCCTGGCCTAAAATGTCCCCAGGGTCAAGGCTGAGAGACACTGCACTAGAGAAATCGGTGACTGTAACTTGTGCTGTCTTTATTCCCTGAGAGCAACGTTTCTCAGAAGGGTAAACTTTCTGACTCAAAGTTCTTCAATGACTCCAACATATCCCAGCAAGAAGTCTGAAAAACAGGCAAATATTTACTTATTACCTGCATTAAAAAAAATAAACCACTCACTGAACACACATGCGTGTGAATGTTAGCAGAATTCACATTTTAAATCTGTCTAACATTGGCAAGTGTTCTTATACCTTACCTTGGACCTTACATACAGAAACCCTACCACAGTCCCACACAGAAGTGTCATGCCCACTATGGAGAAAAGGAAGCTGAGCACGAAGGAAGTAAAGCTATTTGTCTGGATTCTCCCAGGGCATGCGCAGGAGAGCACGGTTCAATCTCCTCTCTAACCGTGGTGTCCTTCCTCCTATTACAATGATGCTCTCTTCCAGGATAGCTTTATAAATACCAAACTGAGCTGCTAAGACTGTAACCATCAATGCCGAACATTCACAGATGTTACTTAACCTGTGCAAGCCTCAGTTTCCTTACCTGAAAAATGGGGATATGCTGAGAGGAGTAAATGAAATAAGGCTCCTTAGGTACATACTTAGCACCAGAAGAGCTTTCAAGGATAAGCAGCTGCTATGGTCATTCTTGTTAGTGAGACCCCAGGCCAATGTGTGTAATAATAGCAGAATCACAATTGAGCAAGCAATCAAAACATTGAGAGAGCTCAGCCAACACAAGAAATATTTTTTTAAGTTTTTATTTATTTATTTGAGAGAGAACTAGCAGGGGAGGGGCAGAGGGAGAGGGAGAGAGAGAATCTCAAGCAGACTCCCTGCTAAGCTCGGAGCCCAACTCGGGGCTTGATCTCATGACCCTGAGATCATGACCTGAGCTGAAACCAAGAGTCAGACGCTTAATCAATTGAGCCACCCAGGTGCTTCCTAAACTTAAGAAATATTTATAGCAAAATACTATCCAAGCAAGCAGGAGGACACAGGAAGTGGGAAAGAGGCTGCTTCCAGGTGGTAGCGAGCACCGGGTCAAACAGAAGTCTTTGGCATTCATCGGTATTTCCTTTTCTGCCATTAAAGACACAACGTCTTGGGGCAAAGTTATGGCTGGTGTATGTGTGGAGATCTCTGTTTCAGAAAAACTGAGTCCAAATCTCCCTATTTCAAGGGAGAGTGAGTAGGTGAAATAGGCTCAAAATGGAGCTTATTTTTATGTGAGCGACATGGCACTGAAATAAAAACTCAGGCCCTAGAAACAGAGAGCCTGGATTCGAATCTTGCCTCTTCCACTTACTAGCTCTGACCAGCAGAACATTACACAACACTGCTAACCTTCCACTTCCTTGGCAAAATGGGAGATTACAAGAGTACCTCCTTTCATAGCACTGTTTTGAAATTCAAGTGATAAGAACGCATGTCAAACTCTTCGCAGAGGGTCCGGCATACTGAACACATAGAAGAATGCTCATCAACACTACTATTGTTGCTGTTGTTATCAACATAGGCAGCAGCATCCATAATGCCCAGCTCTAGACCTCGCTCACAGAAGGCTCACAATAAATGTCTCATTAATAATTGCTAACAGTTAATAACTGTTTACTGTCTCCCAGACAATGTTCTGTGAGGTAGTTACTATCATTAACCCCTTTAAAGAAGGAAAGAATTGGACACCAGAGAGGTTAACAGACTTGCCCAAGGTCACACAGCAAGCAACTAGCAGAGCTGTGATCTGAGCCAGGACGTGAGTCTCAGAGCTTTACGTCCTTGGCTACCACACGACATGGCTTTCTAACAGTGGAAAAGTAAAAGAGAGTGAGGTTGAGAAATGTCTTGCAATCAGGGATCCCAGTCACTGAAAAAGACATATTTAAGGATGAAAGGATAGAGCGTTTCCACATGATAGATGTAGCAAAATGAGAGACTGAAAACCCTCAACTCATCTGGACTCTTATCAGGCACGTCCAATTTCCAGAGTGTCCCTGAGATGCATAAAGGGAAAAGATGGCATGTTTGGGGGGAAAAGAGCTTTCAGACATCATAACTTCACAGCCGTACAACTTCACCACCGTCTGATCACAAACTAAATTCGGAGAAATAATGATTAGGTGCAAAATTGTAACCGGAGACTCACATATGGCCAGAGAAGGCAAATGGAGTCAAATAAAGAACACTGTTCGACATTTTTATGAAGACTAAATCCTATTTCCAATAGACCTAGGAGGAGTCTGGTCGTAAGGACCCTACAGAACTACAGCAACATATCCAATCCCAACCTTGTTAAGCCATTTCCTTTAGTAATTACATGAGGTTTCATTTCTAACCACTCAAAACACTTTTATGTTTGTCTCTTTTCTAGTGGCAAAGGCAGAGGGGTTAAGAGGAGAGAGCCATTTTGTTTCAGACAAGCCACAACGCGAATACACAATGCCACAAAAGAAGTCTTTATTCTGTCAGCCAGCCTGCTCCTCATTAACCAGCTGAGAATGAGCCCGGAATGCACAATTTCATGGTAATCACGGAAAACAGATGCCCATGATGGCTGCAGGTAAAACTGATTGTTTTTGCCTCTCCGTACCACTTGGTAGGAATGTGTGATCTGTTTCTATACCACTCATTCCTTCAAGGGTTGCTGGTCTTCCAAGTGTTGGTGAAAATAAGTCAGGTGTGGGGGGACAAGGGCTACGAGAAATGAAAAATGGTCTTGACATGATAGAGAGCTGCATTTTCCATCTTGTTCCTAAGTGGGCCCAGACAGACAAAATGAAGACTGGTTAACCCTTCAGGGTCCACACCTCAATAGAGCACACTGGGATATGAGCCCAAAAGGTTGCAGGAGGTCACCAGGGCAGTGGTGGGAAATGTCCCCTTTTTCTTTACAGAAATGATCCTTTATCTGGTGCTCATAACACCCTCAGAATGTTTGCATTTCACAAGGTAAAAACCATTTCAAATACCCAGGTCCTTTCAGGCAGGCAGTCCATGAACAATCACAGCTCAAATGGTTCTGCTTTTTTCCTCTCCAACAAGAGCCACAGCTGTGTCCTGGGAGGGGGTTTCCACTGGCAGCTCCTTGACCTTCCATTTCTCTCTTCTCCAAATCAGAAATTCTGTACAGTGGTTGCAGACCTCTGATGGTAGAAAAGAGACACATGCAGCAGAGCTGACTCTGGGGCACCTATTCATTCTCCAAAAACTAGCCTCTCTGAGGAATCTCATTATAGCACAGCAGATGGACAAGCGACGTACAGAGAGAGAGGGAGGGGGGAGAAAACACAGGAAGCAAAAATGCACAGCTTTCAGAAGGACGCCATTATTTTACTTTATGATAACCCCAAGAAAAGAGTGTAGCAGCCATTGCTCATTTATTCCTTCACTGGAGAATCAGGAGCAGGGCTCTGAGGAAGCAAGAGTGTTATCAGTCACTCTTTCCTACATTCAGAAAAAGAGAGGGAGCAGCATTCTCTGTATGGTATTAATGTATGTATCACTCTACCACCTCCATAACGTGGTCTAAATGCAGGTATAGATGTACATACAAAGAGATTCACTGCAGCCCAATTTGCAAGCAGAAAATGGAAACAACATCTATTCACCAAAGCAGGTGTGGTTCTATCAATGATGCAAGAGCCATACAATGGAAGATATGCAACCTTATGAAGGAAAATGCAGAGCTAAGCCAGGTGATGATGACAATCTTTGTACAGTACTCACTACTCATCAGGCACTTGTCATGTATTAGCTCATTTGATCCTCACAACAACCCCAGAAAATTAAGGCACAGAGAAACGAAGTTACTTGCTCAATCACACCGCTACTAAGTACAAGAGCTGGGATTCCAATCAAGGCCTGCCTGGCTTCCAAGTCTATGCTCGTAATCATTACTCTTTACTAATGGTAACAAAACAGCACAATCTCCTTGTTGGGAATGTATGCATATTCCACATTATATTTTAAAATAGATATTTTTTAAGGAAAAAAAAAAACCCTCCTGATGGTTAACAATGGTTATAATTGGGTATTAAGAAGGTCTTTCTCTTCCTTTTTATAATGAGCATAAAATACTTACATACACTTAGCCGAATTTCTAGCTCCCTTCCCCTAAAAAAGGATATAGATGTCCAAATGGTATTGAATTTTCAAGAGAATCTCAGGTAAACATTTAATGCAAGCCATAGAACACTACTTATTGTTGTGATTCATTAGCTCTCTGCTTCTTCCCCTCCCTCCTGCTCCTTCCCCCTCACTAATCAGAAAGGAAAGGAAAATCTGAATGTCTAGCTTTGACACTGCAATGGTTGCTGAGGATCTATTTTACTACATTTGCTCTATTTCCAAAACAACAAGCATTTTAAAAGAAGAAAGGAAATGTCAGTTTTATTTAATTTGGTTCTTCACTTTTTACTCTAAATCAAAGTTCAATTTGCCCTAAAGTTTTGAAGAAGGCCTGACAACCAAGGCCTTTTGGAAAGATCGCCTTACTCCACAGAGTGCTTAGAGGAAAAATTCATCAAAAGCCCTACACTTTGCAGACAGCAGACATCTACCGTAAATCAGCTTCCTTTAAAAAAAAAGAAAAAGGGGAGGGAAAAAAAAGCATCCTCTTTAGGTTATGGTGAGAAAAAACAGTGTCATTGAACATGACTTTTGAAAAGAAAAGAATTTTTGAAATTAATCTGTTTCAGGGATAAGCATACATGTGCACACATAGATTTGGTATATAGCTGGGCCTGATTTCTTCCTGATAGTTAAAAACAGCACCTCTTGCTTTGTCCATTTTCATGTCATTTTTTATTTGGCTCACAAAGTGACATGACAACGGGCTCTGTACCATTTCCTTAGAGTTTCGGCACTGAGCCAAGAATATGGCAGAAAAACGGACATTTATTCTTCAAAGGCATTATAGGAACAAAATTAAATCAACCAAACAGTGCGGATGGATTTCATAAAAGGGCTGTGACCCTAGGTACGCAATGCATATGTTCTGTCGTGCAGGTCAACAGATAGCCCTCGACGTGGTGTCCTTAGTCCTACATATTTAGCAACTAACAACTGACTTATCTGTTCCCTTTTATAAGTATAATATATGAGATAAATTCCTGTAGAACGAAAATCTTTGGCAAATACACTGAATCCCATTTAGGGGATGGACTGATACCAAGTGGAAAGGCTACCCAACTCCTAACAGGACTGTAAATTAGGGGGCTTGATTTTTATTTGAGATAGTGCCAAGTATTTGGCTCTGTCTCAACAATGGGTGGTGGTGGTGGTCGTGGTGAAACTATAAACGTAGCAATACTTGAGTGCTTATTAAGCACAAAAGTCTCATTAGTGCTCTTCACCTTAGAAAGTATATATTACTAACTCTATTTTACATAATAAAGAAAACTGAATTTTAAAATATTTGGGTAATCTACCCAAAGTCATTCTGCTGGTAAGTTGGAAGAGTCAGGATTCAAGGCCAAGACAGCCTAACACCAAATCCATTAAGCTATCGTGCTTTTCCTCTATCTTGGAGTTGCCCTGAAAAGTTGTCTGGAAAAGTTTTGAGATGGTCTTTAGAAATACTCAACTAGAGGCTATATAGTCTTTTGGTATTAATTGTGTAGAGAATTTAATCACTGGCTGGGGAATGCCAGTGATTCCTTCCCTATGAAATCAATTCATGTTTTCCATATGCAAGTCAATGGGCAACCCTGAACATGGGTTTAGATATTCAGATTTTCTGTCCTTCTCTACTGCACTTCTAAGCAAGGCAATGATTCTTCCTATACAACATTCACATTTCTGCAAAACCTGCCTAAATGGTTAATATGTACATGACCCTGATCATGTAACCAAAATATTTGCTGCCCTTAAGTAAACAATTTAATTTGACCATCTCAACCCTCAGTCCCATCTGTGGCTTTATTCTTGCTACTTTATTAAATTGAGATGAATAGGCAGGGCTGAACTATGCCTAACATTTTCCTGCTTGTTTAATTAACAGCTATGGATATTTGCATTTGCCTTCCTAACATATTTAGTACTAATTAAACCTCACAGATTCAGCACAGCTTTTTCTACAAGGCATAGCACAAGTTAACAAATTAATCCTTGGAATACTTCCTTTGGGTAATGGGGGATACCTGCTCCAACTCAGAAGTAGAGATTTTAATAAACTTTGGTTGCATTCAATATAATATATTCTCTAGAAGAAGGGAGGAGGAGTCCTGCTCTGTTGGGCAATACACCCAAATGACTGCAATCCACTTTGGGTGCCCCATTTTAGGAGGAACACAAAGTGAACTGTGTCCAAAGGAGATGCGGATGAAAGAGATTTGAAACCAAATTGAAAGGGAGTCTATGGTTGCCTCAAGCAGTGCGCGGGCACACACACACACACACACACACACAGTCTAAAACAATGTTTCTTAAATTAACTCAAAATATGAGTTTAATGGGATACACCAAAAGAAAAAGGCATGGGGGGAGGGAGTCTCATAGTCAAATAGCTGGAAATGATATGTTATGCTTATCTTCCTCTGGAGTTTAAAAAAATACTCATGTTCTAATGAATATGTTTAGGTAATAGATGCTAAGGCTTTTTCACATGGCCTAGACATCTATGATCTAATCCCAGTTACACCGTGGTTGGCAGCTACCAATCACTGGCAAGAACTTCAAGACAGAAGAAAATAACAAACTGGAGATCTCTTGGTAAAATGGAAAGTATGGGGAATGTGGCCTGCTGATGTTAAAAAAAAAAAAAGAAAAGAAAAGAAAAATCTTTATCACAGCCATTACACCGATGGAGTGACAGAAAACACACTAGACTGGGGGTAAAGATGCCCAGGTTCTAGTCCTGACCTGGTTGGTAACAGACCACCATCTTGGGTAAGTCATATTCTCCTCTTTGAGTTTCAGTTCCTCTCTTTTCTCCTCTAAGAGTGTTTGGTCTAGATTATTTAGCCAGGATGGCAGAATCGTGGTGTGCAAAATCACCAGCATATACATTCTGTTTGGTCAGCATGAACTCCAGATCCCCACAGCTCCCCACTTCTCCATCTTACTAAATAATCACCTATTCACACACTTAACATTCCTGCCTGACCCCTGTGTGATCCCTAAATCATAGATTATTTCTTCCAGATCCAAAAATAATCATGCTTTCTCTTTCTGAGTCACCTACAGTTTTTGGGTTGTTTTTTAATACTTCCCTCAAACCATTTTCAAAATTCTGGTTATCCTAAATTGGAGAATATTTTTATAGCATTAGAAAGCACAAAGCCATCCATTTCCTCCACCAAGGAAAGTACCCCCCAGAATGAAGCTCTGACAACAGAGTTATAAGCAAGCATCCTCTTCCTACTGGAAATCCTTTAAACAAACTGCAGAAAAAATTACTTAAGGATACTGGTTCCATGGTACCAAATTCAAGAACTGGTAAAACAAAGGTCACTTGCCTCAGTCAAGTTTTTTAATCTTTTTTTGCTTTACTAAAACATGCGCGCACACACGTGCACACAAACACACACACACACACACAGATACTTAAAAAAAAAAAAAAACCTATTGAAATCAAACAGCATAAAGTTAGAATACTTCCTGAAAAACTAATCACTCCTGCAGGGTTCACATAATAAAGCCAGGTGTGGGGTAGAATGACTTTACTCATACCTATTAAATAGATGACAAAGACGAAATGCAGCAAAAAAATGGGGCCCATTTTTTTCCGGTTAAGGTAGAGCACACAGGAGGGTGGGTTTGAACCTTCCTAGAGTTTAATTTTTAACATCTCTGCTTTAGACAACTCTACAGTGCATTACTTTAAAGAAATCATTATCTTTTGGAAAATGTGAGAAACATGTTTTAAAAAGATAAAAACTGTGCCACACAGAGAATAATACTTTCCGCTTTCAACTCCAGGGACAAGGCGAATTTTCCAGCGCCATCTTACTGTAGCCTACTGGGATTGTGAAAAAGCAGATCTATCCAAAATCAGTGCTAAAAACTCCTTGATACTTAAAGCCAGCACATAACCTCTTGGTGACTTAAATCAATGTATTTCCGTTTTAAAGCCAACGACTCCTTAACAAGAAGCAGTGCCTTGAAAATAAATTTGCAAAATGTGAACTCAATATTTGCTTTATCATTGAAGAAAAGAAAGAGAAAAACACTCTTTAAAAGTTGTCAATCTGGGGCGCCTGGCTGGCTTAACCAGTAGAACATGCCATCTTGATCTCGGCATTGTGAGTTCGAGCCCCATGCTGGGTGTAGAGTTCACTTAAAAATACAATCTTTAAAAACACAAAGTTGCCCATCGTTTTTTTCTGATGACAAAAGGTCAAATAATTACTTATGTGTACCTAATCCAAAATATGTGTGTATATAAGATGACTTTGTTTCCTTTTGTTCTTTTTACAAAAATGGGTTCACACTGGAGATGCCCTTGGTTTAGCTGCTCAAAACGCATCAGCATCACAGGGAGCTTCTTAAAGAGCTCAGGCCCTACCCCAGGAATGAGCTTCATTTTAAGGATATTCGCGGGGGAGGAGGCGGGCGGAGCTTGTAAGCAAATGAAGGTCGAAAGCCCGAGGCTGTACAATGGTTATAAAGCACTATTCTCTATTCTCTATTCTTTGGTCAGAAGATCCAGATCCAGAAGTGGGTAACAACACATCTCTGGACACCAAAAAAATATGTAGGTGCCTTGTTTTAAATGTGTTGTTAAAGTCTCTATCCAACAATATCTTAAAAAATAGCGTGCTCTACTTTTTTGAGAGAACATTCACAGATGATAACATGTCTTATTTACCTGTGAACTGCCATGAAAACAGAAGCACGATAAAAACAACAACAACAACAAAAAAAACCGAGTGCCAAACCACAGTAAGTGATGATTTAATTTTGCTATCCATCTCATTTAATCTTAGTGCAGTAAATTTCATACCCCTGTTTGACCTGTGGGGAAACAGAAGCACGGTGAGGTTGAAAGCGCTCCCCTCAGTGAGGGGCAGGATGGTGAGGAACAGCTTTGCCATGTTGCATTACTTCTCCAATAAAGTAGCTTGAACGTCTCCAATAGGATGGCCTCTCCTGTCACAAACTCTAATCAAAGTCACAGTATCCAAGAGGGACCTTGGGCAAAGATGTTCACGGCCAAAATTCACCATCAAGTCTCAACTTGCAGATTTGTATGCCATCTGGGAGACCGCTACCCTGGGCCCTTGACACTATTATAGCTTTCATGCACCCTATTACTGAGGATGCGGGAAGGTGAGGGAAGCCGAAGAAAATACATCACTGGGCAAACTGCTCCCTCTCCCTTCCACAGGTCTGTTCTAATCTCCTGCCTGCAGAAATGCAACCCCCAGGACAAGATCTCTGAACCCATTCACCATTTTCCGGAGACTGTATACCGGAGGCCAGGTCCCAAGAAGAGTGCCTTGGAGAAAACTAGAACTGGGATCCCCAATCCTTATAAGGAATGTGCTCAAGCAGGGAAAATGCTAACAAGGATTCGTCTCCGCCCCTTCATTACCCTGGGACACTTACCTGGTTAATTTAGTCTCCAGTCCATCTTGCCAGGTGTAAAAAAGAAACAGAGCTGAGAGAAAGCCTGCTGGTCAGCCCCTGTTCTGATCATGTCCAGTAGCCCTGGACAGGAGCAAGTAAGCCTATGCGCCTCTTACGGAAAACACATTGAGCCTCAACTGTTTCTCACAGTATGGGGCACTTCCACACAGAGGGTTGCGTGAAGGCGTATGAGAGATGCTTTTGATAGGTAATGAGCATCAGAAGAACACTGGTGGTTTGTATATAGGTTTGTTTTCTTTTTCTAATAAACTGTTTACTTTTTAAGGAAGTCAATTTAAAGAATTTTTTTTTAAGATTTTATTTATTTATTTGACAGAGAGATAGACAGAAGAGCACAAGCAGAGGGAGTGGCAGAGGGAGAGGGAGAAGCAGGCTCTGCACTGAGCAGGGAACCCGATGTGGGACTCGATCCCAGGACCCTGAGATCATGACCTGAGCTGAAGGCAGACGCTTAACCATCTGAGCCACCCAGGCGCCCTAATTTAAAGAATATTATTAAGCAAATATCAGCTCATGATATGTGAACAGGGGAAAATAAATCCTAAAAGTGGTTCTCAAACATTGAGGTGGCAGAGCACCTGGAGATGAGCATTTATTCAAACAATGTGGAGAAATACTGAGATATTCTGTTGCATCATAAACATGAAGAAAAAAATTTTAACTACTTAATATAAAATCAGAACTATCAGATTCCATATCTGCAATTAGAAAAAAATACTTGCTACCAAAAGAAGGTAGAAGCAGCCTTCTTCAAATGTGGTAATAAGAGTTATTTGTTATTAGCTCCTAATGTTTCATTTTCTGTTAGCATTCAAAAGTAAATAAAAATGTTAAGGCACATTGATAAAAGGGAAAGCTTAATGGATGGATTTTTTACTCAGTAAGACTGTCATTGTTTTACTCTATTTCAGCCCAAGTCATGAATCCCCAGGGCTGCCTGGAGCGCACCATGAGAACCAGGAACCAGATGGTGTCTGAAGTCCATTTTATGATTCCACATCATGTAAGATCTTAATTTACAGTTGTGAATATTTTGAAAGAATCTAACTCACTAGGCCTGACTCTTTCCCTGCAGGGGTCAACTTCCTCTTTCCTTATCAAAATAGGCTTTATGATTCTAGACTCAAAGGTCTACCCATTAGTATTGACAGACTATGGGGGAAGCTCATTCCCTCTTCGTCTCTTCTGCCCAGACTCCATGAGACCCCGGTAGAGCTGTCCACCTCGGGATCCTGCCATAGAGGTGGGCATGGAACTCAGGGTGGCTAATCAATCATGACATAAAACATCGTACCCAAGTAAGCCAACTGAGGTTTATTCAGAGAACAATAAAGATGCTGGTGGGGAGGGATACCTTCTTCCTTGTGATCATCAGGGGTGAGAATTAAGACAGGAGCTGTCACATGGAGAACAATTTTCTGGGATTGAAACAAACAGGTAACTACACAGAAGCAGGGAAAAGATTACTGATGAGTCCCGAGTAAAATGTTACAAACCAGGAAGCTAGCAAACAAAGAAACTAGGGGTGGCATTTGGAAATCAGTCTGTTTGGGATGAGACATGTTTTCTGAGACCTGATTTTTTTGACCCACTTCCTGATTCATGAACAGGATGGTGAGGACTCCTTACCTTCCAGGATGACAGAAGAGATGCAAAGAAAGCAGTAAACATCATGAGAATTTAGGAAGGGGAAACAATGTGGGACGGCAGGAACTGGAAGGTCATGAGATCTGCAGAACCAGGTTAAGATCCAAACTGCCTCATACCAGCCACTGCCTCCTCACTTTAAAAAAAAAAAAAGTTATTGGATCTTTTAAGACCTAGTTTCCTCTTATGTTAAAAAGGGAAAGTCTACCTGCCTGGCAGGGCTGCTGTAAGAAATAAATGAAATCATGTGTATGAAGTTTTCAGAAAAGTATCTGGCACGGAGTAGTTCTCCATAAATGTTAGCTATTACTACTTGACCCCCATAAAATGTAAAGTTGAAGAAAAAATACGAACTCCCAAGTTCTCGCCGACCCTGAATCACTAGGACCAAGGAACAATATATTAAAACATCCACCAACACCTCCAAGAGATTAATCTCCTAAAGGGGTGGAGTGTGGATCACTGGCAGACAAACTCAGAATATTCTGGCATCAGATCCGGCAACATCATTCTGATTGTTTCAAAGTCAGCCACCCGCTTGGAAAGTTCCATAAGCTGTGCTGCTGGTAGACCAGCCTTGGAATTCTGAGTGGCGATCACCTCCAAATGTGCTCTATGATCTAGAAGTTCACAAGACTGCCTTCTGGAGAATATGGAGAATCTGGAAGGAAAATATAACTCTATTCTACTTTGCCATTCTCAGGTCTCAGATTGCCTTGACTAGGCTGCTTATGCCTTAATTACACTTAAGTCATTAATTTTAATGACATTTTTATAATTAGATACAAAGATTAGAATTTTTATATTCCTTTGTACTTTCCTTTTAATATGAATTACTTGTAGTTGCTGAATGTGTTACAAATTAGAATAATTTCTTCCAAAGAACAAAGAGGAGGAAGAATTCACAGGAAGAGAGAAAATTCCAAAGGACAAATAGCTCGGTTGCAGAAATTACACACTACAGAATCCGCTAATGTAACCAACCCAATAATTAAGTGGCACATGGACATTTGTTTGCATAGCCCCAGATTTTCTAGCTAATAAACAAAAGTAAAAAATCAGTATATAACAACATTTTTTTCTAATGTTGGATGAAACTCGTCATTGCTACGAATTTCTATTTACTCTGGCTGAACCAAAATTCTGTTTTTGACAAAACAGGAGTTCTAAGCAGGGTGAAATGGTGGTAATCATCTTTGATGTGGCTTTCAAAGGCACAGAAGGGATTTATTACAATAGCAATGTTGCCCCTCTCACCTCCCTCTGACTTTTTTCACCCATGAATTTATTGAAAATGTGTTTAAAACGAGCACAATCGTTGTGCTGCGATGCTTCTGGGATAATTAGTTTCTGAAGTCCAAATTTGTCTTACATTTAAAATCTTCTTGGGGCAAAGGGTTCCTTCTTATTTGGAACACCCAGGTTTTGATGGAACAGGATTCATCATCAGTACTCACATACTTTCCTCAGACCACCACTGGTATGCGTTCCCTACAAACTCAGAGTCCGTTGAGCTATTCTTTACCTTGACATTCATCTGCTCCACACTAAGGGAAAGAGCACGCTCAAAATATTTTCCCCATTCGGTAATGAACAACTACATGGAATTTAAAGATCACCAGTGACGTTATGTAAGAGACAGTTGAGAAATTCAACCAAAGGGCCAACTGGTACCAAGCATATGTCTCCATCTAACAAGGGTCCCAAGACACTCCAGTCAACTTGGGCAAGCGGGGAGACAGTATGAAGTCAGCCTTTGGAACCAGAGAGGCCAGGGATTGATTTCTGCCTCTGATATTGATTAGCTACAGCAATCAATTACTTAGCCGTTCCAAGTTTTGGGTTCCTTGTCTATAAAGTTGGGAAAATAACATCACCATGATCACAAGTGAAAATATAAGGAAACAATTCTATGAAGTTCATGGTGCCTGGCTTATAGGAAGAGCTCAACAAAAGTAACTATAATTTCATTACCATTATCATTCTTACTATCCAAAAGACCCACATTAATGTAACATACAGATTTATCTCTTTTCTTTAAAGATTTTATTTATTTATTTATTTATTTATTTATTTATTTATTTATTTGAGAGAGAGAGAGAGCGAGCGTGTGCAGAGGGTGAGGGACAAGCAGATACCACACTGGGTGCAGAGCCCAACATGGGGCTCGATCTCACGACCCTGAGATCATGACCTGAGCCAATATCAATAGTCAGATGCTTAACTGACTGAGACACCTAGGAACCCCAGATTGATTCATCTTAAATGCATTTTTTTTTATTTTCTGGAATCTTGTGATATAATACAATTTTTCCTTTTCCCCATACCTGCAAAAATACTGTTGCTTACTTTGGTGAAGAGTGATAAACATTACAATAGATAGCATCTTATAATAGAGAAAACACATCTGTATGGGAGTGGATATATGCAGAAAATCTCTGCAATAATCTACAAAAAATGTTCACTGTGGTTATAACGAGTGGTAAGACTACAGATCTTTTTAACTGCATGTTCTAATTGTTGTTTGATGAACTTTTATTACCACTGAAATAAATTAAACTTTGTTTCCATAAAAGAAAGAAAACAAACCACCAACTTAACGGCATGTCCAAAATATAGTGAACTATCATACGTGAATGCGTTTTGGTTTAGTCACCCTTACCATCCATCCACAGTTTCAATTTTTACCAGTTCCTTTAAGTATAAATACTCATTTGCCTGTCTTCTCCACAGGTGGTACAGAAGGAATAAAAGAAATCAGTGCAGCATTCTTCACTACGTGCTGCATAAAACAAGACTAGCAGTAGACAGCTGCGTTTTTCATGGCTTCTGAATGTCTTACCTTCCATTAATTAAATCCTACTCTCAACATTTTTTTGAAAATCCACACAAACATGAATGTCAACAAAAGTGATGAAGCGAAAGAAGGGAAGATAGATTTCCAAAATCTTTTTCAAGGGCCCTGAGTCCCAGAAAACACAATTTTTTAAGTGGGAATGCTTATTTAAACACACACACACACACACACACACACACACAATCTCCTTGCCAAACATATTAAATTATAAATTGAACATCAGTTTTGTAAAGACTGACTTCTAAATTATAATAGAACACATCTGGGGTGATTTCTGACTCTCCTCGAATATTTGGTCTTCTTGGCAGCTGCAGGAAATCTCTGGGCAGACACACACTACAATAATCAATGCCAGCTTTCAGGCATCATAATGAAAAAAAAATTCATGACAGCAACAAAAAATGGCACCCCTCCCCCAAAAAATAACCACGGATTTAATGTAAAACATGAATCCATGGGGCCTCTAGTCTAGAGCAGCTGAAAGACATTTGTGTGATTCATGAACAAAGAATCATTCATACTCTTCCATTAGACCTCTTCTGCATTTCAGCTACATTTATGCCCATTGTTGGCTGTTTCATTCATACCCTGGTTATATCTGCACCCAACAGTGCTCCTGACTTCTACCACTGGTTCCAACAAGACCTTTACCTTCTCCTTGCTTTTAATTTTCCTACAGTCCCTGAAGGACATCCTGAGCCCAGCACAGTGCCTGGGATACAGCAGATGTTCAACAAAAGGCTTTGGGTAGACAGAGTGGGCGATGAATGAGTGTGAATGGACCAAGAATGTAGAAACAAAAAGCAAACGTCAAAAACTAAAAGACTTCTCTGATTCTAACATTACTTCATATATTAAAGCGAATATTCTACTTTTTTATTCCATTTTTTCCCAGTTTTATTGAAATATAATTGCCACACACTGCTGTGTAAGTTTAAGGTGGTTAGCATAACAGTCTACCTTACGCATATTGTAAAGTGATGACTGCAATAAGCTTAGTTAGCATCCATCATCTCATATAAATATAACAAAAAGAAAATGAAAAAAATCTTTTTTTCCTTGTGATGAGAACTCTTAGGATTCACTCTCTTAACTTTTATAAATACCATACAGCAGTGTTAACTATAATCATCATGTTGTACATTCCATCCCTAGTAGTTATTTATCTTATAACTGGAAGTTTCTACCTTTTGACCACCTTCATCTAATCTGCCCTCCCCCCATCCTCCAACTCTAGTAACCACAAATCTAACCCTTTTTCTACAAGTTGTTTTTTATTTTTAAAATTCCACTTATAAGTAAGATCATATAGTATTTCTTTTTCTCTGACTTATTTCATTTAGCATAATACACTCTAGGTCCATCCATGTTGTTGTAGATGGCAAGATTTCATCATTTTTATGGCTGAGTAATATTCCATTCATTTGCTGATGGACACTTGAGTTGTTTCCATTATTATAAACAATGCTGAAATGAACATGGGGGTGTGGCTCTCTTTCTAAGTTAGTGTTTTCATTTCCTTTGAATATATGCCCAGAAGTGGAATTACTAGATCAAATGGTAGTTCTATTTTCAAGTTTTTGAGGATCCCTGTATTTGATCGTTTAGAAGCAACCAAATAGATAATATGCCCCATAGTTGTATGACCTTAGGGAAATTCCTTAGCCTCCCGGCTTCATTTCCTCATCTGTAAACTAGAGAGAGTTACAGTACCTGCCTCAGGGAGGTGTTGTGAGGGTTAACCTGTTACTGCTTATAACATACTTAGCAGAGTAAATGAAACAGAATAAATGCTCCAAGTCCAGGAAAGGAAATAAGCAAAAGCAAATAAGCATTATCACTATTTTATTAAAACAAAGGGGTCACGCTTAGCATAAATACCAAGTGGACTTAAAAAATGTGTTCAATCTTGGGGCCTTGGTGCTACATTCAGTTGGGCAGCCAACTCTTGGTTTCCACTCAGGTCATGATCTCAGGGTTGTGGGATGGAGCCCCTTCTGCACTCTGCGGGGAGTCTGCTTGACCCTCTCCCTCCCCTTGTGCCCCTCCCCCCACCCTCTGGCACCTGCATACACACACACTCTCTCTCTCTCAAATAAATGAATCAGCTGAAACCAATAGTCCGATGTTCAACTGACTGTGCCACCCAGACACCCCTTTAAATTAATTTTTTAGATGAAGTTCCATAGACTGTGTTTCACATGGATGTTGTGGGGCTTTGCAGAATATGCCATCTAAAAGTCCCTCTTATGATGTAAGCACTCAATAAGTATTAGATGCATGAATAAATGATATGCAACATATAAATTATTATACAGTACCTATTTGTCATGATGTTACCAGACCCTCAAATAGCACGATGGTAGTGTTAGCTAAAATGTATGGAGAATTAACTAAGTGCCAGGCATCTTGCTAAGTTCTTTATCCATGTTACCAATCTTTACAAAAACTTTGTAAGCTGGGAATTATTATTATCATCTGCATTGAAAAACTGTTTACACAGAGGCCCAGAGATTATATAACACACCAATCAAACAGGCAGGATTTGAAGCCAGGTTTGTACATTTATTCCTCATCTGTTATGAGACTGAACATACCTCTTTTTTTTTTAATAGATTTTATTTTAAAAAAATTAATTAAGAAGAAAAGGCTCTTGAGAAGTGTAGGAGGGAATAAAAGAAAGGTAACATTTGTTGACTATCCAGCATATTTCATGTCTCATACACAGCCCTTTACATATATGTTCTAATTCGATCCTCCCTATACACCAAGAAGATTAATACCATCACTTTACCTGCACACGTGAGGAAACACAGTGGTTAAACCGCTTGCCAAATTTGACCACACAAGTACAGAGCCATAATTCAAAATCTGATCTACCTGACCTTATGCCTATTTCTCTAAAATTTGCTGAACAGGAAAAGACAAAAATGAATAAAGCCAGTCGAAACTTATCTTTATTTTTAGCAATTTTTAAAAAGACAACTCTCAGCTCAGCTCAGGCAGCTATTAACAAATACACCAAGATTCCAGTGTATTCCAAAGGTTCTCTATTTGTGGTATTTATGCCCCCACAGGACACTGTCAATGTCCAGAGACATTAATGGTTGTCACAACTAGGAAGCTGCTCCTGGTGTCTAAGGCAGAGGTCAGGAATGCAGCTGCATATCCTACAGAGCAAAGAACAGCCCTCCACAACAATGGATTATCTAGTCCAAAACATCAACAGTACCGAGGTTAAAAAAAATCCTGTATTAACTTCTGAGTTTCCAAAACATTGTACTGTGCTTGGTCATGGTCTAGAATTCCACAGGAATAGCCACTGAGCATGCTCATTTTTTTCTCCAGTGTGAAGGTCATGCTTCAGCACACATCACTGCCTATATGACCCCTCCATCATACCCTGGACTCAGCCAACATTCATGTCCATGGTCCTCTTCTCCATGAGAAGTGAACAAATGGACCGATGCTGGTCCCCAGTTGCCACAGAAGGTCCCTATTAGCTTCTGGAAGGGCTCAGCCCAAGGTAAGGGAGGCCAAGAGTGGCTCTTACAGATGTCATAAAGCATCACTCGACATTCTTCCTGATGTAATACATCTTCAACCCAGCAATGTGCTCTCCTTTGCCTGTGTTTTCTGACATAAGGAACTGTGAAGCCATTTAAAATTAAACCTCGGAAAGGTAAAGCTGAATCCGCTTTCTAAGCTCAGAAACTGTACAGTCACTTGATAGATTTATTCCCTAATTTGATACCCTCTGTCCCTTCCCAAAAATATGCAATTTAAATTTATGGGTCTACTTGGATGAATGGTTCTCCTGGGGGAACACAAGCCTTTTTTCAAGTCACAGTCCAATGCATTTTACTCACACCATTGAAGAAAAAGGTCTTGATTCCTTAAGATCTCCAAAAAAGATCTATCTTTTGAAATGACAAGTATCTTGTTAAGCCAAGGCAGTAGCAACTCTTGCCTTTTTCTTACTAGCTAGATCTGTTACTGATTACCTGTGAAGGGGTCTTGAATGGTCAAGCAAAACACCGTGGTGAAGGAGGGGGGAAATGACACCCGGGACACATTCGACAAATCTGAAAAGGGGAAGGTGCCATTTGAGACCATGCTGTCATCTTAACGTGTCACAAGAGAAGGCAGGAAGAAGGAAAGGCAGTTTACTCAAACGTATCACCAAATACATAAGCAGGAGGGCAATATTTCCCCTCTAAACATATTGATATATTTAATTTAAATCAGTACTTAATTCTAAAATTACAAACCTATCCTAAAGACATGCAAAAGCAAAGATTTAAGTATATATTTTTAAATTTTGTTTATTTATTTGAGAGAGAGAGAGTACAAGCGGGGGAAGAAGCAGAGGGAGAAGCAGAAGCAAGCTTCCCACTGAGCAGGGACCCCGACACGGAGCTCCATCCCAGGACCCAGGATCATGACCTGAGCCGAAGGCAAACGCTTAACTGACTGAGCTACCCAGGCACCCCGCAAAAGCAAAGATTTAAAGTAAATATTCTAGGGAGCCTGGGTGGCTCAGATGGTTGAGCGTCTGCCTTCGGCTCGGGTCATGGTCCCAGGGTCCCGGGATCGAGTCCCACGTCGGGCTCCCGGCTCGGCCGGGAGCCTGCTTCTCCCTCTGCCCCTCTCCCCTCTCATGCTGTTTCCCTCTCGCTCGCTCTCTAAAAAATAAATAAAATCTTAAAAAAAAAAAAAAAGTAAATATTCTATAACCACAATACTAAGGAGATTGGAAGGGTGAGCAACCAGATCTGAACCTATTGAAAAGAAGAGTCTTGGAAGGCTCATTTGTGCCTTTATTCGCAGAAAGTTTTAATACTCGTACTCAAGAAGACACATGGTCAGAATTAGTTTCCTCTCTGAGGGAAGAATCCAGTTTTTTAAAAAGATTCTAACACTTAAAATAAATCTTCAAGTGGATCAATTGGATGAATATACCCCATGCATATTTTAAAAGCATGTGTGGATTTGTTTATAAGAACTTAGAAAAATTCAGGAAGGAGGGAAACCAACTTATTACCAGTGGTTCACAGAAGGGGGCTGATGAGAGAGGAAAAGAATGTAGCCCACCTAGGGCAGGAGGAGGTATTAGGACTGCCTGTACTTTTTAAGGGTTGTGACTACGACTGATTTTTACGTTTTTACTTTTTTTGAGTATTTTTCAGTTTTTATGTTTCAGTGCTTCCGTATTTTATTTTTCTAAGTTTGGAAGAAAATCAGAACAGTACCTGCTAACAGCATCCTCAAAAACAAATATTGGAACATCATAAGATATTTCATAGCAAGCATTCTACGTGCCAGGTACCAGGCTAAGGCCTTCATTTAACCATCTGGGCATTTGATGGTTTCATCTTCCCAACGGCCTCATCTCCCCTGATCTAGGAATGGACTAGTGTGTGGGTTGTTGTTTTTTGTGGTGGTTGTTTTTTAACTGAATAGTTTGTTTCACAGAAATAGGTTCATTTAAAGAACTGTTATACAAATTATATAGCAACTGCAGCTTTTCAAAGACCAAGGGTATAATGAAATTGACTTGACATTAAACTCACATTAGAGATAATTCAGTGGCGTCTCATGACTGAGAGGCTGTTAGAGAGTCATAACTGCTCTGGGGCTGATATTAGCAATATCTGTAATAACAACAGCAAGCACAAAAAGGACTTGGGAACGGATTCATATCCAACCCCTTGACCCCTCCCTCTGAGGCTACAGGAAGGCAGTTCAGGTGGCTTTCCTGAAGTCCCAAGGCTAGTGGGAGGCAAACCATCCGACTGAAGAGTCCCTCAATGCAAACACAAGACTGTTGTGTAAAAACACATCCATGGTGGAAGAGCATTCTCCTGGGCAGACAGATAGATTTCACTGTCTCATAGAGTTTGGAATGGGATGCATTTCACATCAGCTCATTACATGTCCCAAACCCAGAACTCAAGGCTATCCAAGGGACATAGTCTGTAGTCACAGTTGGCAGAAATTATACTTAGGACACGTGGTAGGAAGAATAATGGCCCCCAAAGATGTCGACATCCTATTCCCCAGAATCCTAGGAATACGTTACATGGCAATGGAGAATTAAGGATGCTATTTACAGGTACATTAAAATAGTGAGATTATCCTAGGTCATCTACCTGGGCCAAATCTGCACCACAAGGGCCCTTAAAAATGGGAGAGAAAGCACATAAGAAGAACCAGAGGGGGATATGACTATGGAAGGAAGGTACACAAAGATGCAATGTTGCTGGCTCTAACCAAAGAAGAAAGGAGCTTCTAGAACTTGGAAATGTCATGGAAGCAAATTTTCCCGAAGAGCCTCCAGCAAAGCAAACAGCACAGCCAACCGCTTGATTTTAGCCCAGTGAGATCCATCAGACTTCTAACCCACAGAACTGTAATAAATAATGCATTTGTATGTTTTAAAACAGTTTGTGATAATTTTTTATAGCAGTAAAAAGAAGACTAATACAGGGAGTAACTACTGAGTTTTTTTCTAAACCGGAAGAATAGAAACTGATTAAAAATAATTACATGGATTTTTTTTTTTTAACTCACAAGTTAGAGATGAAAGGTTCACTTTCACTGATATGTGAAAGAAAAAATGACTACATCAAAATTTAACACTTTTGTGTTATAAAGTATACTATCAAGAAAGGGAAAAGACAGACCATAGAATGGGGGAAATATTTGCAAATCACATATGTGAAAGGGATTTATTATCTGGAACACATATTTTAAAAAGCTCTTACAACTCAACAATAAAAAGACAGCCCAATTACAAACAGGTCAAGAATTTTAATAGATATTTCTTCAAAGATGCTATACAAGAGGCCAATATGCACATAAGATGTTCAACATCATTACCCATTAGGGAACTGTGAATCAAAACCACAATGAGATACCACCTCACACCCACGAGGACAGCTTCAATAAAATAGCACAATAACATGTTTGGATGGGGATGGGGAGAAACTGAAACCTTCATGGATCAGCCATTTTGAAGAACAGTCTGGTAATTCTTCAAAAAGTTAATCAGAAAATTACTGTATGACACAGCAATTCCACTCCTAGATATATACACAAGGGAAATGAAAACATATGTACAAACAGAAACTTATACATAAATGTCCATAGCAGCCTAATTCCTAAGAGTCAAAAAGTGTAAACAACTTAAATGTCCATCGACAGACAGATGGATAAGTAACATGTGTTATATCCATAAAATGAAATATTATTTGGCAAAAGAGAGGAATAAAGTATGGATGATGTTAAAACATGGATGAACCTGAAAACAAGAAAAGTGACAGTAGTCAGTCACAAAAGACCACAGGTTGTAAGAGTCCATTTATATGAAATGTCCCAAATAGGCAAATTGATACAGACAGAACGTAGATGAGTCATTTCCTAGGCCTTGGGGGTATAGGGAAGGATGGAGCAGAGAGTGACTACTATTGGGTACAGAATTTCTTTTGGAAGGGACAGAAAATTTCTAAAATCAGATTACGGTAATGGATTATACAACCCTGTGAATCTATTAAAAACACTGAATTCTACATGTTATATGGATGAATTGTATGATATATTAACTATATCTCAATAAAGCCATTTCCAAGGTGATTTAACTTCGATATTCCACATGTATTCATGAATTACTACATTGTTTTTATATGAGGAAGCAGGTATTTCAGAAATAATTGTAAAACAACCATGGTCAACCACAAGAGGGCACGCTGCTCATAGCTACAGAACCAGGAGACTAAATTACCTGGGTAGTATTTATCAGTTGGATTTCCTTCTCTCTTTTTGTTGGGGCAGGGGATAGGGTATTAGTATGTTCCCCCTCATATATTTAAGCCAACAGTGTGACCAAAACTGATGACAGGTTGAGAAAATCATGACAAACACAGATAAAAAGAAAATATTTAAACTTCAATAATACAGAAACTATGGATGACATTGCATTCCACTCATTTCTTTTTTTTTTTTTTTTTAAAGATTTTATTTATTTATTTGAGACAGAGAGAATGAGATACAGAGAGCATGAGAGGGAGGAGGGTCAGAGGGAGAAGCAGACTCCCCGCCGAGCAGGGAGCCCGATGCGGGACTCGATCCAGGGACTCCAGGATCATGACCTGAGCCGAAGGCAGTCGCTTAACCAACTGAGCCACCCAGGCGCCCACATTCCACTCATTTCTTTCCATTCTTGTCACACAACGGATTATACAAAGTTACTTATTTAGCATAAAATTCACCCAGATAAGAGAAATCATTACAAGAAACGAAATGTGTTATAAATATTTGGTCTCTGGTTCTCTGCTCTCCATGTCCAGCCCCTAGAGCAAAGCGTCCTATAAATGGCACTCAATAAACATTTATTAAATGAATCGGATAAATGAATAGATGAGTGAAATCTACATTTCCTAAAATTTCAGGAAAAAAATGTTTATCTACTATGCTTTGGAAACCAGATCAAAATATTTCCCTTGATCCATACCACAAATGAATAAAACATTATAGTCATGTCACTGAATAAATATCTCCCAAATGAGTTCACAGAGACATTCTGTGGTGTCAAATGTAATTCCTCTGGCCAAGCGATCCTTTAATATTGACGGACACACCTCTCTCCATGCATTATCCTTGGTCTTCCTATTTAAAGTTCTTTAATCAATCCACCACTTAATAAACCACAAGCACAGAACATTTCATTAGAAGAAACCACATTCCTCTCCATCCATCTCATGTTTCAAATGATCTGACATCAGAATATTGTCTGTAACAGTAATAATACTGGCTGTATTTCCCGCCCCCCCCCCAGAAGCCATATTCAGCTGCAAAAATTCTATTGCACTCTTAGCTCAGTCACAATAAAAATTATGCATGACTTTTAGACATATTTTTCATTTGGGATTAACAAATGGGTAAAGGATGCACTGCTGCACACACAGGCCATAATCATCTTTAAGGCACCCTGGGTTTATCAGGCATTGGAGCATTTTCAGAGTGACACACACCACAAGAAACCGATCACCAAACGATAAACTCAACTTGAAAAGTCCTCCTCTGCCATTTTTTAGTGAACCGTCTACTGTCAAAACAAAGATGTCATGCTTAGCCAGTTCTAGGCAGCCCAGAAACTTTAAATAGAATGCTAAAACACGTTGTACTTGAGCAACAAGGAAACTAACTCTCACACATCATTCATTTATATACCTAAAAATTATCCCATGTAACTAACTAGGGACTATGTGAGGTGCCTGGAGATATGACAGCAAACAGGTCATATTCCCTGCCCCCTAAGAGCACGTGGCCCGGTAGACCAGATGGACAGATATAAATGGGCACTAACAAAAAAGAGTGGAATGTCAGGGGTAAGTATATGGTGTTATGGGAACACAGAAGTTGAACACCAAATTTAACCTTGGGTGGTTAGTAATAACTATAAATGGATGTGATAATACAGTTGAAACTTATGAGCAGCTAGCCAATGAAGTAAGTGAAAAACAGTACCCCAGGCAGAAGGAAAAGCCTAGAGGTCTGGAAGCAGGAGAGCTTAGCAAATTCGAGGAGTAAGCAAGATTACAATATGGTAGAAACAGTATGGTACAGAGACAGAGGGGGTTAAGGAGGTAAAGGCAGGCCAATCATGAAAGATGCTCATTTAGGCTAGATCCTTAGGGAACTATCCCTGCAATGGCCTGCAAGTCTGGAGGCTGCATTTTTCTTCCACCACCACCCCCCCCCCCATTTTCTACCCTCTCTTAAATTTCCTAGAGGTCAAACCAGAAACCTTAAAACATAATTAACACACACTGTCACTCAACTGTGCCCAAGCAAGTTCACAGGAAACAAGTGGGAGAAATTTTCCAAAAGCCCATCTCAGCAGGACTCTACAAGTCAAGTGTATGCTAAAAGCACATTAAAGTTTTACAAAGAGTTTCAGAGGTAGGTGTTCTCATCCCAAACTTACAAATAGTATGACTGAGGCTCAAAAAAGGAGAATGGACTAGCCAAGACTATGAACTCAGCAACAAGACTTGGACTCCAACCCTGGTTTCTCTTACTGGTTATTTGCTACTGTAACAGCTGCTTCTCTCGGGAAACAAGTTGCTAGTATTGTACATAAGTTATGACCACTCTTCCCTATGCATTTTGGATGATACATTTCAAGCTATTTTAGGGAGCTGCTTTTTCAGTTTGCTCTACCTGAATTCACTCCAGTAGGCCCTACAGCCAGCTATGTGTAGAGGTCTATGGACCACCAAGACAGAGTTCCAAACTTGGCGTGCATTTAAGACCCTCTTTTGCAATAAAATCAACTCTACAAGAGCTCTCTCTAAATGAGTTCTGGGGAACCTGGCTGGCTCAGTCGGTGGAGCATGTGACTCTTGATCTTAGGGTTGTAGGTTCGAGCCCCACATTGGCTGTGAAGATTACTTTAAAAAAAAATAAAACATTTTTTAAAAAAATGAGCTCTACTTTGCATTTTTCTTTGTATCGCTACTCTCGCCAAACTGAAGCATCTCAGAAAGTAAATCAATATTCAGAGAAATGGGGTATCCTCAGAGGAAAATCGCATTAGTCTCAGATGTCTTCTACAATGATGTGTGTGGGTTGCTCAGTGAGAGTAAAAGGAAAATTGTTAAAGGTTATTTTATTCCCCAAGCACCAAACTGATCAAAAATTAACAAAACAAACAAACAACCACACCAAAACAGTCGGCAAGGACGAAAAGCAAAGAGGGGCAGCGGTGAGGCCCTACCAGTCCTGTGGCCATCTTCCCTCGCCCCATTCTGGAAGGATGCTTCATCTTCCTCAGTCTTGAGCTCCTGCAGGCTAACCAAAGCCCTCAGAAGTCAGACTGCCACCAAGCAATTGGTACGGATGCTAAAATTCCCTCCCATAATCTATAGTCACAAGTCACAGAATATTTTGCTTAGCTGTAAGACCCCTCAATTCCAAAAAATATTGAGTATCATTTAAGCCTTCATCCAATTCGAAGAGGTTTCATCAAGTTATTCCCACTTTACCCTTGAGGCAAATTAAAATCAGAAAAGTTGGGTAACTTCAAGTCAACTAGCCAATCTGAGGAAAATTCAGAAATCAAACCCAAATCTCTAACTTACAGAGTCACTTTTATCATTTTGCACAGAAGGTACCTCCACACTTCAATCTCTCAGGCCACTATGGGGAGGATCACAAAGTTTACTTTTAAAAAGTCCTTGAATAATATACAGTCTCAATAATTTCATCAAATTGTCCTGTCTTTATTCTATTTTCCACAAAAAGGAAGCATTGTGCATTCAAAGGAAAATCTTCAAGTACTCAAGATGATGTTCTTTCCAGAACACTCTGAACAAGAAATATTATTATTAGAAGCATAATCATATGTAGTGCTTGTTAATGTAATAAATATGTTGCATGCCTTTCATTTCAGAACTTGCAGCATCAAGATGAACTAACAGAAAGATTATCCTTTTTAAAAAGCAAATAAGTATCTGGGAAGCAAACTAGTTCTAATGTTCCTAAGAGCCAAAGCAAACTTACGCTTACCCCCAATTTCACCAAACAAACCCAACATTTAAAAATCAAGATGCTTTATCATGATGAGCACTGAGTCATGTATAGACTTGTTGAATCATTATATTGTAAACCTAAACTAAGACAACACTATATGTTAACTATACTGCATTAAAATAAAAAACTTAAAAAAATAAAAATAAAAATACAATATTCAAAATTAAAAACAATGGCAAGGCAACTGGACCATAATAAGGAAAAGGAAAAACAAAAGAGGTTTTGTTTAACCTTTTGATCTTACTGCCTTCTTAATTACAACAGTTCACATAATTGGGGACGAATGAAGGAAAAGGACAAGGAAGCCCATTGAGGCCTCCTTGCAAAATATTTCCCCAGCACAGCTCTGCCCAAATCAGTCTTTTATTAACACAGACTCAGCAAGTTTCTAATTCAACCCCTCTGAAGTCTAATAATGGTCCTCCTTTGGCCTAAAAGCCAAAATGGGAAGACATTCTAATGGTTAAGCAGAAGATATGAAAGTCAGACAAAAACACAGCCTACTTTTCCCAAAATACAGTTAGATCTCGACAGAATAATAACATTTGACCTCTCCTGTTAAATGGACTACAGGATAAAAATTTTTAAGCTTAAGCCAATACAGTCGGAAAATGGTAATCTGGACTCAAAGCATCAAGACACTTCAACCTAAAAATCTCAGCCTCCTTGGGGAACCTGAAGAACCTTTCAATTTCACAGTGGGAAGAGGTGTAATAAAACAGTGTTCGAATCCAATCCACATGCTAACATGCAATCCTCTTGCAACAGACATCCCTCACTGAGTTGGCCATTCATTGCTCCATTACTCTCAATTTCTCCTCACACCAAGCCCCTCATGACTGACCAGCCTCCATGTGAGGAACACAGGATCTCCCCCATCAAAGCTGACGGACTCAAGCTGGGCCCATCAGACTCTACCCCACTATTCAGAATGGAGACACAAATCCTAGGTATTTGGTATGGCCCTGTTGCTGAAACATCCCATAAAGCTAGTCTGCAATGGCCGTTCTTCCATATACATGTGATAATAGAGAAAGCTGGTTTGCAGGGGCAGAAAAATAAAAAGGATGCAAAAAGAAAACCTTGGCTATGCTTCATGGGTTTGATTATTCATTACACACAGAAGCTGAAGTGATTATTTGCTGGTAATTTTTGAACTTCATGGAAAAAAATTTAAACCTTCCGTCTCTGAGATACAACCAAGCCTAATTAGGGCAGACAATACAATCCATTACCCAGCTTCAGTGGTCTCTCAAGTTTTCAAAAGAGTGAAGATAGATAAACACTGTAGCACAGACAACACTTAAAAAAAAAAAAAAAATCCCCTAGGAAAGCTTTAATAGAGACAAGGTGCCTTGAGAGAATCTAGGATTAACAGCATTATTCTAGAAAAGCTTTTTAATTACTCTGATAAATGTGTGGCAAATTGTTCCTTCTGATTAAACAGATTTAAAATAAAAACAAAGAAAACAGAAACCCAGTTTCTGTAAATATTAATATTTTAACTGGTATTTTTTTTACATTTTCAACATTGAAACATCTGGTTTTACATTCTAACCAGAACAGAGAGGCCAAATAACAAGTGTCTACTGGAATTTATTCAGTATATTGAAAAATTATGCAGTGCTATGGCCAAGTGCATCCTTGGACTGGAAGAACCTATAATGGTTTGTGGACAGTATACATATCTCTTGAGCTACAGCTCTTTTTTTTTTTTTTAAGATTTTATTTATTTATTTAATTGACAGAGAGACAGCGAGAGAGGGAACACAAGCAGGGGGAATGGGAGGGGAGAAGCAGGCTTCCCGCCGAGCAGGGAGCCCGATGCGGGGCTTGATCCCACAACCCTGGGATCATGACCTGAACTGAAGGCAGTCGCTTAACCAACTGAGCCACCCAGGCGCCCTGAGCTACAGCTCTTGAAAGGGATGGAACATGGCTGAATTTCTAGAACACCTCAATTCCTTGCCTTATAAACAGAGCCCCAGAAGCTTTGAACACTGACCTCACCACCCTTCCCTGCCCTTCTATCTCATAGGAAGCATAAGTCATGAGAACCCATGGGGCAGACATCATTCTGAAACACACATCACAAATGCCACTCTCAAGTCCCAAAGAAAGACTTCAGCGGTAGGACTCACATCAAGATGGGTGTACAGCTCTGTTCTTGCCTTTCTATCTTGGCTTTGGAAGAATGCCTTGGGTTTCTTTAAACTCTATAGACTCATGCTGACTGCCGTCAAAATAAATATTCCCAAGATCTAAGGCAACCCTCATTGCGAACTGAGGTCTCCTTCAGTTAAAATTTCCAGGAATGCTACAGCTACATTAAAAGGGCAGTTCACACATCAGTGGACTGTAGTTTTAAATGGATATTAACACCCATACTTATATATTTTTTAAAAGTGTACTCTTTTGGCCAGGGTTTCAAGAATCTTTGGAAATCCTGTAAGGTATTATATATTTTCCCCTAGATTAATAATAGTACTCAATGCTTTACACTGAAATGTTCTGGTCGTTAAAAAAAAAAAGTAACTGTATTATCTGAACACACACTAACATACTGTTCAAAAATAATTTTATAATCATCTTTCCCAATTTTTTGACACTCTGAATGAAGATGCAGGCTTCTTAATGCCAGGTCTACCACTTACTTAACTGAATGTTAAGGTATGTTACTTGATCTTCCAATGCTTCCGTTTCCCTATCTGTAAATACAATACTAATAATACCTGTCCCAAATAGGGTTTTAGGGAAGAACAGATGACTTCATGCATGGAAAGCAGGGAGAACAATCTCTGGCACACAGCAAGCCCTTAGTAAGTGCTAATCATCACCATCTTTTTTTCCCCATTATTCATTTTTCACTCTTCACATTGAAAGGTACAATAGTAGTTCAATGTAGAAGTAAAACCAGGGCTGGGGGAGGGGGTGTTAAATATGAAATACAATCAACCCTTCATTACCGCAGAGTATGTTATTTAAAACTGAAGAGCATTCTTTGGTAATTTTGTATTTCTTCCTTACCCCCAGAAGGAGATAGAAGGAAATCTTACAAAAGACCATTCCAACTAGTCCAAATCAACACTATCAATCACAGTCTTCTTTTCAGCCAGCAGCCCAGTGACAGGAGCTCAATGGGCCAAAGCAGAACAGCCTCAAAAGATTTGAAATGTATCCATTGTGATAGGTACTCCCATCACAGGAAATGTTTTTTAATTAGGGAGAAAAAATTGTCATACAAGAAACTGGTCTATTGGCAATACATCCCCATATTGTCTCTGGGAAGGAGCAATATTAATAAAAACCTTAAAATAAAAATGTATCCATTCCTATGGTTTCTAAGTATTTTGATGTTCTTAGATTCTCCCAGGAACTCCTTGGCATTTTACTCTTGTACTTATTTCCTTTGTCTTAGAATAGACTTATTTATTACAAAGTTCTTTGTCTTTTCTTGGATGCAAGAGGGTTGGATAAATTAGGCAACCCCAGGTACATCTCAATGGAAGTTCTTATTTAATTCTTCTTCTTGATCACCTTTTATTTGCAAACTGCCAAGTAACACTGGTTTCTATTTCAGATGTTTATGAAAAGAGAGATAAAAAACAACTCTGGGTAAACCTCTCCTAGGCTAACATTGTGGATCTAAAGTTTCCAGTGGAATATTCATTTCTGAAATGGCAAGGAACAATCACAAAAAGTCAGGAGGAAAATGAGGTTTCAAAAACAGCAAGCATTTAGAATGCAGTTAAACAAAAACACAGATGCAGTCAGTACCAAGGGCTTGAGTATTTCCAGATCTAATAACTGTACACTCAAAAGACTGGTTAAAAACAACAACAACAAATATCTGAAGCTTTGAACTGGTAAAAGTAGCTAGGTCTTGAGATTAGATACAAAGTCATAAGGTTCTAGAAAAATGTCAGATCTTGGATCTTAGAGTCCCTCAAGGTGACTACCAAATTTGGGGGGGAAATCTTTTCACTTCCATCACTAAGCTGACATAACATCTTAGGCAAACCTGGCTGGAGAAAGCTCCACATTACCAAGGTCCGAGGAAGATCCGTACAAGATCTGAGGGGCATCTGTTCCCCTGGCAGTCCGCCTCACTTTCCAACAACTCCCCCACCCACCACTCATCCCACACACCAGCCTAATGGCTCCCAACTTTTCCAAATATGCAGATAGGTTTTAAAGTACAGTAGAACCAATGTGATAGTAATTACATCCAAAAAAAAAAAAAAGTAATACAAGACATATAAAACTGTTGAGAAATTCACTAAAAGAGTTCCTATTTTGTTAACCCCCAAAGCATCTGTATTCATTTAAAAATAGAGTCATTTCATTAAAATCTATTTGAGCTCTTACTCTGTGCTAGACACTGTTTGCAGAACTGGAGATACAAATTGTGCCCTAGAAAACGTTCTCTTCTCCTCTATTACCCCTTCTCAGATGGGGTCTGAACAGAACGGTTACTCTTGATAGGGAAATTCTAAATTCTATTTGGTTGAGGGAGGGAGGGAGGGAAGAGAAGGAAATGGAGGCAATTCTTCGTTTGTTGTTGGGGTTTTAGTTTTTGACCTTATGAATGCGTGCATGAATTACTCATGGAACTAAAAATACCTGGAAGAGAGTGAAGCACTTGAATAAGAGATGTCTAGAAAAAATCTAAAAGTCTTTTGCAATTACTTTAAGACCCTCTAAGAATAGGAGATACTACCCAACCCCACACTGCACACTGGGATCAGAAACCAGTGGCTCTACCCAGTTGTTCATAACAGTGAGAATTAGTAAAATGATGGCAATGCTCAGGCAAGGGCCATCTCTCTTTTGTCCATCCCTGTAACCTCCATCAACTACAAAATACCTGGCACTTTACCAACACTCAACTGAGTACTTATTCAAAGGCTGACTGAAAAAATGGGGGCCCAAAGAAAACTGAGTCTCCTGTCTCAAGTATAATGCCTGGCCATTTTTTTCTTCTGTGGTGACTCCAACATATTCTCCAAGACTCCCTTGAAAAGATCTCCTGTGTGTGATGTGTGTGATGTGTGTGATGTGTATGTATGTGGTTCACTGACATCTAACTTACCCATAGTGAAGAACACAGATTTCAACACTACACCTGGAAGTTGTCTGCTGAAGGATACACCCATGTAACCATCAAGCAGATGAAGGTAAAGACGTTTCCAATACCCCAACAGACTCCTTCTTTCATTCTTTTATCAACAGCTTCACTCACTTTTTGTTTTGTCTCTTGGTTTTTCTGCTACTTGCAAAGTGAAAGAGGTTCTGAAAAAGACAATGGCTAAGAAGCTCATCCTTTTTACTTAGAGAAACCCAAAATCTCTAATCTATTAGATTGATTAGATTAGATTGTCTAATCTAATCTAATTTATTAGATTTAGATGATTAGGTGATTTAGATGAAAAATAGTATTAGGAATCTAGCAGTACTCTATAAGGAGATGAAAATTTAACACTGGACTAAAACAATGTAGGTGACATTTATTGTAAGGGGCACTAAGGAAATGAAAATATATTAAAGGTTTTTAACTGAAATACCTTTATTCTCAATATTCAATGCTTAAATAATTTTAATTTACATGTTTACTGACTATAAATAAAAGATTCGCTCAAGAAATCATCAGATGTGACACAACGTACCCCTCAAAATTACCCTTAAGGTAATAATGATGAATTAACAAGAATCTAGAACAAACTATTTGGGGCATCTCTAGAATCTGCTCTCCATCTCTCCCTGGGACAACTCCAACAACATTCAAGTCCCATTTATAACATTCAAGAACTATGAAAAACAAACATTTATCTTATCAATGTAGAGGCTCAGAGAAGTATCACACCATTAGCTCCTCAACACAGCCTGGCACAGACTCTGCTTGGCACAGAACACAACTAAGAAAAAAACAGAAAGCTCCAGAGAATTCATCATTTTGCAAAACAGAGAATTTTTCAGATGGCTTAGTAAAAAGGGACACAGAAATGTCAGAACGTCAAAACAGAGGAAAGATCTCCAGATGACGTCAGTGACTGGTGTGGATAATTTATTTATATCAGGGTTTCTCAACCTTGACACCATTACTACTTGGGACCAGCTATTTCTTTTTTTATGAGGGGCTGTTCTGGGCATTGCAGGATATGTAGCAGCCGCCCTGATCTCTACCCACTAGATGCCCGTAGCATACCCCTCATGCAGTCACAACCAAAAAAAACAGAACAAAACAAAACAAGACAAAAAAACCAACCCAACCCAGACATTGCCAACGTCCCGAGAGGTAAAATAACCCCTGGTTGAGAACCACTGATTTATAATGATGACACAGATGATGATAACAATGGTGGTTGGTGGTGGTGGTAATGATAGCAATAATAATAACAGAACAAAAAACCCTCTACCTATTCAGCATTCTACATCAGCTGTTGCACTGAGACCTTTATACATGCTTCATTCTATAAAGCAACCCTGAGACAAGTACTATGATTTTCCACATTTTACAGATGAAAGAACTGCGGTTCAGAAAAGTTAACCATCCTCTTAAAGGTTACACAGTTAGGGGCGCCTGGGTGGCTCAGATGGTTGGGCGTCTGCCTTAGGCTCGGGTCATGATCCCAGGGTCCTGGGATCGAGCCCCACGTCGGGCTCCTGCCTCAGCCGGGAGCCTGCTTTTCCCTCTCCCTCTACTGTTCCCCCTGCTTGTGCTCTCTCACTCTCTTTGTCAAATGGATAAATAAAATCTTTAAAAAAAAAAAAAAGTCACACAGTTAGTAAGGGGCTGACCCGAGGTTCACATCGTAGCCTACCCTTCAATTTTATCATTTTAACCAGCATACTATATATTGCCATCTCCAGTAGAGAATTATGAGAGTGCTCTTTGAACAGAGCACCAGGCTATTCCAAACAAGCAAATGCAGAACACGGTAGCCAAAGGATACAACAGACCATGTCTAGTGGCAGTGAAAGCAGGCCACCAGTGGACAGCGCACTCTCGTGTGGCTTCTTTTAATAACATATGTTTTATATAGGATCTCAGTAATCCTCAGAGCAACCTCTCAAGATAGATACCCATATTCCCATGGGTTACAGGTGAGAAAACTGAGTACCAAGAGATTTAGTAAATGATCCAAAGTCACATAGTTGGCTTTCCTGACAGAGCCAAGATTTAAAATAAGATTGGTCTGACAGCTGAGCCTCAGTTGCCTGGAACACAATGATTTTACGGGTTGAGCAACAATAATAAAGAGCCAACATGCCAACATACTATTAGCAGTAACTGACATGGGTTAAATGCTCTTGGGTCCCATGGTATGGTGAGACTTTCATAAGACCAACTGAACCCTAGCCTCATGGTCCAATCACCTCACAAACTGGGAACTCTTCTGGTCTCCTGTCACTCTGGACCTACTTAGATCCTATATGGGCCTTGGCTCTTGGCTTTTTATATCTTATTTTAAGTAGATCCAGATTTTTTTCTTTTTTTTTTTTGGTTAAGTGAATTTTCCCTTCACGAAAATCTTAAGTTCACAGCTGAAGCTCAGCTGGGAATGTGAGGTACACGAATACTGTGTCTCATGGATAATCCAAAGGGGAAAGGAAAAAAACAAAAGGACATTTATGGTGGGAAAATGAGAGCAATACCCAGAGTGGGAATAATCTAAAGTACAGATATTTAATCTGAGAGGAATATCTGGATACTGGGAATTCCTAAGGAGAAATGAGCCCATGATTATGGTCCAGAAGGACCCATGGGCTGTTATTAAGAAATGCATTTACATTGAAATACAATGCTACATATACACATACACACACCAGAGTGGTGTAAAAATACTATTTGAGGTTTCACACAGCACTCCCATCACAGACAGTGATGATATGCTCTAATAGCTGGGATAATTGACCACGCTGGGACTCGAAGCTTGTTTCCAGACACTTCAGGAGCTCAAACGTAGAAGATAAATTTAAATTTAAGGTCACTAGGACACAGGAACAATTGTCACCATTTCCAAGGGGAGGTTAAATAAGTAGGTGAGAGAATTTTGTACAAACGTTTACCAGGATCACAGAAATACAGTTCTCAGATGTCATCCATTTTATGCTCCTTTGCAATATGGAAATAATAGGGCTCAGGCAAGTCAGACAACTGGAGGCAACAAAGGTGGCACTCAGAGACATCAGTGGACATTGAAGAGACATCATTAAATTAAAGAACAACTTAAATCAGAGGTCTTTCAGAAACATGTTGCACGAGGCTGTTCACTTTGTCCCACTCGGTCCCATCATCCTACAGAAATCCCAAACCATCCAAAGACCCTTTTCGTTATGAAGGAAAACCCAACTCTAGCTCACAATGGGACACTCATTTTCTGACTTAGTCACACACCCAGCCCTGGAGCCAGGAAGCCGAGGAAGAGACCAGCACTGTTTGGAAGACAATGGAGAACTGCTGGCCACAGTCATGGAGAATGGATGCCATACAGACAAGAACAGATATACTCAGGTCAGTCTCATCGTGCACATAATGGCGAACACTGCACACTTCCTCTTTCTAGAAAAGCTCAGTCAGACTTCAAAACTTACTCGGGTCTCATTCTTCTCTCCTGCCCTGCCACACACACCCTTTTTGACATTCCCCTCCCGCCCCACATCCCTCTCTATCCTCTCATTTTTCATCATTTCAGGTTCTCCTCTTTTCCCAAGTACTTAATATTTCATCTATAGCAGAAACACGAGCCAGTACACGATTTCATTCATCAAAAAGTGCTATACCAGCATCATCCTTGCCCGAGATGTCACATGTTCGGGAAAATGATTATAACTTGAAGGCAGGCATGCTACTCATAAAATTTCAGATTTTGTGGCACTTTCGGGGAGACCAAGAGGACCTTCTTCCTAATGGCCTTGAAATCATGCCATGGAGATGCAGAAGCCCTGTGACGTCTAGCCAGCAGGAGCCTCTTTTATCTAATCTCTGCCCCATACACCTAAAAGGCCAATTAGTGTGCCCATTATGCGTCTACTTGGAAAAGCAATACTTCCAAAAGGTTATTTCAAGACAGACTGTTAAATGAAACATGAGTAATTCCATTAGAGTGTTGATTAGGAACACAAGTCAGAAACTGCTCCAGACAAGAAACTAGTAAGTACAACAACAAATGGAAAATGAACTCCAACTTGGCTCCCCGGGGAGAATCAAATGAACTGATGGGTATTTGCCTTCTCTAATTTCTGAGGATCCTGCAAAGGTTCCATCTCAGTCAGTGATATTAAAGACCTGGTCTCGGGGGAAGATGAAGGCAACCCTCTGTTGGAGTTCTTGCATTCCTCGATCAGCCAAAGGGGGGATAGCCCAATCTCAACATCTGGAAAGGAGTGGATTTCTCCACTTTGACAAACTACAGGCGATATAAGTTCAAATCCCAGTACTCGGATACTTACACAACATAGACACATACACCCACAAGTTCAATAACACACAACAATGTGTTTAGTCAAAAAGCAGAATACCGCACAAATACTCTTACCAACGGAAGGACATATTGGCCTTCTTAGTAAATATTTGTTCAAGTTATTTCCTTATGGCATACAGATTTTTTTTAAGGTCAACCATGACATCTGTCTTCCAGTTTCAGTGGTATCCCCCATGCACTGACTTTTTCCACCCACACCTCTGAATATGGTGACAACACACCCCACCTGTCCAGATGCCTTAGATGAAACTCAAACCTCCGGCATGGAGACTTTCTATTGACACATCTCAGCCACCTGAGATGGTCACAAATGTCCCCTCCGTGGCTTCCTCCCTCCAGAGAAATATAGATGCTGCCTCTGCTGTGACCCCGCAGACCCCTGTACCTCTCATTCCCAGAGGCACCTGCTTATTGCTGTATCTGTCTTATATTCCAAAATGGACTATGATGCATTTGGGGAAGAAAATAAAAACTCATTATCTGCCAGGCCCTCACGACGTAGGCTCCCTTGCACCCCAATCTGCCTTGCTCATGGTAAGCCGGCAATGCAACAGTGCCTTTCCCTCGACCTGAAAAGGTCTTTGTCCAGGTCTTTCCATTCTTCTAGCCTCGGTTCCAAGTGTCACCTTGTCAGAGAAGTCTTCCTCATGGCCTGGAAAGACTGCCACGGAAAACAGCCCTATTCCCTCCCCAGTTCCACCAACTATCAACTCCAACAATCCATTTATGTCCTTTGTAGCACCTACGCTCACGGCAATTTTGTTTGCTTTGCTATCTGCATTCGTACTTAGTCTCGCTCCCCTTTCTCTCTCCAACGAAACTGTGTATTTCAGGATGGCACCAGGCGATCCCCTCATCACCCTGCAAATACCTGGCCTACAGTAGGCAATCGTTTGGGAAATTAATCTACTGGTTTAAAACAAAGGACTGATGAATAATTTAATGAACAGCTACATATTATCTTAGTCAGCTGTAGCTGTCATAACAAAATACCATAGACTGGATTGACTTGAACAACAGAAATTTCTCATGGTTCCAGAGGCTGGGAAGTCCAACGTCAAGGTGTCAACCAATTCAAGGTGTCAACTGGTGACAGTTCTCCTCCCAGCTTTCAGATGGCTGCCTTCTTGCTGTGTCCTTACATGGTAAAGAGAGAGAGAAGGCTCTGGTTTCTCTTTCCCTTCTTATGAGGACACTAATCCCATTAAGGGGACTCCACGCTCATGACCTCACCTAAGCCAAATTACCTCCCAAAGGCTCCACCTCCAAATACCATCACATCAGGAGTTAGGGCTTCAACACATGAATTTGGAGGGGACAGAAACATTCAGTCCATAACATATATGGACAAAGGAAAGAAAGATTTTTCTTCTCAATGGATAATTGATGTTTAGCTACTGGAAACTAGCTGCAGAAAATATGTATGTATATGCGAAAGCAAAACACAGTCACACATACTTCATTATTTATCTCCATGTAATTTTACAAAATAATCATAGCCTCATAATATTTGTTGAGCCTTTACTGTTATGGGAACTTCTTTCATCTTATTCAGCCCCTACAGACATGACCAAATGATTAAATCTACATTTGTTAACATTTTCCAGTTAGAGTCTAGGAGATTAATGTCTAAATCCTGGGTTGCTTTTTTCTTATTATATCGGACATCTTTTGGATTGTCTGCCAAACCCAGAAGCCAACCCTCTTCTTGGGAAGCTTCCCGCCAGATCTCTGGGGGGGGCCCTAGGCAGCCATGATGGGGCTGGGAGTCCAAGCTCCATTCATTGGCCAAGTGCAATCATGTGACCCAAGCTTGGCAAAGTAGAATCTCTTTCCAGGGAATGTGGAATTGTGACTGAGAGCCAGCTAGCCAGTCTCTGTGGGTGGCTGTAGAAGGAGCGAGGGGTTATTCATGTTTTCTTCCACATAAAAGCTGCTCTGCAAAGAAAGAGCGAATGTAGCAAAAACAAAAAAGCAGAAACAAGAGGGAAAAATAAAGTGCTGATGGCTTTCTAGGTCCAGACTCCAGCCCATTCCCAAGAACCAGCTCATTCCTGACCCTGAGAGCAACGAGAGGTCCCTGTATCATAAAGACACCCTCTTTTTCTTCTTTTACTTGAGTCAGCTTCACCGCTAGTTAGCTCATGTATTGCAATCTCATATGTATGCTCTAATTTCCCGAGACTATGAAAAGCTTTAGTATATTTGCATACACCCATATGTGCACCAGCACATACGCGGCTGTAAACACCAAATGATTTCTCCCACAGAAACTCTGGGAGAGGAGAGGTAATCTCATGATCTCTGAATTAATCCAGCCTGAAACTGATCTGAGTATCTTTATAACTCAAAGCCAAGCTATCTAAAGAGCTTTCAGGAAACATATTTTCCTAGACAAATGATCATTTTTTTCTAAGTAGAGAGAGAAAAATAATAATGTGCTCCAAGCTGGCTATTCTTACCGCATTTCTGACTCAATGTAAGTGCAATGGAAGAGTTGGCACAGGGGTGCCGGGGTGGCTCAGGTGGTTAAGCACCTGTTTCTGGATTTCAGCTCAGGTCGTAATTTCAGGGTTGTAAGATCGAGCCCATCGTGGGGCTCTGTGCTCAGGCCAGGGTCTGCTTGCAATTCTCTCCCTCCTTCTCCCTTTGCCCTTCTCCCTGCTCTCTCTCTCTCTGTCTCTAAAATAAATAAATAAAATATTTTTTAAAAAGCTGGCACAAAATGGATATTCTGGAAATGTTCATTGCTGTTACTGTTGCTATGATTATCATTTACCTGCTCCTGACCCTGTGCTCCCCAGTGAGGCTGGCAAGGGGGGGGGGCATGCATTGCTATGACCCTAAAAACATCTTCTCTGAACAAGGACTGATTAAAATTACAGGATAAGTGTAAGAGTTAGCAATGAAACGTGGCACTCTATGTTCCAAAGGAATGCTACATGATGAAAAATTAATGACACAAAGTCACTGGCTAATATTGGTTTATATTTTTTAAAAGAAAACTTTGTATATTCATATCTATTAAAGAAAAACAATATAAAAATACATAGTCCCACCGGCATTTGAGAAAATGAAAGCATCTTCATTCTTCAGCAAGAATCCAGAAGGATCAAGATGTCGGCATGGCAATTGCACATGTGCTGGAACCACTTATCAAACTGCCGTCTCTGAAACTCACCAAAGTCTCACACCCACATTCATTCCAGCTCCTTCATGGATCTAGCATGGCCTGGGTGAGACCTGTAACAGCTGAAGGTCTTTTTATTGTTCACTACCCACCTGCTCTAAGAAATCCTACAGCAAAGCATGACTACCCTCAAACAAAAGCAGATGGGGGGCAACATGGGGGGAAGAAAGGGAAACAGGAAAGTGAAGATTTCGCGATCACCTTCATTAACAGTGTAACAAATCAAATGGAAACAATGAGGTTCTATTTGAGACCTATCGGATTGGCAGTTATTCAGAAAAAATATATTATAGGGCGCCTGGGTGGCTCAGTTGGTTAAGCGACTGCCTTCGGCTCAGGTCATGATCCTGGAGTCCCTGGATCGAGTCCCGCATCGGGCTCCCTGCTCGGCAGGGAGTCTGCTTCTCCCTCTGACCCTCCTCCCTCTCATGCTCTCTGTCTCTCATTCTCTCTCTCTCTCAAATAAATAAATAAAATCTTTAAAAAAAATATACATATATATTATACACAGTGATGGTGGGGATGTGGAAAAAGAGTCAACTAAGACTTAACTGGTGGGAGGGTACCTTGTTTCAACCTTTCTGGAGGGAGTCTTGGCAATTTGCATGTCTTTCAAATACACATGGTCTTTGACCCTAGCAATCATACTGCTAGAAATTTATCCTACAGAAATAATCAGAAAGATGCAGTATGCATAGGGTACACAGGTGTTCTGAACAATGAAGACCAAAAAATGGGCTTATAATAGAGAAAAAATGTCATCAGTCTGAAGGTTCCATAATAATGGGGTGGTTCCCTGAAACACAGCACTTACATTTAAGTCCAGGGTTCTTCAAACCTTGTTTTGAAAAGCTCCAGGGGTATTCACATATCTAAAGGTCCCCTGCAGAAGTAAACAGGGAATTTCGGTGGGTGGGTTTCTTCCTGGCTCATTGCAAACCTAACCTGCATTACACATTACACATTCTCCTAAAATGATGTGTCATGAAATGGTTCTACTGCTTAAGAAACAAACAAACAAATGGTTGGATATTAGGACTTTTATGCAACTGTTATAAATCAGGTTATATAAAAATATATACAAACTAAAAAGGGTAATTAGGTCCCAAGCATCTAGTACATTCCGGTGAAGGTTGAGTCTTTAACACCTGCTACTTAAAGGCACAGACTGTCCTGTCATACACCAGGGTTCTCATTCCTAATAAATTCTTAAAAATGGTGTAACTTTCTTTTAATTATATCATTCTTAGTGATGAAATTTAATTGAGAGGATGCATGCAAAAGTGTTTTCCCTCCATGTCTGGTACAAGATATTCCATAATGGAAGTTCTTTTGATATACATCAGCCTAAAGCTTAGAACTTCACATGGAGCCAGTATTTAGCCCTACTTCCCATTCACGCAGAACTTGAAACCATCACCAGGTCAGACCTCCTAGAAGGCATCCATAAAACCAAGTCTTTTAGATGGTCAAAAATTACTGCTCCTACCCAAAGGACTCCAGTCTTTGAACTATACGGTTTTTTGGGGGGGAGGGGTTGCAGCTAAGGAAGTGAACACTTCATTTCTTAAGCTATTGCATAACCTTGCTAACAACCCAACAAGACACTCCCTTTTCCCACAACCACAGGACTATTCAAAGAACACGCAGAGCATCACAGAATGTTACGGAAACCTTTTATGGAGAAGAGGATGGCTGTCGTGTTTTTATGCCTTTGAGAAATGGTGCCAATTCAGGTCTCATTTCTGTAGTGATTTGATTTGATCATTTTAAAACACAGACATAAAATGGCTCATTTATATAACCAGTCGCCAGGAGCCTTGGCATTTTAATAGTTGGCTTATGAAAACATACCTTTTGAAAGAAAAACTAATGTCTACAGAGAGGAAAAGGATGGATGAAGCTCATAAAATTTAACCGCATTTTAGTTTTGATTTGGGAAAACTGCAAGATCATCCACTTGGGAAACTCAACCCACAGATCCACTGATATATTGCTAAGTCCTTAGCCAACTGCTGCCTTGAGAACCGCTTACCTCAACGGTTCCAGGAGCCAACAGCAAAGAGCAGACTTGGTATCTGCCCCTCGCTCACAACCTCCCTTTTCCAATCTTGTGGCAGTCTCAATGACTCAAGGAACTGAACAGAGTTTCTCTCCTCAAAGTCTGGTAAGACTTTGCACGGTCATCTCAGAATGGGATGATCTGGCCTCCACCAGGATTAATAACTGCTTGTTGATTGCTCTAAAGAACGGAGTTGCCACCAGCCCTGCTCATTTGCAAGACAGAACACCAGCAAAGAGCGTTCAAATTCAATCCTGCTTAGCAATTTGAGTGTATTTCCCCAAATTTTTCCATAAAATGATATGCTTTTTTAAAAGCCTCATATTATTTGAGTTTTGCATATCAGATGTTAACATATTTTATATCTGAATTTAATTTAATTTAGAAATGCTTTGCAGTAAATTATACTTAGCTAATTGCAAGTGTGAATGCCTCCATAGTTTGAAATGACTTATTATGTTTTGAATGACACATGCAAAAAGGAAACATCGTCTGTGGCTCTGCATTGACCTTTTTAATGCCATAACGGTAAAGCCTGGGCATGGTATCAATTAAAAGAAAACGAAAGCTTTGTCTGGTAAATTAAATTGTCTAGTTGATAAAAACCAAAGCACTAATTGATATACTTCTCATTAACTCGGTACTATACTTGAACTTCTCCTATTTTCCAGAATGAAGCCAGGTTAACAACTGAGGAGCTATTTGAAAAGAGAGAACAGTGATCAATGACACTGAAAATGTCTCAAATGTGCTCAGTCCATCAGCTGCTTTGAGGACCCAACTCTTTTGGACCATTCCTATTCTACTTTCTACTAAGTAACAGATACTGCTCTGGCCTTACCAAATACCATTTTTATGACAGTAGTGAAAAGGAGGAGTCGGCCCATGTTTTTAAGCTAATGACATAGCAAATGTAATAGGACAAGACACAATGGCCTAATAAAAAAGAAAAACAAATCCAAAAAGAAATTTGGACTATGATAATGACCTAAAATAGTCATTTCCAATGCAAGAGACCATGCTATCTCCTAATTGTTCTTTCTAGTTACATAGCGAAAGCCAAAAGATGTAACGCATTAACTGCAGTCAAAGAATAACTAAGTGAAATTAGGAGTCTCATCTCTCTCTTTCCTTTTTCAAATAGAATTTAAAAGACTTGTCGTCTTCTATTTTTTTTTTAACACAATATGCTATATTATTCAAACACTGCCCTGGTCTAGAAAATGCTGGTTAATTAATCCTCCATGGGTTATACATTTTTCTATCGAAGCATTCACTGCACTATTTTGTACTTAGTTTGTACATCTATCTCCACATTTACTGAGATTTCCCTGCTGAGCGCCATACCAGATGCTGGAAATCTGACAATGAACATGGTTAAGTTTAGTGGTCTGATGGAACAATAAATAGATTAACAGCTGAATTAAGTACGGATAAGTGCTATAAAGGATAATCAGCACAGGGGGCTATCAGAAGACGCAGAAGAGGGATCCAGCCCAGATGTGGGAGTGAGGAAAGGTTTTCCAGAAGACAGGACCCAAACAATGAATCCAGGTTGGCCAAAAGAAGCAGCAGAGAAGCTGCTGGAAAGTTAAGTGCATTGCTGGCCCAAGAAATGACATGAACAAGAGCTCAGCGGGAGGCACAGCACTGCGATGAAGGAGATGCCAATGTTCAGTAAACTCAAGGGAAAGGGAATGGGCTCTAGACGGGGCCAGAGATGGGCGCCTGGCTGGTGCAGCTGGCTGAGCATCTGACTCTTGGTTTTGCCTCAGGTCACGATCTCAGGGCCCTGGGATCCAGCCCCAGGTTGGGCTCCGCGTGAGTCTGCTTAAGATTCTCTCTCCCTATCCCTCTGCCCCTTCCTCCTTCCCTCTCTCTCTCCCTAATAAATAAATAAATCTTTAAAAAAAAAAAAAAAGACGAGGCCAGAGGATCAGCTGGAGATAACCACTGAAGGGTTTGTACATCTTGTTAAGGAGTTTCAACTTTCATCCTGACAGCATTGTGGAGCCAGATCTCAGTTTTCTACGACAACAGTTCTGGCAGCCTTGGAGAGAGGAGATTGGAGTTTGAAGGAAGGCAGAATGCAGAAGCCTCCCCTAGCAGATGGTCTCCCAGGATGCAGTTTAACAGGGCTCAGTGCAAGATCAATAACGCTGATTCAACTTAATTCACGCTGGAAAACATATCCATTTGCCCATTCACTCAGGAAAAAAAAAATATTTCTATCATTCTTTACTAACAATGTATATGTTCCCCAACAGGAGAATGTGGGATTTGAGCTGTCTTTTGTAACTGAACCAGCTTGCCCTGATTTGTATGCATTCCGCCTCCCTTCCACCACCCTCATGTTGGGCGTCCTAACAATCAATGGACACAACGCCACAGTGGAAGGTCTGAGTTAGAGATCCAGAGATCTTCCCCTAAACTGAGTTAATTCATTTTTAAAATGCTGATTCCATCAATGTGATGGACTCCACCCCAGTATTAAGACAATAAAAAGCAAAGTTGAAGAATAAACACTGCTTGGGTAGACAGAGGTCACCCATTGAGAAACTGTTGAGCAGAATGATATATCTGTGCATTAAAAAAATACCCCGCTTTCCACAGGTATGTATCTCAAGAAACTTCCTACTGGACTGCACTGGGCATCAGCACGGCGATTTATTAATCACTTGACTGACCTTTAAACAGACTTACTAGAATACCCAACAATCAACACCCCAACAGAAACAAATCTTTACCACTGCACAATCAAGTATTTCAAAGTGAGGGGAAAAAAAAACCCCAACATACTTGAAGGTAGTGTTATTTACCATAGCAATTCTTTTTCTGCCTTTCAGCTTGCACTATATAAAATTACCCTTTCCTGGGAGATCCTCAGAGATGAGTCCCTAATGCTTTTGCCACAAAAGAAAACAGTTTTAGAAGCCTGCTCATTATCGGGGCACCTGGGTGGCTCAGTCGGTTGAGCGTCTGCCTTCAGCTCAGTTCATAATCTCGGGGACCTGGGATCGAGTCCCACGTCAGGCTCCCTGCTTGGTGGGGAGCCTGCTTCTCCCTCTCCCTCTGTTTCTCCCTGCGCTGTGCTCCCTCTCTCTGTCAAATAAATAAAATCTTTTTTAAAAAAGAAGAAGAAGCCTGCTCATTGTCATTTGAGATTTCTCCAGCATTTTCTTGCTGTGATCACTTCCTGTCCCAGTTATATCCATGGTGTCATCCATCCTCCCTGTGAAGGGGCCTATGTATAGAGGGAAAGTGATGGGCTAGTGATCACTTCTGTTGACGTCAAGGAGTACAACTTCCACTCTAATTTAGAAACGCGTTCATCAGGGGTCCTCAACCTTTGGACATCAAGAGCCTATGGGGTCATGACTCTCTCAAATCACAAAATCTTGACTGTAACTTCTGAAGCTCATTCACAGACCCCCAGACACATCTAGTTCAGTAAGGACTCTCTGGGTTCCAGAAACAGGAAATCTAAGCACACTAACTCAAGTTGTCCCACCCTCCTGGGTCTATTGTCTTGCAGAAATAACATGCTTAACATGTTACTGAATAACATGGCACAACTTGAATCAGAAGGTACAGTCTGTATCATCAAGACTTTCTTTCGTATCTGTGGGCTTCATTCTTAGGATCCCTGTGGTAGTAACGTAAGTGGCCAGCAGCCATAGGTCAACTGCATGGCCAGTTCAAGTGTGAAGGACAACAGGTGATAGTACTCTTTTTCCTACTGTATCAATACTCCCAGTATCAGCTCTAAAAATTTCTGATCAGCTCACATGCCCATCTGTGAATCAACCACTATAGCCAACAGACAGGATTCTCTGTTTGCTCAATCTTGCACCACATCCCCACCCCAGGACAAATAGGCAGAGGAAAGGGTGGTGGTGGTGGTGGTTTGAAGAAAATCTAAGAGGCTTTTGCTGAAAGACAGGGAAGTGGGTGCTGGTTACAAACTCCTGATCTACACACTAAATTTAAGTAGACTGATTTTTCGCACTGGAATCACAGAATCTCAGAACTCAAGAATCACAGAATCTCAGAACTCAAGGAAACAAACACAATGATCAAGACCAGTAGTTCTCAAAGTATGGACCTCGACCCCTGGGGGATCCTGAGACCTTCTCTGGACATGCCAGGAGCAGGTCACTCCCCTGCACTGTTCAGGCACCAAGGGTCCCTATACCTCATCCACAGGGTATATATTTATATGACTGGTACCCTGCCCAAGACTATAAGCTCCATGTAGGCAACAGCCATATTGGTACTACCTCCCACTGTCTGCCCCATATCTGGCAGACTTCCTGGAAGTCAGTAAGTGTTTCTTGAATGAGAAATTAAATAAATAGCAACACAACTATAACACCCGAATACTTTTGTGGATCTTTACCTGCAAATGCTCTTTCTTACCAGTTGAACCACTAAAGTAATTCTCAATCCAACCTTCTCAGCAAGATATTACATACTAAGGGACCTGACTGTTATCCACCCCCATGGAGCACAAACAGATATCACAACAATGAATAAAAGTCATTCACAACCTACAGTAAATGCCAAACCAAAAAGAAGCAACATAATCACAATACAATCTGTCATTATTTGCCTGGGAAAGGGCTTTCTCGGTACCCCTGTGACTTAACATATTTAGACAGGGGCACAATTTAAGACAAGCACCTAAGACCCACCAGCGGGCAAAGTTAGAAGATGCTTAATGGTGAGGAAACTGAGCCCTTATTAAGGCATGTTCCAGGGGAACAATGGCTTATGTAAATTAATAAACCCTGAGACAAATATTCTTTTGTAGAATTTCTTTTCTACATTTCAAGGTGACCATCTCCACCTGACCAAATCACTAATTTTTCATTCACACAAAGAAAGAAGATATCAAGTGTCTATATGCACCTACCAACTTAAAGGAAATACAGAAAGCAGAGGAATAAGTAAACATGTAAAATGACACCATAAGAATGGGATCAGCTAATCCACATTATGGGAAACTATGGGACAATCCAGTTTCTTCAAAAATAAATTACAGAGAGAGGAAGGAGCATGGGCATGGGGGGCGGGAGCAGGAGGGGACAGTGAGGATAGAAAAGAAACTAAACAGATAAAAAGAAATGTAAAAGATGAGGCGCCTGGCTGGCTCAGTAAGTAGAGCATGCAACTTTTGATCTCAGGGTTGTGAGTTCAAGCCCCATGTTGGGTGTGGAGCCTACTTAAAAAAAAAAAAAAAAAAGAAAATGAATCAAGCAGTTAAAACATCTCAATAAGTGGACCTTATTTTTTTTAAAGAGAGAGAGTACACATGAGTGAGGAGGAGGGGCAGAGGGAGAAAGAGAGAGAGAGAGAATCTCAAGCAAGTACCACACTCAGCACGCAACCCCATGGGGGGCTCCATCTTATGACCCTGTGATCATGACCTGAGCTGAAATCAAGAGTTGGACGCTTAACTGACTGAGCCAGCCATGTGCCCCACATGGACCCTATTTAGATCCTTATTCAATCAAAGAGAATAAATATTTTATGGCATTTGATCATTAGTAATGTGAACATTGACTGGATATTTGATGACTAAGGTATTACAGTTAATAGTTTTAACTTAAAAATTTTTAGATCACTTTTTAAAAATCCCTCCTACAGCACATATTGAAATATATATGAAGTGTTACAACATCTGTGAACTGCTTCAAAATAAAATAGGAAGGAGGAAAGGATTGAGGATGGATGGGGGCACACTGCAGTTCATTTTATTATTCCATCTGCTCTTTCTGTGTTCCATTAGTCTCTGGAGACAAGAGGGAAAATAGGGTCCACAAAAGTAGGGGTCTTCACCATCTTGTTCCCTATTCCCAGTCCCCAGCACAGTTCTTGACAAAGAACTTCAATCAGTAAAGTGCATCCGAGAAGGAAAAAAAAAAGAAGGGCTCCATAAGTATTTGATGAAGGAAGGAGAGGACACTCCGACGACGCCATATTGTCCATTTAGTTCCTATGATTCATTTCACTAATCTAAAGGTAGAGGCAGCAATGGTACGCCTATCATCTGAAGCTCAATAAAACGTTCCCCAGGCTGCGTCTGCTGAAATCAAATACCCTGCTGTGGTCAACAGCAGCTTCTTATTCTCATCCTCGCTGTCACTACTGTTATTCCTTTAAGTGGCTTCTCCAGTGGTACTGACCGCTCAGTACCCACATAATGGCCATTTTTATGGGAATGCAATAAAAGTGAGAAACAACCCTACCCAAAGCAACCTGCTTCTTTATTTTTAAAACAGCGGATACCTACTGAGCCTGGACTATGAGCCAGAACTGACCTAAGTACTGAGCATGCCTCATGCACCCACATTTTTAGTGATGGACACATGCCTAGCACACCCTTCTCCAATTTCACCAGAGAAAGGATAGCAGCACACACTGAGCTCTAGAATTTAAGAGACCAGGTATGAATCCTGGTATTACCACTTACCAGATACTGGGACATCACATGAATTATTTAAACTCTCTTCACCTCAAGTGTCATCACTGATAAACCAAAGAACACTGAAAAATCTACTTCCCAGAGTTGCTGTTAGTACTAAACCAAGTGCTCATCACAATGCCCAGTACAAAACAATCATTAAAATTACTGAATAGTACACCAATTTTTCCCCTAGGAAAATTTGAAAAATATAATTTGTTTTAATTAAAAGAGGATTAGAAGTTATTTGGCCAAGCCACCGTGTCTAGCCACCACCCTTGCAAATGCAGAAGCTGACATGACTTGGGGAATACCTACCTTGCCTTTTCCCTAAGCCCTTGTGGGATCTTGGAGGAGAGAGGTAACTAACAGTCAGAGCTGTTAGTGGCATTTATTTGCACATCACATCTGGAAACCTTTCCAACTCCTTGGTGGCCAGGAACTCGTCACGAGTTCCACAGCAATAAGTCTTGCTGCACAAGGGAAATGAACACATCCCACTACAGGGATAGAAGAAAGCAAGGGGCCCAGGGGGTCTAGAGGCCCCAGGTAAGTTCCCAAACTTTCGGGTGTTAAAAACAAAACATATGACCAGTGATGGAGACCTTAAGAAAGCTGCACGAAAAAACCACGTGGGTTGTTGAAAGGGTTTTGCATAGGTTCATTATCTTCAACAATAAATCAGTCCTTTGCTCTCAGCTGACCCATCCTCAGTCCACCATTAATGGATTCGTGAACAAAGAAACAGACACAACAGCCTTCCATTTCCTCCTGAAAGTGGCCACCTAAATACCTTTCACATCTTTTTTTTTTTAATGTTTTATTTATTTATTCATGAGAGAGAGGCAGAGGCAGAGGCAGAAGCAGGCTCCCTGCTGCAGGACTCGATCCCAGGACCCTGGGATCATGACCTGAGCCAAAGGCAGACGCTTAATGACTGAGCCACCCAGGCGCCCCAATACCTTTCACATCTAATGCAGCATGTAGGGCTTGGGTTTTTATTCAGGAAGGCAATAATACTAGAAGCCATGGTTCTTCTCTTGCCTATCAATAATTTAAACTCTTAGTAAGTTATGGGCAATATCTGCTTGCTGGAAAATGCCATGTTTCTCTCCATCCAAACATCTTTTGCTACTAGACACCAACAAATCTGTGGGAATATTCAAAAATATTTTAAAATTAAATGGATACTAAATACTTACAGATGCTCCCAGACGGAAGCAAGCTCTGCACTCCCTTAGCCCACACCACCAGACAAACAAACATAAATGGCCTAAGATAAAGAGGAGACAGTACCATCTTCAAAAAGCACCAAGATGCATTAACCACTTTTAAAGAGCAAACTAGTTTAAGATATTTAAAAGATAATCTTTGAAAAAATCTAAGCCTGAGGTTACTTTTGGGAAAACTGAGAGAAGTGATAAATAGAAGAGAGCTTATAGCTGGTCAAGTAAACATTTTGGCCAAGGGCACATCCTTTTGTTCCCCAAAATGGAGGAGGGCTCTTAACCATGTTTAGAATCCTTTTGGCATTTAAAGAAAGAAGTAGCTTTAAAGTCAATTGTTTAAAATTTTAACCTTATCAGAGGGGTGCCAAAACTGACTGGTAGTGGCTGCCAAGAGCATCTCTTCCCAAATCCTTGTTCAGTGACTTCATTTTGGTAGCTTGGGTTCAGCCATAGTGGGTATATTTACACCACAGAAATCAGGAAGTGCTACAAATCAGTGACCTGGTTGTAAACACTTATCAGCACACTACTGAAGCTACCATGTCCATCAAAAAGGGACTGGTTAAATAAATTACTACACAATTGTACAATGGCCTTCCAAAACATTTCGGAAGGTAATATGTGTAGAACTATGTATTTATTAATGAGGAAAGATTTCCATAGTACTCTTAAGTTAAAATTATATTTAATTTAAAAGTTACATACATATATACAAACACATGTATTTTTATATGTATGACGCCATGTCAATAAGATATATACATGTACCTATATTCGCGTATAGGAAAAAATCTGGAAACATATACATCAAAATGATAGAAACACATTTTCAATGGATGGTAGGATTATGAGTAAGTTCTAACTTGTTGATCTTACTTTCCTAAATTTTCCAAAGTTTTTAGAATAAACAGCTAAGATTTCATAATGGGCAGGGGATCACAATAACACTTAAATAAAAAGAAATTAATATAAAAAGAAATTATTATACTAACATAGGCATATGCATTTCAGTGCTAGCATTATGAGCTACTTAGAGATGAAGATGATTAGAATAAGAAGTGGAGGGGAATATTATTTTTAAAATATGCTGAAATGAATTAGTTATCAGAGTTCTGTGTAAATTCTCAAAAATTGTTCTTGCCTAAATGAGCCTTCTGCTTCTGGGCTAATTAAGTATGGCCACCCAGTCTGATGAAACTTTGAAAAATAAATTAATATATAATTGAGAAGACTATCTTTTCTTAGTGACCTTTCCTATCATTACACACACTGGTATACATCATTCAACACTTGGTACATTTTGTGCCCAACGCAGAAGACCAGACCAACCTGACATTTATCAGCATGGATTTTTTTTTTTTAATTCTCTAATTATACTCAGGGCATTGTATTGAGATGTCAACCCTTTTGCCATCAGGAAGCTCTAACAAACTCAGATCCTCCAGAATTCCTTTGCAGTAGGTATTGACGATGAAAAACATGACCAACTTCCCATTTCAAATTCTGAGTTTCTTCCCAATGCCTTTCAAATATGTTATCAATGATAACATTAGCGAGAGGAATAATAAAGTCTTTAAAAAGGAGTAAGAGGAAAATAATCCATTCTATTAGCACTGCCCTTAGTGTTACAGGATTTTTGTCCCCTTAGTGCCCATGGTTCTTGGTCAAGCTGCTTCGAAGAATGAACAGGTGGACCAGATGAAGACTGGTGGGCAGCAAAGCAAAGTTTTTTGAGCACAAGTATAAAGCTACCAGAGAGGGAGGGGGCGCCCAGGAGGGTTGCCCCTGGAGTTTCTAAGTTTAGGGGTTTTTACGAGCTCTTTTGTGGAACTATCTTAAACAATCAGGGTGTGCTGAGTCATGCCAATCAGAGCTTTGGTCACATATCTGTCTACCTATTAGGTTAATGGCTCTGTGCTGATTTTTTTTTTTTTTTTGGCTGACATCTGGGGCTTATGTCTTAACTGCCACCTGCCTGTGATACTGTCAAATGCTTTGTGCTTAACTGTCTTATTTTAGGACGTTTTGCAGAAGTCATTTCTGCAAGGGTTGTAAAGCAGAATGTTAGTGCGGGCCTGTCTAAGCTGCAGAACAGGATGTTAGTGCTGTTATATTTGAGCTGTCCTGACTCCATATTTTCTTGTTGGGGACCCTGGCCCTGACTACCTAACTGTCTAACTATCTCCTAACATTAGCACCATCTCCCATGGGGGTTCATTTGCCATATTTCTGGGGAACCACCTGACTAAAGGCTTTAAAATTAGGTTTTGCTTATTCTTACTCAAGTTTTTCAGATTTGCCTAGTTTTTCATGACTTTGACAGCTCTGAAGAGGACAAGCCAGGTATTTTATAAAAACAAACAAACAAAAACAAAACAAAACAAAACCCCTCAATTTGGGTTTGTCTGATGTTTTCTCAAGAATACCAAAGGGCAAGATGCCCTTCTGATCATCTCATATTAGGGGTACATGATGTCAACATGGCTTTTTACTGGTGATGTTGACCTTGAATCACTTAGTTAAGTTTGTCTCTGCCAGGTCTTCTCCACTATAAAGTCATTATTTTCCATATCCCATTCCTTGGAAGGGAGTCACTAAGTTGACGCTGCACTTCAGAGGAAGCAAATTAAGCCCCCCCTTCTAGAGGTGAAAGTATCAGTACATTTGAGTCTTCTTCCTACTTATCTATCTATTCCCATTTACTGTTATCACTGTGGACTCAGAGATAATCATTTTCTACTTTGGGCCATAATCCAATACTATTATTTATTTTGTTGCTATTTCTATATTCAGCCTACGCCGAAATATGAGAATTTGAGATCTAGGATTTTCTCATGCATTCAAAGTGCATGCTCAGCTATGTTAGACAGAAATATTTCATTTATCTTAAATTTATATGTTCCCAGCTTCAATGGTTGCCCCATAGTTCCAGGACTCTAAGACTTCCTATACAAATGTCTGCATTTCCAGGATCACCACACTGCAGAGCCCCAGGGGGTACTAATCACAAAACAATTTTTAAAAAATTAAGGATTTCCTTCATCCAGTCCCAAGGAACCTGCTACTGATTACAAACCTCGTTCTTTACCACTAACTATTGGATAGCTCTCCTTTTTTTCCCTTCCATATTCCATTCCTCTCCCTAATACAGGCAAAATAGCAGTATTCATGACCAAGAGCCTAAGAGACTTATCAGACTTTAGAAAGTTAGTGCTGAATTGGGAGATAAGACAGCAAGTGGGAAAGACATGAAGAAGAGAAGTACTTCCATTTATCAATTGATTTACCGTATGTCAGGCACAGTGCAAAGAATATTCATTTTTTTTAAGTCTCTCAAAGCCCAAAAATCCCTTCAGGAGACCATATTATCATACGGAATTTACTCAGCAAAATGAGACAATGCCAAAGTCACACACGACTAGTTAGTTACCTACAGACTGAAATCACCCTGTTCTAAGCTCTTTCTCTTATGCACTAGACTCTTCTCCCTCCAAGCAGGCCTGGGTCTCAACCTTAAAATGCCTCTGACCTAACATGGCCCAGGGAGTCACACACAGACTTGTCAGGTGCAGCTTAACTTCAAGTCTGACTCATCTGCACTCTCTCCACCACATGCTACAAATTTTAATTCCCAAGCTACACGCTCTTGGCATGGAGGAAGTTATATAAGATCGCTGACACAAATATTACAGAGAGGGATAAGCTTTCTCCCTTCTCATTTCAGTACTCAGAAGTACAGTTCTACTCTCCTTACATTGATGCCAACATATAAGTTATTTTATCACCAAATCCTTTCAACTGCCTGCAGTACAATTTTTTAAAAAAAGAGTCATGTATAAAAATAAACAGCATCTTTTCCTCTATCATGACAATGGGGATCCAAAAATTTCCCTGAGCAATTTTTTCCAGATAAACCAGTAACCACTCACTTATAGAGAGTGCACATTCAACTAGAGTTGGCTTCATAATATATTAATTAACATAGCTTCATTCTGTGGTGACAAGAGCCCATCTGCTTTCTTGGCACCAAAGAAGAGATGGATTGCAAGTCAGCTTCAGGGAGACCTGAGCCTGGGATGTTTCTATGTGTACAACAATCTGGAAAGTTCTTATCTAGCTCTACTTCTCACAGTTAACTCAAAACATCCTAACAGATCTCTTCAACAGACCAGAGGAGGACTGTTTATTCATTAAGTTCTGTCACAAACGGGGTGAAGAGCAAGTACCCAGCAACACAGTCTAACTCTGAAGTTCAACCTTTATAAGAGAGAGAAAGCCAATCCCACAACAAAATTTTCCACCATCAAATCTTTTCTTTTAAACATTTATTTATTTACTTATTTATTTGGCGGGGGGTGCAGAGGGAGAGGGAGAATGTCAAGCAGACTCCCCGATGAGTGTGGAGCCTGACGTGGGGCTCAATCTCACAACCCTGAGATCACGACCTGAGAGGAAACCAAGAGTTGGATGTGCAATGGACTGAGCCATCCAGGTGCCCCACCATCAAATCTTAAAGTAAATAAACACTTCGCTATAGCTAAACCCAGTTTATGCATTGTTGTTGTTCTTTGAGGTAGTATAATCTATCATCTATGGCTCCATCTCTTTAGATGGCCCTTCTTGAAAGAGTGAGCATTAAGATGGAGCATTAGAAGAAACAGGGTAAGCGCCATGCATGTGGCTGTCTGGTTAATAATGAATGGTATGCTCTCCGAACTCCCAGGGCAGACCTAAGCAGATTAACATGGTTTCAAATTTAAAATCCAAGAGTGGATAGGCTGTGGTAGGCAGAATCAAGGTCCCTTAAAGATGTCCACATCCTGACTCTCAGTGAGTACCCCGTGAAAGGACTCTGCAGATACAACCAAGGATATGGACCTTGATATGTGGAGATGATCCTGGATTATTGGCTGAGCCCAATCCAGTCACCTGAGTCCTTAAAAACTGAGAAACTTTCCTGGTCAGAGAGATGACAGAGAAGGAGGAGGAGAGATTCCAATAGTGGAAAAAACTCAACCCGTTGCCACTGGCTTTAAAGATGGAAGATGATGACCACTAGCTGAGGAATATGGGTGGCCTCTAGAAGCTGAGAACAGTTCTCAGTTGAGAGCCAGTAAGGAAATGGGGATCTCCCTATTACAACAAACTGAATTTTGCCAACAACCCAAATAAGCAAGGAAACCAATTTTCCCCTTGAGCCTCCAAAAAGGAAAGCAGCCCTGCCAACACCTTGATTTTAGCCCCATAAGACCTATGCCAGACTTCTGACCTGCAGAAACAAATTAAACTTGTGTTGTCTTCTTTTTTTTTTTTTAAGATTTTTATTTATTTATTTGACAGAGAGAGACACAGCGAGAGAGGGAACACAAACAGAGGGAGCAGGAGAGGGAGAAGCAGGCTTCCCGCCGAGCAGGGAGCCCAATGTGGGGCTCAATCCCAGGACCCTGGGATCACAACCTGAGCCGAAGGCAGACGCTTAACGACTGAGCCACCCAGGCGCCCCTAAACTTGTGTTGTCTTAAGGCACTAAGTTTATGGTAATTTGTTAAGGCAGCGATAGAAAATTAATATATAGGCTCAGGCAAAGTGAACCCCATTTCTGAACATCTTCTGAGGCTCTCAGTCTTTAAAATCAAAAGGAACCAATTACAGAGTATACTGTTCACAAACATTCTTTTTTTTTTTTTTTAATTTTTATTTATTTATTTGACAGGGAGAGAGAGAGACAGCGAGAGACAGAACACAAGCAGGGGGAGTGGGAGAGGGAGAAGCAGGCTTCCCGCTGAGCAGGGAGCCCGATGCGGGGCTCGATCCCAGGACCCTGGGATCATGACCTGAGCTGAAGGCAGACGCTTAACGACTGAGCCACCCAGGCGCCCCTGTTCACAAACATTCTTTACAGAGAGTTGCTGCAGAATCACATCTGCAACACCAAAGACAGCTGCTGGTGTTGGGCAAAGTCTCTAAGAGATTATTACCAAAGATATTAAATCATGCCAGTCGATTCTAAAAGGCAAAGATAATTAACTTTGATCAGTAATTCCAAGTTTTTTTCAAGTATTAGGAGCTTATAAAATGGCAAAAAAAAAAAAAAAAATGCCATGGACCCCTACATGAATAGTTGTGCTTTCAGTAAGTTTGGATTGATAAACTACATAATCCCCAAATCTACTCTGAATTCACCAATGCTCATAAACGACCTGGTGCCTTATTAATCACAACAGCATCTATATACAGGTGAAAAATTATATTCCAGACACAACTGAGACAATTATATATGCAGACAAAGCCTGATACACATATGGATGCAAAGATCCTTCTGGACCCTGATTACCAGCATGGCCCAGACCCATAATATGGAAACCATTAGGGTCCTGGCACACACTGTGTCAGAGAGTATCTTTGTTGGGACATCACAGTTTTTCTACTTTCTATCTTAAGGATGAGTGTGAACATATTTTGAATATCTTAAGGATTTTTAATCCTTTTACTTTTTAAAGATTTTTTAATAATCACAAATCCACCAGAAGCTACTTACGTACTGGTAAAGACACACTTGGAAACAATACTGTAAAAGAATGACTATCAAAAAAAAAAAAAAAGTTGCTTCCCAAAAAACACCTAGGATAGCTACAGTTGCCATGGTTCAGATTATCACCCACCCACGATGGCTGAACCATGACTCCCGTGGAAGTTTACAAGGAAAATATAAATTTTAAAAGGGAAATGGATTCATTTATTTTTCTAAATGTTAAATCACAGGGGAGCCTGGGTGGCTCAGTCCGTTTAGCATCCAGCTCTTGATCTCAGCTCAGGTCTTGATCACAGGGTTGTTAGTTCAAGTCCTGCACTGGGCTCCACGCCCAGTGTGGAGCCTACTAAAAAAAAAAAATTAATTTAAAAATAAAAATAAAATAAATACTAAACCACACACAAAAAAACAGTACTTGGAGAATATGCTGCCAATCACATTTTCTCTCAGTAGATATGACTGCCCCCAGACTCCCATCCTAGGCTCTGTATCAGACTCCTTACCAATTCAGGCTCCTGGAGGCTACAGCTAAATGATTCAAGGCTGACCTACACTGCCGATCAATTGCCAATGTGGTTTATAATTAACAGCATTATATTATGCAATCCTTTGAAAATAATCACGCGTCCATGTAACTAAACACTGGAACACTTACCCAAAGCTTATCAAGGTTTCAATAATCTTACTTCAATATTAGAGTTAAGTAAAATACAGAGATGACAATACCTCCATTGTTTATCATGAATCCTACTTGTGACACGTGATGATGATAAATGAAAAGGTTTCTATTATTAAATTGAAGCAAATAAGCATGTAAAACTGGAGGGGGGGGGTGGCATTTGATGGTTTTAGAAAGTTATGTGGTATCTTTAAAAACTAAACACTAGCCTGCTACCTAGACTACGAATAATTGGCTGTGTATCTCTAGGTAAGTAATTGGACCTCTCTGAGCTGACGTGATTTTCCCCCTCATTTGTGAAATGAGGGAGTTGGTCTGCATTTAACTTCACATTCTAAATTCATGAATGCTATGTGGACGAGCATTGTCCTTAACTTGACCTTTGGTTCCTTACTTCTAACACTGAGTTAGAAGTCAGCCCACTGCTTTGAATCCTGCCCCTGATTAAATGAACAACCTCGAGCAAGTGTGGTCCCCAGCAAGCCTCAGCTTCTCCTCTGCTAAAAGCTTCCTATTCGAATTGTGAGGGAAAATAAAGCCACTTGGGAAGAAATTTCTATACAACCCAAGTAGCGTTACTGTTTACAAAAACTAAAACAAGCACAAAGTAAAACTCAAAGCTAGTGAGTTTGTTTTCCTTTACATTTTTAAGAATGGGGTATGTGGAGGGGAGAAGTATAAAGATAAAACATCTCATTGTAACCAAGTACACTGTTGAACTTGACATTCTTCTTCCAAAGTACACATAATGGAACACTTAATCCATAAAATAGATTTGAAGAATGGCTTCTGACCCTTGACAGCTGGCATGGAACCACAATAAAGAAAGCCAAGTTTTTGAACAAAAAAAGCAAAGAATTAAATGACTCCTGGTCTTCAGATTCAAGCAGGAAAGCCAAAACAAAACAAAATTACACAAAGATTTTTGGCAAGCGAGAATCTAAAAAGCACCTACTGGAGAAAACCTACTCACATGAATGGGAGTGTCAGATAATATGCCACACTGAACTACACTGACTTAAAAAAAAAAAAGAAAGAAAGAAAGGGAAGGTTGCAGGGATTCAAAGTCTCTACTGCGGACGTGAAATTGAAAAAGGTAAATCTGAAACTTGCCCCCATGTATGTGAGACACAGGGTTGCAGTGAGGAGAATACCACCAGAATTCTAATGTACATACTTTATCTGCTCTTGGATTTCCTGAATAGTGAGAAATAATTGTGGAGGCCTTGCTTTTAATATTGTGCCAATACTCCCTTGAGAGACTTCATTCTGTCATTTATCAAGAGGTCTTTAACATTTTGCTATCATCACTCCCAAGTGCCTTTTGGTTTCTGATGTTCCTAACCATCCCTCTTCTTGAGGGCACCTCTCTCTTGTCTGCCCGTAGACGAATGTTTAAGTGCGGCCAGAAAGAGAACAACTGCAGAGCCATGAGCATACCTCACATGGCAGATCTGCTAACCACCACATTAAATTGGCAGAACTGATGTCTCCCAAATCAGTGCCTGCAAAAGCAGCTGGTTCTGTATCGTCCTTGTGCCTTATAAGTTGGTTAAACCCTTTAAAAAGTATGCCAAGGGAGGAGCTAAGAAAGATTCTTCAAAACAATAGTGAAAGACTTTCAGTGTGCTTTTAGCACATATAATAAAACTAAACACATTGAAAATAAAACGCTCATGAATTGGGAAATCACAAAAATAAAAAGCTTACAGGCAATTCCTCATAACCCAAATGCAACTAAGTCTCTGAATGGGGGCTCCATGCTCATCTGTCTTGTAGGTACCCTCTGACAGATTCCTCTCCCTTTATCAGGTGAGGAGTCACTAATCCTTCAAGACTCCTGGATAAAGCTAGAGCTCCTTTCCCTCTGCCACAAAAGTGCCCAGCCCACAGCTTTTGTTCCAGCAATTTCCATATGCTTTGTAGTTATTCCTTTTTTTTTTTTCCTGACCATCTCTCTCAGAAGACCTCAGCTTCTTGTTCATTTCTCTACCTTCACAGCCTAGTCCCACCCCAGACACACAAGAGATACTTAATATTCACTTCCATGACCATCAGTCAAGCAAGGCATCTGCCTTACATGTAGCCATCAGGGTCTCTACCCACCTTGGTGAAAATGGCACACCATTACGGATACTGTTGAGTATGTAAGTCTGATTATTTCTATGCAGTGTAGGGGAGGCTTGAACCCTACTCACTGCTTTCACTCAGTATACGACTGTGTCAAGAGAATAGCTTACATGTGCATTATTATTGTTGTTATTGTCCTTAAAATCCCCCCAACAAGGCTACAGCAATGCTATTATCATTCCCATTCTTATGGAGGAGGTCAATAGGGGCTGGGAGGGTGAATGGCTTTTCCAACATCTCCCAGCAAGAAAACTGACACCAGAGCAAGCACTGGAACCCAGATCTATCCAACTTCCAACACTCATGCTTTTATGACCTCTCCAAGCTACCCAACAGCATATGCACATCTTCAATTGAAAACAGAAAGACCAAAAAATTTGAGAATGACCTCTCACTTAACGTGCCTATGTTCAAATGTCTACTTAAGAGCACAACCACTACTGGTAACCATTTACCGATTTGCAAGTTTTTGCTATGCTATATAAATAAAGAATCTTCATTCTTAAATTCCAGACTGAAGTGAGATTTTTTACTTCATTACTACAACGAACATCAGGGAACTATGAGCCTTTTTCCACAAGTTAAGTCTGCAGGCTTCTGAAAGCTTTTGAGCACATTCAACCTATTTCAATCCAAGCTCCCACAAGAGTTCCCATACTTGGGTAAACAAATACATGAAACCAAAGGTTAGCTAAATAGAGAAAGGCTAGTTCTCTTTGTGTCATTGGTATGCAGGAAAAAGCATGCTTACTAACTTGCACAAGCTCCCTGGTGGATTTCTGCAGCAGTGAGAATAGCCTTGGATAACTAGCACATGTGGCTAGCTAGGTGATAGAAATCTACAATCCATTCAACAAATTCTTACTCAGCACCTACTGTCCTAGGGGCTGGCGATACTGTGGTGAAATCAACACACAACATTTCTGCCTTTCTGGAGCTCATTCTTCTTTTTTTTTTTAAGGTTTTATTTATTTACTTGACAGAGAGAGAGAAGAAAGCACAAGCAGGGGGAATGGCAGGCAGAGGGAGAGAGAGAAGCAGACTTCCCGCTGAGCAGGAAGCCCGATGCCCGGCTCGATCCTAGGACCCTGGGGTCATGACCTGAGCCAAAAGGCAGACGCTTAACTGACTGAGCCACCCACACGCCCCAAGGAGCTCATTATTCTTGTGTGTAACAGTGACTGATGAATAAACAAACAAAAGCAACTTCAGATATTAAGAGCTCAGAAGAAAATAACAGGGTGATACAAAATTTGGGGAGTGGTGATGACAGGAAGATGGTAACAAGAGGGGGCCTTGCGGAGGTTATTTTAGATGGGTAATTACAGACGTTTCTGCGATGCTGTTGAATATAGAGCTCCGAAGGAATAGCCAGGAAAAAATCCAATGGAAGACCATTCTAGACAGAAACCATAAATAGTCTGAATGGGCTTACTATGCTCAAACAATATAGGAAGCGCAAGTATATGGAGCTATCTTTCTCTTAATGATCTCTGTTTTGATTCCACTGTGGCTGAAGATCATACTCAGTATGATTTCAAATCTTTCAAAATTTACTGAAGCTGGTTTTGTGGTTCAGGATATGGGTGCCCATGATATATAATCTATGGGTGCTTGAAAAGGTATATTCTCCTTTTGTTGAGTAGGGCATTCAATAAATGTCAATTAGATCATGATGATTGATGGTGTTGCTGAGTTCTTTCATATCTTTGCTGGTCTGCTCTCTAGTTGTTCTCTCAACTGCTGAGAGTGGGGTGTTGAACTTTAACTGTGGATTTGTCTATTTCTCCTTTCCTCTCTACCAGTTTTTATTTCACACAGTAAGCAGTCTGGTGCACATTTAGAATTGTCAACTTGGTGGACTAACCCTTTCATCATTATAAAATGTGTCCCCCTCCCTGGTTATTTATTTGCTCTGAAGTTGACTTTATCTGATATTTACATACCCACTTTTGCTTTCTTTTGGTTAATCTTTCCATGATATACCTTGTTCCTTTTACATTGAACCTGCCTACACCATTTTACTTAAAGTGAGTTTCTTGGAGGCAGCAAATTGAGTCATATTTTCAGTCCACTATGTCAGTCTTTAAACTGGTGAACTTCAACCGTCAGCATTTAATGAAATCATTGATGTTACGGCTCAAGTCTACCATTTTATTTTTGTGTGTTCCGTTTGTTCTGTTTTCTTTCCTCCCATTTCTTTTTCTTGCCTTCCTGTGGTTTACTTGAACACTTTTTAAAATTCCATTTCAATTTGTCTATGGTATTTTGGGGTATATCACACTTTGGTACAATATTTATTTTATTTTTGTCCAGGGACTCATGTGCTAAATATGATATAACCATTCTCATCAAGGAAACAAGAGACTACAGTTATATCATAAAGATATTTAAAAATTCATTGGTTCTGATGTGTCTGGCAGGAAGAGAAAACAATGTCAGAAGGGACTCTTAATAGCAATGACGAATGTACCAGCAAGTTAATTTATATCACCATATCAAGCAATTGGAGAAAAGACTCACTTTCAGCCCAAAGCCAATGCATTATCTAATTCAATGAATCTGCACTTCCTGAGTGTCTGATTCTTACCACTTTAACAAATAGAACTCATAAGTATGATAAAGGCCATTCATGGTAAGCCAATATTTGAAAATAGATGACTGTGTACAAGAAATTAATAACTCTGTCTGGTGTATTTACTTTCATTGCCAAACAATATTTGCATTAATATTGCATTTTTATAGTGAAATCTAAGAAAGCCAAACTATTTAAATGTAAATAAGAACGTTCTTATTTTACATTAAATATTTATAGACCATTACCTGGCAGAGTTAATGACTTATATTTATAATTTTAGCACCCACTGCACTATATATAGCCTCTCCTGCCCTGTGCTTACAACCAGAATGCAGCCCTTCTGTTCAACCACCCTGTTTCTCCCTTCCAGATGACATTAGGCTTCTTGTTTTCCTGCTCTAATTATAAGACTGGCATCTCATCTAGATGAGAGTAGAACTGAGGTCCACATCACTGCAAACAATCTGGGTGCTGCTTGCTCAGTCTGAGGACCCAGGATCAGGACAGGCTAATTTGCTAGCTTCTGCCATGTCGCCCACATGACCTCAGACACACAGTGCTGTGGTTTACCAGCCCAACATTGCCTTCAGCAGGTTTTGTCAACCAGAAAAAAAGGTGAGGCATACCTGGACCCAAGGAAGAGGTAAAAGGTACCGCACATAACATGACAAAGTTAAGGAAAGACAATCTTTTCACTGGAAAATCTGAGAACACTTCCCCATAAATACATGAGAGATTACTATCAGGGGATTGAACAGCCCGAATCCCCTGAAAAACCGAATGGTAACAGAGAAAGTCATCTAATTCTGCAGGCATCAGGTAAGGCTGGTAAGGCTTCTGCAGATTTTCTAGATTCGTAAAAGATGTCTTCAACAGAGGTTGAGGACCATGGCTTAGTGACAGGGATGGCAAAGATAAGGAAGTTCAAGATGAAGAGGAATCAGATAGGTTTCCTTGTGAAGCACTAACAGATTTCAGCTCCAAGGAGAACAGGTGGGAGAAGAGAGCCAACTCCAGCTACAAATAATCCCGGGCGAAAGGTAGTTTTCAGGCAGATGTGTGCCTCCCCAGCCCTGCCACCACCATCCTGAGCCCTGTCTGTAGTCTCTGCAGCAGCTGGCTGAACAGCCCCTCAGGTCAGCACCAGCTGTAGCTGCCATGCTTGCTGAGGGAAGATGGGACACAATGAGGAAAGAGTAGGGGCAGGGGAGTGGGGAACACAACCACCACCCAGAGGTGGGACAGGGCTCCTGGACATCTCCCAGCCACATGCTCCGATGCCCACACCCCTGCAAAGCCAGACCACCATTCTACCTGCCCCTCCAGCACACCACAAGGGAATACCACAACTAGTATATGCCTTCGTCCTTTGCTTAGATAAAACATGCGGCCAGTGCACGCAGTTACTCACCCAAGCTCCAGCCAAGCTCCTACTGCTCCGTAACAGTGAGCATTTTACCTCTGACATAAAAACCACACATAGGGGGCGCCTGGGTGGCTCAGTCGTTAAGCGTCTGCCTTCGGCTCAGGTCCTGATCCCAGGGTCCTGGGATCGAGCCCCGCATCGGGCTCCCTGCTCCGCG